>NW_028145550.1:1435000-1785000 GCF_977016875.1 Pavona decussata | reverse complement strand
GATGGCCAAAAACTCACAGTTTGTTTTTGCAAGTGCTCCCTCTATTCAAATGAATAATATTAATAGGGTATCTAGACTTATCAATTATAAAGAAACCTTGGCCAAAATGTTTGTCACACACTAATGCACCAGCTTTCTTGCAATGGCCTGGTGCATGAGACTCGTTGAAAAATATTCCATTGTTAAACTTTGCTGGCCCTTTATCTCCTGAGTGATGTAGTACAGTTTATTGAAACTAATGCCTGCATTAATGCGAGGGCCAGTAATTCCTGGTCAATGGTCTACTGACCTGCTATAAAGAACGTGATAAACTCATCAACCAGGTTTTCTAATGTTAAGGTGGGCTCCACTTCTGCTACACTTAAGATATGAGCAAGAATATCATTAGGAGTATCATCACCACGCAGAATAGCCTCTTGTCGTTCTTGAATCACTTTCTTTCCATAATTACGGATGAACTTGATTGCTTGAGACACTCTTCTTTGGAATGGAAATGTTGATACAGCCACCCTCCAAAATGGGCTACGTAAGCTTTCTAGGACACCCTTAAGCACTTCAGAAATCGCAGATGGGAAGGGGCTGTTTGCATCTCTTATTACATCAACATCAACATCAAATGCAACCTAGGATAAGATGCAATAGGACAGGTGTAAACTGGAATGTACAGGTATGTGTTATACAGTGCATTGTCTCTCAGTGCAGAAATGCACAAGTGACAACCCTGTGGCTTAGCATGACTCTCAAATAATTTCATTTTAGTACCTTTTGAGTTTTTTCTCCTGACTGTAATTCTACTTCATCAGTTGGTACAATGCAACTGCTACCATTAAAAAGTATGAGAGATTTTCTTATTCTTCATGTAGAAAACTTGTTTTGATAGAATTAGGTTTGAATGATTGATCTGGTAAAATCCCCCTTGTAACCTGCAACAACAAGAACAAGAACAACAACAAAGCAATAGCCTAGATGTAGTTGCAATTTCATGCATAACCTGAAGATTACAAGACCATTACTGAAAAGAACTGAGGATCTATTGGGCAGGGGGTGGGGGGTTTGGGGGTGAGCCCAACTCAAACTTGGATAGGTGTGTGACACCCAGCTCATGTAAATTTTTCCAATCTGATGTAAAAAATACCAGTGCTATGCAGCACACAACATCTCAGCCTCTCTATGGGTACCTACGGTCTTCGTTTTCTTCGCGATATTTTTGCAAATCTTCGTGGTTTTTTTTTTAAGGAATATCTTTGTTTGTTTTTTTTTTGTTTTTAGTGTTATTCACAGTTGATAAATATTTCACTTCAATATGAATTATTGTAATGACATCATGTGGTTTCGCGGCAGCGACTGTAGACCACTGTTGACACCATTGTCAAAATCGCAGTGAAATGTGGTCAAATGCTAAAATTCAGAAATAACGGATATTTTCTGAAGTGTTTACAAATTTTGACAGTTTTGTATCTGAGCGTTGACAATAATATTTAATCACGCAATTTTGGTCAATTTTTAGATCTTCGCTTCAATCTTGAGATCTTCGTTTTGTTCCGCGGTGATCTACGCGTCTTGGACTTCGGAAATACCCATAGAGAAGCTCACATCTTGTACAAGTAGATCCTGAGCATGGGTTACCTTTCCAATGACATCCAGGGTAACTCTAGCAAACTCCTTCGCCATGTCCACAACAGTTTCGCCATCAGCCATTTCATCCAGTTTGGCTAGAAACAAGTCACAACTGCTGTTAAATGCAGTCATCAAGTTCATCAAGTAACGACGGTGGAATGCTGGGTTTAGGAGGTTCCTACGCTTCTGCCAAAGATCATGGTTGATTTCAGTTACTAAACCATTCCCCATTAATCTTTGACCGAACGGACAACTGAGGTGAGCATAAGTCGATGGATGCTTTGGCAAATTGAGAGTGATGATACATTTTCTTGCCAGCTCTGGATCAGACACGAAAAGAATCGGGCGATGGAGGGCCCACACTAGTACCACTGGGCCGTGAACACTTTGAAGTTCTTCCACTAGTTCTATGAATATTTTCCCCCGCTCTCGTTCCCGGAGAATGAGAGGAATGTTTCCAAAGAAAAAGCTGTCCCTCTTCGGTCCAGGAAGATGGCTGTACTTCCAATGTACGAAGACTAAGTACACAGAATACACTGTCAACAGCAAACCTAGCAGAAAAGCAACTGAAATTACGAACAAGAAAAGTGCAAACGTAATGGTCGCCATGTCGTATGTAGAGAGACCGCGCTGGGAGAATGAGACCGATCGAGGAGAGGTTGACACGCGGACTTTGGATTACGGGATATGGACTACAGTACCACTGGTTCGTCGTACCGACGCCTTCAAGGGGTCCTCGAAAGAAAAGTCTCCCGAGTCTCGGGCGAAATAACGTATTAAAGAGATTCTTTTGGTAGTACATTTTTAAATAGTTTATTGAATGAGGTTTTGAAGCATGGTTTTCTTCCGTTCAATAGTTGAAAAGGTATGAATTAACAAACTTTTGGTTAGACGTTAATGACTGACGCATAATTTCCATGCCTACAAGACATTAAAAACTCCGAGTACGCGTGAATTTTTCAAATGAAAATGAAGTTTAAATCGATTTTATATTATGCAAGATTGAAAGCAGAATGTATAAGGCTTTTAAAATCAATTAAACTACATTTATAGAATTAAAAAGAGTGGAGTTTCCCACTTTTCAAGTTGAATCAGTGAACAGAAGAATTACGCCTGTGTCTTTTCACTTGTAGCATCGCGTTTTTAGTTCTCTTTCGAGGAGATCGTCTGCAGCTTTCTCAAGAGCCTTCGCATGTACAGTATGTACACGAAACACTACTCACTGATCTAGGAAGATTCAAGATACTCAAATGTAGCACCAGTTTTAGTCTGAAATGTCAGCCGTCTCCTCCCCCTAACCCACAGGGGGCCTGTGGGTTAGGGGGAGGAGACGGCTGACATTTCAGACTACACCAGTTTGAACCAGTGCTGCAAAGTGGTAAGAGTTGACTTTTCAATTTTCGAAAACCACAGCACTCAAACTCGACTGCAAAAAATATGCTAATAAGTTGTAAGAGGAACTCCTGGATGAAGCCGTTACAAATTGGTAATCCTGGTACATGAAACACAAGCCCGCGAAAAGGTCGCTGGCGATTTCACGCCTTATGTCACCTTGACACTCCGCTTATTAACTTTTTTACGAAAACACCTTTTCCTCAATAACTTGCGTGTGTTTTAAGATTTTAATTTTTTTTAATGTAAGTTGAAATAATTAACTTTAATTTGATTGAAAAAAAAATTGGGCAAATGTGGTCCCGCGAAGGTTTGAAATAACCTTAACACTTGGGAGGAACTCTGAGCCACTTTTACTGTACTGTCATCTTTGAACATATTATGGTCTGTAAGAATGAAGACCACAGAAAACTGCCGTCGATTTGTTTTGTTTTGTTTGTCTGTTCATTTTAGTTAATATTAATTTTTTGATTAAATAGAAAAAAAACCATCAGAATTGGCTTTATTTTCCATTGAAAAAGCACGCGTGTTACAGTCTGACGTCATTCTTATTTTCTCTTGCAGAAAATAGCTACGAACCAATCAACACGCGGGAATTTTTCAAGTGGAAAAAAAAAAAAAAAAAAAACTCGTTTCGCGTTTTCCTGCTTCTTGTTTGGGTTCAGTAGCGGCCAACTATTTTCGTCGGCCCGATTGTTGTCGATTCAGTTGGAGATTTTATAGAAGGGAAAGGAAAGGAAAACACAAGAAGGAAGACTCAACAGAACGTGGCTTTATTGCAGGAATTCCTTGGCAGTGAAGAAAAGGTTAGTAGCAAACAAAAGCATTCTACCTATTGAAGTAAACTTCACACAGCTCTCGTCCTCTCGAGGCACAAAACTCTCAAGTGTCACAAACTCAATATTCAGTTCTTTTTGAAATGCAGCAGAAAGAAATATCACAACCTTTAAGCAAACCGCACTCCTGGAAATGTGAAAAGGTTAAGTTCATCTCAAGTTATTTTTTGGGGGGTTCCAGGGAATGGATTGATAAAATTAAGAGAAATAAGAAATATTGAAGATTTAGTGAAATTTTAAATATTAGAATTTGTAGTTAATAATTAATAGACGGACACCAAGTTAGTCCACTAGCAACCTGCGGTGCTCTTGCGTTGGTATCAACCGTCTATCCCTTCTTAAAACCCCTTCAAATTTCATTCAAATTTAGCTTAAGTTCCCCCTTAAGAGCTTTGAACGACTCAGACTCTAATTAAGTTTAATTGCGCTTCGAGCAGTAAGCCTAACCTTTTGAGAACTCATCGCGTAACTCCCTTCTTCTAACGTCGAGTGTTCTGCCATTTTCGATTTTTTAATTCGGCATTTTCAGAACAATTTACTTTGTTACTTATTAAATGCCTTTATTTGTCCCGATTTGATTTTTGGGACTTGCATGTTTGCTTGCATGTATTTTGAAGGAAATGCTATTATCTCAGTGCCTGTTTCGCATAAATAATTTTTCTTGAAGAATTTTTCAATGACCTGTACTAGCTCAGTGGTAGAACATCCCAACTAGCAATCGGAAGTTCTTAGGTTCGACTCCTGATAGGAGGACTCGGAATTTCTTTTTCCGAGTTTGCCTGTGCCACTACTGAATAATACACCATTCTCATTTGTTTACCAGGCTTAAAATATTACATTACATTTCCTTACATTGCGCACATGCCACTCATTGACATTCCAATCCTAGCAGTATGCTGGATGTTTGTCCCATGAACCTAGTTTAATGGCCTTAACTCCCACTAGTCTCCTGTAGCTTGGTGGTAGAGCATCCGAACTAGTAATCGAAAGATCTTAGGTTCGACTCCTGATAGGAGCACTCGGAATATCTTGCAGTACTAACAATTACAGTACCAAGTCAACACTAATTGCGATACTCGCAATACTTTGATTGCCTAATGGTTGCCTAATTTTACAATTGTGTTCCCACCCCTTCCCCCCCCCCCCCCCAACACACACACACACAAACGATATTACAATTTTATTGCAAAAGTAAGCTAAAAACAACGGCGTTAAATATAAATTATGTTTAAAAATTGTCTAAATACATGAAAATTAACTTAGTTGATATCAACTAAATTTTCGTTCAAAAAGAAACGTGTTTATAATTAATTTATTTAAAAAAAGAAAAATATTTACTTAAGTGCAGTTCCTCATTTCAATGGTTAAAGAGTTCCATATATAATTTAGGGGCACAGACAAAGAACGGTCTGTCTCCAACAATCCTCAAATTACAGAAAGGAGAACCTAATAGTTTTGAAGACGATCCAAGGTTGCGTGCAGGGGTGTAAATTGAGAGTAGGATGCTAAGTTATGTTTATGAAGACGCTTTCAACAACAAAATTTTAAAACTATCTTTATCAACTGGGAGCGAATGGAGATCTCGTCGTATTGGGGTGATGTGGTCGTATAGTCTCGTTTCACCTTAGAAGATGAGTCGCACACTTTTTAATCCATTGAAGTTTTTGAATCATGTTCTTTGGTAGCCTATATAACAGCAAATTGTTATGATGGAGTCTACATATGACAAATGCATGCACAATTAAGGGTTTTTACACTTGCGTTAGATAAAAATGTTCAAATATGGACAACATTTTGAATGTGAAAAAGAAGGCCAACTTGCAGATAGCTGCTATTTGCTTTTCAAAAAAGTTATCATCTAAGATAACTCCAATATTTCAAGCAACATCTGTACTGTAGACATTGTCGGGATCTTAGTGATAAAACATTTGTGTCTTACGTCAAAGTTGAGATCCTATAATAATAAGTTCAGTCTTGCTTTTATTTAGCCTGAACAGTTTGTTAATGGTCTTATCCATTCATAAAATTAAAACTCATGACTGAAAGTGAAATCCCATAATTATTAATAAAGTTTTTGAGCTTCATAATAATTTAATCAGTTTTACAGTACAAGTTAATTAAAGAAAACAACAACAACAACAACAACAACAAAAAACAAAAACAAAAACAAAACAACCAAAATAAAAAAAACCCACTTTGATGAGGGCTAAAGCCACAATTAATTTAAAATTCTCCTCACTGTTCCCATGGTACCAGATAGGAGAATTTGTTTACACATCAAGGTATTTTTATCTTTTGCGATTGCATCTTTCATTCTCTTGACCTGTGTGCCTTGATGAAGGAGTGGTATTGTAATGGAAAAAAATAGATGCTACAGGGACATGTCAAAATTTTGTAAAAGTTTTTGTAAAATTTGAAATTGCCGATAGTTAAAGGTCCCTAAAAGGATCTACGGTAATTTTGCTCCCACCAACTAAATAAAGTTGAAGTCGATAAACTTGAGACAATTTTTAAGACATGTTTTACACCTGACTCTCAACATTGTTCAGGGGATGCGGGAGAGAAGAGATTTTTGATGTTTTAATGTAATAAAGTTAAAGTGTCCTAAACATTTTGGCCTGGATTGTAGTCACTGTTGGCACAGGGCCACCCAACTAGTACATGTATTTCCAAAAAATGTGTTGTCTATTTTCGAACTACTGTAATAGTATTTAATACAAAAGTGATCATGGGTTTTTAATTCACACATTAAAAAGCCAGTGTTGTAAATTCCCTATTCCTGTTTTTCACCTCTCCTCTTTATCGTGCACAAGACTCCACCCTTCGGCCTCAACGTCAGGCTCTCCTCATGCTTAATCTCATTTTGTCCTGGTGACAATGTCAACTCAAACTCCTGCAATAACCTTGCCATGAGCACCCGTGCCTCAAACTGGGCAAATGTTTGCCCAATACAGGTCCTGGGACCCAGAGAAAATGGAAAGAAATAAAACTGCTGTGCTTGGGTTTGACTATTGGCTTCAGGTGAGAACCTATCTGGATCAAACTTCTTTGGCTCTTGCCATGCTTCTGAACGTCGGTGCAATATATACCAGCTTATGTTTACTGGTGTTCCAGCAGGGATGAAATATCCTCTAAAGTTTTCATCTTTTGTTGTTACTCGTACGGTGCCGCCTACTGGTGTGTGAAGTCGAAGTCCTTCCTTCAGGGTCTGACCCAGGTATTGAAGGTTTCCAAAGTCTTTATATTCCACAAACTGACGGGAACCAAGCACTTCTTCAATTTCTTTATTAATTCTATAAATATACACAAGTCAAACACAAAAATTGGTGGGTGAATTTCATCCTCAAACTGATCAGTAAAATTTTTTCAATCATTAGCCTTAAGAACATTAAGATTACCAATTACTGGAGATCTGAAATCAGAAGATGTTTTTCTGTTGTGCCAGTGCCAATCCTCCATAATCAACCCATTCCTCTCCCCTTAACTTGATGCTTCTCCCTACCCCCAAATGTCCCAGCTCATTTACCCACTTCCTAGCCATTAAGAAATAATCCTACCAATCCCCCCCTCAAAAAAAAACATTTTGTTTAATTTCTGTAAACATCAGTGGAAGATTGTTTGATGCACAAAATGCTTCCCCAAGTCTCCTATAGCTCCCTGAAGTAGTAATTCAGGGAAGGTCACAGGTTTGACTCCTGTTGGAAGAACTTGGATTTTCTTTTCCTGAGTAAGCCTGTGTCACTGACTGAAAAATACGTCTACCACTCTTGTCCAGGCTTGAGACATCATATCATATTTCCTTCATGAATTTGAAGAGCCGAAATTCTGTGGGTGTTGGGAAAATTTGGGGTTAAAATCGTTGCTGATTGTAGTTAAAATAAAGGTCAACTTTGTCTGAGAGTTTTGGTGACCCTTTTTCGCCTTACGCGAGAATGGAAGGGTTGGTATGTACGGTGTATGTGTCATGACCAGTGAAGTTATAGTCGTTTTAAATAGCATTACTGCTTCTTCGTGCATGTACCTGTCTTCAATGTGAGGATGCTTGAGTATTTCATAAAGAGTAAAAGACAATTGGTTTGAGGTAGTCTCTTGACCTATGAAAGACAAAAAGAGATGATTCTGTTTACTACGAACATTGGTTGAACCATACACATGTGTTCATTCACATATTTAGCTAGAGAGAGAAACACCAGATTTCAAAAAGAGCGTTACCCATTTGAACTCTATGTAATGTAATGATGCAGTTGCATACGATTACTGTTGTCAGATCAAAGGCCTACACAACAAGATAGGAAGGTAATATAATAATAACAACAACAACAACAATAATAATAATAATAATAATAATAATAATAATAATAATAATAATAACCATCATAATACATGGGTCAACTGAGTGTCTCACCCATACATCGGCTGGAATTTTTGAACTGCATTATTGCTACACAACAGTTTACAGTGAAGACTCTATACAGCACTGAAAAAAGATCCATACATAGATACAAATTTCTTTCTGAGGAATGCTACTGAAGGTTTGGAATAACCTTCATACAAGTGGCTTATTGAAATAGCTGCATTATCAAATACTTCAACAGAGCAAAGGAAAAACTAATGTATGGTCTACTGGCCTGCTACAAAGAAGGTGATAAACTCATCAACCAGGTTTTCTAATGTTAAGGTGGGCTCCACTTCTGCCACTCTCAAGATATGAGCAAGAATATCATTAGGAGTATCATCACCCCGTAGAATAGCCTCTTGTCGTTCTTGAATCACTTTCTTTCCATAATTACGGATGAACTTGATTGCTTGAGACACTCTTCTTTGGTATGGAAATGTTGTTACAGCCATTCGCCAAAATGGGCTACGGAAGCTTATTTGGACACCCTTAAGTCCTTCAGAAATTGCAGATGGGAAGGGGCTATTTGCATCTCTTATTACATCAATGTCAACACCAAATGCAACCTAGGATAAGATGTAATAGGACAGGCGTAATTAAACTGGAATGTACAGGTTTGTATTATACAGGTTATTGTCACTCAATGCGAAATGCACAAGTGACAACCCTGATGGCCTAGCATGACTCGAATTCACCTTTAGTTTTTTTTTATCTTTTTTTTATCTGACTGGATTTCTACTTCATTGGTTAGGACAATGCATCTTGCTGCCATTAAAAGCATGAGAGATTTTCTAATTCTTCATGTGGAAAACTTGTTTTGATAGAATTACATTTGAATCTGATCCTGTAAAATTCCCCTTGCTTTACCTAATTACCCTTACAACAACAACAATAACAACAACAACAAGAACAACAACAAAGCAATAGGCTACGTGTAGTTGCAATTTTGTGTATAAACTGAAGATGACATGACCATTGCTCGAAAGAACTAAGCATCTATGGGCATGGGGGTGGGTGGGGTGGGGGGGGGGGGGTGAGTCTTCAACTCAAATTTGGATAGGGGTGTACCACCCAGCTCATGGAAATTTTTCCAATCTGACTTAAAGAATAAAAGTGCTAACAGCACACAACATCTTGTACATGTATTATTCTAGATCCTGAGCATGACCCACCTTTCCAATGACATCCAGGGTAACTCTAGCAAACTCCTTCGCCATGTCCACAACAGTTTCGCCATCAGCCATTTCATCCAGTTTGGCTAGAAACAAGTCACAACTGCTGTTAAATGCAGTCATCAAGTTCATCAAGTAGCAACGGTGGAATGCTGGGTTTAGGAGGCTCCTACGTTTCTGCCAAAGATCATGGTTGATTTCAGTTACTAAACCCTTCCCCAGTAATCTTTGACCGAACGGACAACTGAGGTGAGCATAAGTCGATGGATTCTTTGGAAAATTGAGAGTGATGATACATTTTCTTGCCAGTTCAGGATCAGAAACGAAAAGAATCGGGCGATGGAGGGCCCACACTAGTACCATTGGACCGTGAACACTTTGAAGTTCTTCCACTAGTTCTATGAATATTTTTCCCCGTTCTCGTTCTCGGGCAATGAGAGGAATGTTTCCAAAGAAAAAGCTGTCCCTCTTCGGTCCAGGAAGATGGCTGTACTTCCAATGTACGAAGACTAAGTACACAGAATACACTGTCAACAGTAAACCTAGCAGAGAAGCAACTGAAATTACGAACAAGAAAAGTGCAAACGTAATGGTCGCCATGTCGTAAGTGGAGAGACCGCACTGGGAGAATGAGACCTATCACGGACAATTGGAAACGTGGACTTTGGATTGCGGGATATGGACTACCTGTTCCAAGCGTCGCGCTACTGCCGTGCCGAACTAAATTCAAGAGTTTAATTCGACTTAAACACGGCAGTGGCACGACGTTTGAAACCATTTAGTTCGGCAGGCTGAGTTAATTTCGGCACGACCGATTTAGCATGGCAGTAGCACCACAGGGCCCGTCTTGCCGCACGGCAATAGCGCGACTTGGTTTCAAACGGCGTGCTATTTCCGTGCCGAACTAAATTCATAAATTATTTTAAGGTATTTTGGGTAAATATCGCGTTCTATGCATTTCTATATTTTAGAATTTGGCTCGACTGAATTAATTTCGACGTTTGAAACCACTGCCGGGGTGCTGCCATGCCACTGCCGGGTCAAATTAATTTAAGTAGCACGACGTTTGGAACAGGCCTTAGCAAGGGGTGCTCGAAAGAAAAGTCTCGAGCGAAATAAAGTATAAAGAGAGACTGGGTAGAGAAACTGCTAGCGTGTGATCGGCGCACGCAAGTGATGCGAGAAGCCGGCACGCTTTTGCGAGTTAACAGTCTTGGCGATTCGCGTCTCCCAGTTCCTCCTAGCCTACTTCAATATTCGTACTATCGGCCACTGAGACTGGTTATCGAACATGGAGTAGGTGTAAAATGACGACTGCGCACTGCAATCCGGCGATAAAATGCACCCCTGTACGAGGGATAAAACAAGGAAAAGTTTAAATTATTTGAACTAAAAATAGAAATTAGGCGTGATGAGAAAGGATGCAATTACCCTTCTGAACAGGTGACCTTTACATTAATTTTGTCGATTATGTCTTTTAAGTATGAAAACAAAGACAACGTTTTAATGGTTATAGGATTCAAATTGACAACGCTTCTTTTGTGGCATTCTGTTAAAAATGTTTTTTGAACAGAATTCCGCAACGGCGAAAGATGATTTTGGGGTTGAAGGGTGGTGAGGGGTCCCGGTGGAGTACACTGGAGCCACCAGGCAGGTGTACTTCTTAAATGCTGGGAAACGCCCACCGTGTCATAGGCTCTGCCATCAAGTCGGCTGTCGCATGTCCTCGTCATAACCCTGGTAATGCAGGCCTACTGCAGCTGCGTGCCAACGGCATAAGGCGAGTATCCGGCGCCTTGATAAATAACGGGATATAGTGGCTATGGGAAGGCCACCCTAACAGAAAACCATGGCTCTCCAGGTTGGGGGTTGGGCATGGGGCCAATTCCCCCATCCCGTAAAAAAAAAAAAAAAAGAAATATTGATTACGGAAACTGAAAATTCTTCAAACAAGCAGTGTTATATCGGGAGCAGCGCAACTACTTACCTGACTCCAGATGATGACTTTATAACACTTGCATAATTGGGAAGATGGGCTAAATAATTTGAATTAATGTGAAATCTGAAATTGCTGATCCAGGCCTACAAGTGATCCGGCACCACTCATCGGTTTGTCGCTGTGGGATTGCAGATTTTATTGTATTTAGTGATGGGAGCAGGTGAAAGCCGAAAGGAAACCTGTGCACTGAGAAGGTCATTGGCTTCTCCTAAGTCTATCATAAAGATAGGAACATGGCAGAACGATGTACAGAATAGGGAAAACCGCAGTTGCCGCATGGGAGATGAGGAACTGTATGGTATAGACGTACTGGGAATCAGTGAGTGCAGATGGTCTCGTTTTGGGCGAATGTGAACGCAAATAAATGAAACTATGCTCCGGCCCATTTCCCGCTTGGGGACAAGGAAATAAGTCAAGTAAGTTAGGTAAGATTATTTTAAACGCGGACTAAAGGAGAGAAACTGAAGTGGAGTTGGGGATTTTGCAATTTTTAGTCAAACCTTCAACAAGTATATAACAAGCTACCTTTGTTCGCATATTAAATCGCTCATAGAGCATCAAGAAGAAAATGTCAAGTAATTTCTCAAAGGAAGAGCAAATCATCTATTTCGTACACAGGGCGAACTTGACCAAGTTGTTCAAGTTGCTATTCATTTTTTCGTCCTGGCCATTTGTAGTCAAACCAAATGAAATAGCAGTTTCCGTGCAGTGGTGAAGAAACTAAATAGGAGAAAGACCCCCGCAGTTATCTAGGCAACTTATAAGCAGTTGCGAAACGAAATCCTGAAAAAAAAATTCAGGCTTGAAACGGGATTCGAACCCAACTGCACCATTATTTTAACGTTCTATTTGTCACCTTGAATAGGTGGCATTGCTCCTTTGATCTTAAGAAAGATTTCAAATGATCTTAAAACATAAAAAAGTAAAAGAATTCCAATAAATCTCACATAAGGATACATATTTTTTTATGTTTAATGTAAAAAATGTCCAAGTGTCCCGAATTTTGTAGTCAGGGTTGGGTAGTAAGCTAGAGTTCCACTTTACCCCCAAATTTTTATGACTCAGTGACTGCTTTAATGTGAAATTACAAACTATGAAGGTGAAATCCCATAATAAAAAAAACCTTTTAATTTCATCAGTTTTACAATGCAAAAAAAAACAAACAAACAAACAAACAAAAACATATTAAACATTAACAATTTGATGAACCCTGGGGGCAAATTAATATTCTCCTCACAGTCCACATAATACTAGATAGGAGAATTTGTTTATACATCAAGGTAATTTTATCTAGAGCTCGTAATCGTATCCTTCATTCTCTTAACCTGGGTGTCTCGATGAAGCAGTGATTGATTGTGATTAGATGCTCCAATCCTAGCCAATGGGTTTAGGGACACTTGACATTTTTGTCAAAGTTTTCTGTAAAATTTGAAAATTGCCGACAGTTCAAGGTCCCAAAAAGGATCTTATTTTGCTCAAACTCCTTAATAATGTTAAAGTCGATAAACTGTAGAAGATTTTTTTAGACATTACGTTTTATTCCTGACTTTCAACATTGTTTAGGGGGTGAGTGGGAGAAAAGATGTTCGATGATTTAGTGTAAAAAAAGTTCAAGTGTCCCGAACTTTTTGGCCAGGGTTGTAGTCACTTTGGCGCAGAGCCATTTGGCTATTACTTCCAAATAATTTGTTGTGTATTTTCGAACTACTGTATCACAAAACTAAAAGTGACCAGTGGTTTTGAATTCACACTCTAAAAAACCGGTGTTGTAAATTCTCTATTCCTGTTTTTCACCTCTCCTTTTTATTGTGCACAAGACTCCACCCTTCGGCCTAAGCGTCAGCCGCTCTTCGTGCTTAACCTCATTTTGTCCTGGCAACAATGTCAACTCAAACTCCTGCAATAACCTTGCCATGAGAACCCGTGCCTCAAACTGGGCAAATGTTTGCCCAATACAGGTTCTCGGACCCAAAGAAAATGGAAAAAATAAAAACTGCTGGGCCCGGGTTTGACTCTTGGCTTCAGGTGAGAACCTCTCTGGATCAAACTTCTTTGGCTCTTGCCATGCTTCTGAAAGTCGGTGCAGTATATACCAGCTAATGTTTACTGACGTCCCAGCAGGGATGAGATATCCTCCTAAGATTTCATCTTTTGTTGTTACTCGTGTGGCGCCGGATACTGGCGGGTGAAGTCTAAGTCCTTCCTTCAGGGTCTGGCCCAGGTATTGAAGGTTTCCTAAGTCTTTATATTCCACAAACTGACGGGAACCAAGCACTTCTCCAATTTCTTTATTAATCCTAAAAATGTACAGAAGTCAAACACAAAAATTGGTGCATTCTCAAACGGATCAGTAAAATGTTTTAGTGTCAACAAAGAAAATCATAAACCTTAGTCTAAAGTGAAGCAATTTTTATAAGTGACAACTGCTGGAGACCCGAAATCGGGAGATGTGTTTTTGTTGTGCTACTGGCAATCCTCCATAATCAACCCACTCCTCTGCCCTTAAATCGAAGCACCCTTAGTCTAAGGTGACTAGAATCGAAGCACCCTTAGTCTAATCAACCCACTCCTCTGCCCTTAAATCGAAGCACCCTCTCAAAAATGCCCCAAATCATTTACCCACCTCCTAGCCAAAGAACTAACCCTATCATTTTCCCAACAAAATCAACCCATGATATTTGTCCCATGAACCTAGTTTAATGGCCTTAGTTCCCACGAGTCTCCTGTAGCTCAGTGGTAGAGCATCCGAACTAGTAATTGGAAGGTCTTAAGTTCGACTCCTGATAGGAGCACTCGGATTTCTTTTTTCTGCGTATGCCTGTGTCACTTTCTAGAAAAATACATCATTCTAAAATCAACCCATTTGGTTTAAACTATTTCTGTCAACATCGGTAACAGATAGTTTGATGCACACTGAAAAATGCTCCCCCAATTCTCTTCTTCAAACTAGTAATTTGAACGTCATTAAGGTTAGACTCCTACTGGGAGTACTCAGATTTTCTTTTTCCGAGTATGCCTGTGTCACTGACTGAAAAATATGGCATCTTCCATCTTAAACATAACATCACATTTCTTCACGAATTTGAAAGACTGAAATTCTGTGGGTGTTGGGAAATATTAGGGTTAAAATCTTTGTTGATTGTAGAGAAATGACAAAAAAAGGGTCTTTTCTCTGGGAGTTTTAGTGACGGACATATGGAAGAATGGAAGGGTTGACATACAGTGTATGTGTACTTCCAGTTGTTTTTGTACTATATAACTTTTTCATACCTGTCTTCAACATGAGGGTGCTTGAGTATTTCATAAAGAGTAAAAGACAACTGGTTCGAGGTGGTCTCTTGACCTATTAAAATGAATAGAGATCTGTTTCTGTTCACTACAAAGAATTTAAAAATGTTAGTTGGTGGAACAATTCAGTGGTACCATATGTGTTCATTTCTCCCAAACACTAAAAACAGTAGATTTCAAAAGGATTAAATCTATTTCAATGAACATCAAACAATGACGTAGTTGCACACAGAAATTACAATTAATGTTGCCAATCAAAGGCCTACAGCCGACAAGACATTTAGATGACATAGATAATTCAAGAAATTTACCAAACAAACTATAAGTAATATTAGCTCACCCATATGGAAACGAAATCATATAAAATTTATGTTTGTTATTTTCTATCATCCTTTTTTTACTGACACCATTACTGTAAAATTGCAACAAATTTACAGCTACCCAGAGTACCTTCCAGTCTTATTGTATAAGCTGGAGGCATTTAAACCAATGTTAACAGACCCCTTGCACTAAGAGGTCACATGACCCATGCCCTCTGAAATGATATGTTGAAATAGGGATGGACTGCTAGTAACAAAAAGAGCACATCACAATTATAGAGCAAAATATATTATAATGATTGTGAAAGGGAGAGATTTTTTGACAGTTTGAGTTTTCAACAACTGATAAGGATTTGTATTGTCATCAGACTGTATCGCTGCAATGTTGGAGGGCAGTTGTCAACTTTGCCCTCCAACATAGCCGCCAAACTCAAACTTAATGTTATTTTGTTAAATGCCTGTGAACTATGCTCAATTTAATATTCTGTCAGCAGGGTTAAGTACATTTAAACATTCTTTTGATGTTTGTTTATACAAAAGTTGATTTTGAAAAGACGTTATTCATACATTTTAAAACAATCCATTCTGGTCACATGACCTGATCCAAAATTAGCACTATTTCTAACATGAATGCAAAATTTCGAGGTGGAAGTCCTATTATTATATTAAGAACATTACCCCTTAGTCACTTCCAGATATGAAAACATCACAACTTTTGTGTAAAGAAAAACAAGGGTACACAATCTCTTAAATTATGCAAGTGGCCCATTGAAATAACTGCACTATCAAATACTTCAACAGAGCAATATGGAAAAACTAATGTATGGTCTACTGACCTGCTACAAAGAAGGTGAGAAACTCATCAACCAGGTTTTCTAATGTTAAGGTGGGCTCCACTTCTGCCACTCTTAAGATATGAGCAAGAATATCATTAGGGGTATCATCACCACGCAGAATAGCCTCTTGTCGTTCTTGAATCACCTTCTTTCCATAATTGCGAATGAAGTTGACTGCTTCAGACACTCTTCTTTGGAATGGAAATGTTGATACAGCCACTCGCCAAAATGGGCTACGTAAGCTGTCTTGGACACCCTTAAGCCCTTCAGAAATTGCAGATGGGAAAGGGCTGTTTGCATCTCTTATTACATCAACATCAATATCAAATGCAACCTAGGATAAGATGCAATAGAACCAGGCATAAACTGAAATGTACCGGTATGTATTATACAGTGTATCATTGCTGCAGAAATGTACAACCTTGAACACAACTCTTGGATTAACCTCCAAGACTTAAATTCCTGTTTTAAGGAAAAGAAAGGTTTTCAAGGTGCATTGTCAATAGACCCAACACATTAAATTTTTGCTCAACAAAATGATGACTATGATGATGGTCAGGATGATGACAAAGACAAAAGGAGGAAATTCATATAAAGGAAGTCATAATAGCAGTCACAGAGTACAACTTTTGTGCTACAGGTGCAGTAGTGTAAATGTAGGGGAGCCACAGGTGCAATAGTTATTATATATGCACTGAGAGGTATTTGGGACCATCTAAACAAACAAATTCCATAATTAATCTTAGTGGTACGTTAGCTAAATTTAAACCCCATTGCGTTCATCAGTCATCTCAGATATTACACGGAATGCCCGCAGGGCAGGACGTGTCTAGGTTCGGTCGGGTATCTTTTTTTTTTCTTCCTCGTAGTCAGAAATCGCCACATTAATTTATGCATTAAAATATGCCTTCCCCTGGTAGGGATGTATTGTTCTGATTGTCTTCGACAAAAGCAGGCCAATCAAAATCTATTATTCGGGCACATATTACGAGAGAGGGAACCCACTCATCCCTTTCTGTGTGACGTCAAATCATGATTTTATTAATTTATTCATTAAACCTTGATTAAATTCTACCCTCTCCCAGAAGGGATTTATTGTTCTGATTGTCTTGAACAAAAACAGCCCAATCAAAATCTATTATCGACGCGTATATCACGAGGGAGGGGACCCACTTATCTCTACCTGTGTGACGTCAAAGCAAGTCATCATTTCAAAAAGTTGTTTTTGTTCAATGGCAGACACATGTATGAATTTAAGACTCTGATCTGCCGTTTTCAGAGAGAAAACAAACCTTTTTCAAACGGTAAATCGAAATAATAACTTCTAGGTAGTACTCGACAGTTGAAACGGTGGAAATTGGGAGAGTCCACAGCGAAGAAACTCTGCTTTTAAAAACAGATCGAATAATCAAAGCGAAGGATTAGAGCTAGAGGAGGCCAGACCAGTTCAGCGGGGTCATGACGTTATTGCAGAGTTATTTCTGGTATGATTTCTAGTAACACAACGATAAGTATATCACGCAATATATCTGAATAAAACCATTCAGACAATTATTTCAATTGCCAAGGGAGGATAGTTTTTAAATATCTGCGAAACATACAATGGGGAACAATTGGGGCTACATTAAGCATTCCGTGTGATGATTAGCCGGGCATCTTGTTTTCAGATTTGATTTGGTAACAGAAAAAAGAATTATATCAATATACATAAAGTAACAAGAAATGTTTTGGTTAGATTGACAAATTAAGAAATAAAATCCAGATTACCAAGTAACATTTAACACACATTGTTTACTGAAAATTCCCAAACATGTCCACTGTTTTTAAATTGTTAAAGGTAAGAGGTTTAACACTACCCACCTCCATTAGTCTTCATTATATGTGGGTAGTGTACACCTGCGTAATTGTCTTATTGCAACAGAAAGCCATGCCGATGTACATTTGTGGATATGAATGTGCATTGACATTATATGTGAAAGATGAGGAAGAGTGTTTCATCCGATTTCCAAACACTTCAAATCGGTTGAAAACTTAAACATTTTCGCGGAGTTTGAAAATCAGATGAAACATTCTTTTGAGTGTTTTATGTAGCTTCTCAAACATTACTAATTCTTGCAGAAATTTAGAGCAGAAGATCACAAAACTTTATGATAGTTAAAATACAGTCATCTCTCTCGTAAGCGACCACCCTTGGGGCATGACAAAGTGGTTGCTTAAGGGAATATTAGGATCAACAGAATAAGCCTAATACTGGATTGATTAGTTAATTACATAAAAATATTACCTTAGCAGCTTAAATTAGGCAAATAGAAACTGATTTATTTTTTATTTTTTCACATCTATTCATTCTTCTGTTGAAACTTTGTACAGTGTATAACATTTTGGAACAGATCACTGTAAGAATTCCCGTTTACAGATCTAGTTATAGAAAGATTTTCGGAATTCACATTGAAGGTTTTTTTTCAGTCAATTAGTCAATTTTCTTGTGATTTTGGACCAATATAGCTACAAGAAATAGCTCAGCAAACTCAAACACTATGTTAGAAAAAAATTCAGTTTTCCTCTGCACCCACCCCCCCCCCCCCCTCCCCCGCTATCATGTAGGGCCCTGGAATTAATAAAAGTAAAGTCACTTGAGCCATATTTCATGTGAAAATGTCGTAATTTAGCCAGTACTGGAGGGCTGGCTGGCCCTGGTACTTCCAGGCTGGAATTCATCTTTACTCTGAAATGTCAGCCGTCTCCTCCCCCTGACCCGCGCACCCCGCGGGTTAGGGGGAGGAGACAGCTGACATTTCAGACTAATTCATCTTGGGAAACCAAGCCATCGTGACTCGTATAATTGACCCCTGAGCATCTTCAGGAGGGGAGAGGGTGGGGGGTGGGGGAGGGTGGTCAACTCAAGTTCTGATGGAGATTCGCTTCCCCGGCCACGGGGATTTTCTTTTTAAATACAAGTGGCATTGCGTTCACATAATTATATCCTGCATTTACTCTCGATTTAAATTGACCCACCTTTCCAATGACATCCAGGGTAACTCTAGCGAACTCCTTCGCCATGTCCACAACAGTTTCGCCATCAGCCATTTCATCCAGTTTGGCTAGAAACAGGTCACAACTGCTGTTAAATGCAGTCATCAAGTTCATCAAGTAGCGACGGTGGAATGCTGGGTTTAGGAGGCTCCTACGCTTCTGCCAAAGGTCGTGGTTCGCCTCAGTTACTAAACTTTTCCCCGAAAATCTATGACCGAACGGGTAGCCGAGATGGTCATAAACCCGAGGATTCTTTGGCAAATTTAGAGTGATCATACATTTTCTTACCAGTTCTGGATCAGACACGAAAAGAAACGGGTTATGGAGAGCCCACATTAGTACCACTGGGCCGTGAGCGCTATGAAGTTCTTCCACAAGTTGATGCATTATTTTCCCTTGTTCTCGTTCCCGGCGAATGAGAAGAATGTTTCCAAAGAAAAAGCTGTCCCTCTTCGGTCCAGGAAGATGGCTGTACTTCCAATGCACGAAGACTAAGTACACAGAATACACTGTCAACAACAATCCTAGCAGAGAAGCAACTGAAATTACGAACACGAAAATTGCAAACGTAATGGTCGCCATGTTGCAAGACTACGCTTGTCACGGGATCTGATGAAATGAGGACCATGGACTGTGGGATGCGGACTGCCTGCTAAGCGGCTTCTTAGACCCGAGCTCCTCGAAAGATAAGTCTCGAGCGTTCGAAATAACGGAGAAACTGGGGAGAGAAACTACGGGCGTGCAGTGTGAGCTACGCACGCGACTGGTGCGAGGGGCCACGCTTTTGCAAGTTCACAGTCTCGGCGATTCGAGTCTGCTTCCGTGAACAAAAAAAAAACAACAACTGTTTTTACATTCTAGCATACTTCACTCTTCGTTTTATGGACTGGTTATCGAACGTGGACTAGGTGTAAAATGTAGACTGCGGACTGCAAACCGGCCAGGGATAAAATGCACCCCCGCACGAGAGATAAAGCAAGGAAAGCTTAAATTATTTGTACTAAAAAAAGAGGTATGACAGGAACTGAACAGTTGACCCGGTGATACCAGCCACATTTTGTCGATTATATTTATGATCGCTCAGTCTTCTAATTATGATAATGAAACAACGTTTTAATGGTTATAGGATTCAAATTGATAACAATTCTTTGGTGGCTTCTAGATCTGTTAAAACAGATATACATTTTTATCATTTCCGCGGTAGCCTAAGATCGTTTCAACGCCTAAATGACAGAGGCTGAAGTGGAGTCGGGGATGTTGCCTTTTTTAATCAAACCTTCAACAAATATATAACAAGCTTCCTTTTTTCACATACTTAAATCGCTCATAGAACACAAAGAAGAAATTATCAAATGATTTATGAATGGAAGAGCAAATCATTTATCTCGTACGACGGGCGAACATGGCCAAGGTTCACAAGCTGCCATTCTTATTCGTCCTGGCCAATTAATGCTGACAAAAACTCTTATCCCTTGTCTTTGTCTTCACTTCCACTGCAGTGACCAGTAATTTCCTTGATATATTTTGTTGCGTGTAACTCGGCCAGGGTCAAAGAATTCAACTTGCCACCATTCAATACTGGATAGTTTCTCTTATATATAAGAGCTAGTGATCAGCCATATATTTTCATTTCTTGCATAAAAGTTTGAGAACAGAACTAAGCCTTCTTGCAGAACGAAACTTATGCAACGTGCAATTGAGGTGCCTGTGCGCATGCATTCAGAATAAATTACCTATGACGATGTCACAATGAAAGAAAAACTTGACTTCGAGACACTTACCATTTCTGCAATGTTCGACATAAATATGAAGTGACTTGGCTTGTCTTAACAGGTGGATCACATTCAAAGTATATCAGCGTCAACTGTAAATTCGGAAAGGAGCAGTAACACTGGATCATTTCTACCGGGAGCCCATAATTTCAGAAATGTTCTAAATGGAGCAACACTTACCATTTGATTTTCCAACCGGAATTCCCCGGTTTTCTTTGTAAATAGTAAGCGCCTCTGGTTTTGTTCGAGCAAGAAGCGTGCAACGTTTTCAAAAAATAGATATAAGGAAAGAAAATCTGCCCCACAATTAAATTTCTTTGTGTTGTCTTCACAACCATCTTTTCAACTAACCCCAGTTTGATGACGATATACCTAGTGCAAGAAAAATGCATCAATGCATGGCAAGTATGGAAAAAAGCTATATTTTAAGTGGTGGCTACTTTGTCTAATCACGGCGGCCAAGTAAGTTCACCTTTACTCTTAAGCCATAAACTACATTGGGTGGATCAGGACCGTACTATTCGAAATCAGTTTTATCTGCAGACGCTGTTGAGAACAGCACACTTCTACGTTGTTCTTTATTTTAAATATCAGTGCGTTTTCCTGCGTTTTGATTTAACACCTTATAAGAGCGGTTTTCAATTGAGTACCGTAAGTAATAACGCCATTGTTTACTTTGGTTTTGCTTCACTGGGCTCTGCGATTGGTTGACAAAACTCGTGCCACTTTCTCAACCAATGAAAAACAGAACCAAAACCAATCGCCTCGCTCGCACGCTTTTTCCCGCGCTTTTCACCGGTTACATGTATTTGCTTCGAGTTCTGATTGGTTCAATGTGCCGTTTACGTCTTTTGTGATTGGCCACAAAAAATAAATTTGGTTTTGCTTTTACGAAACTCGACTGAAAACCGTTCGATGATTTTTTCGATATGGATACCGATATTGTGACGTCAACATCCAAGGTTTTTCTGTGATGTTCTCACCTTCACTCTTAAAACACTCTTGATCTTTATGGTCTGTAAACGTTAAACAAAAAAAGACAGCCCTAGCAACAGTGTTTTAATTTTTACACGTAATTGTGTCGCATATGGTGCGACGAAAAAGCTTTAAGAATGCATGGTAATCACCTCTGATGTAGATGATAATGGTGATATGCATATCAGGCGTTGATCCTTACTGGTTTCCACCGTTCTACGAAAAACGGTCAGAGTTTGACAATATATAGATATTTTTAAAACAAAAGGAAATTTCCAGGTTTAAGTATGAAAAATGCCTTTCAGAGTGACTTGAAAAGCCAGGAAATGGCACTTTTCAGGAGTTAACTTTTAAAATTTTCCGGTAGGGGTGCATGCTCCTTGATCGCGCCTTCGGCGCTCGCATTATCGGAAAACAGTCCCATTTTTTTTTCCTGGATCCGAACTTGCTTATAAACATTGGGAAAGTTAGTTATCTAACGAAACGTTTATTTCATACTTATCAGTTATACAAACTCACTTTCGCTTACTAAACTATTAAACTGATTATTAAAATCGGGAAGAAAAGATAACATTCAGAGGGATGGCATGACTTTGAGCTCACAGGGAAAACGTATTTTATAACAACAATTTTATTATATATGTATACACTTTTAAAATATAATTTACCCACAATTAGCGTGGCTATTCGAGGTGGGTAACGGTAACTGATACTAATACAATGCTCGAAAAAAAAAATAAAAATAAAAACGAAAAGCAAAACAAGGAAAACATTAGTATAATAGTATAAAACATTTATTAGTAATAAGTTACCAAATAATAAAAAGTTAGCGATAGAAAATTATAGTGAAGTGTATAATAATCACATATAACAAAGATGATTTCATCGAAATGATTCATCTTTTCCGACCCTTTTTCCTGTGTACTGAAACGTACGCCAGTTGATATAAAATACAAATTAAAGGTTTTACTAGCACGAGAAGGCCTCACACATGCCACTTTACGCGGTACGAAGAGGACTGCTCGAGGTCGTAAAAAATTGTAAGAGATAAAATGGCAGCAAATCGAAGCTAGTCACGCTGGAAAAACAGGCTCCTGAGTTTTTTAACAATCTACAGCTAGCGACACACTTTGAGCTTCAGTTGGGGTAGCCCTGGTTTATTTTGGGTCCCTGTGCCTAAGGGATAAGGGGATTAATTTCAAGGGCATTAAAGCTATGACAAAAAAACTTAGAAGGCAAATAGTATGTTAAAAAGGCTGCCTTTGAGGTCCAAAAGATTGAAAAGATGACGTCATATGACTTGAAAATAACGACATTAGTACTGGACAGGCGCCTTCTTGAAACCGCATCTTGGATATCGATCTCGATGTCGGTTTCCCAGTAAAAGCTCAGTAAACCGTTTAAATTGTCTCAGAAGTAATCAAAACCAATAAAGAGACGCTGAAATGGCATAAAATGTAAAAGTTTTGAAGGTAAAATAAATATCTCATGAAAAAGGTAATATCCAAAATCTTTAAAGCCTGATGGCTCTCAAAATCTTGTTGCCATGACAACATCAAGTCACCTGATCAATGACCTTTTACATCAAATTACTGCAGATAAATGTTAGAGAAATTCACAATTGGGGGTATTTGCTTTTCTATTGAAAAAAAGTTTCAAATGTCTGAAGTCCCTCCCGACTCCCTTCTTAGGCTAAATAGAGTTTATAGCAGGAGGTTGATAGATAAAGCCATTAGGATTAAATGTATCCCTAACTTGACGAAATACGAAAGACTAGTGTTTTATTTTATTTTGATTTTAGCTTAAGACATGAATCCAGCTCCTGGATATTAACCCTAATGACTGCCAGACCAGACGTTACTTATAATGTGGAAAAGTACGTTTTTATGTGCTGTTCAAGTGTGTTCCTAACTATAATCGTTGCCAATTGAATTCAGGGACACTTGGCCTTTTTACTATGCCTCAGCAGCATCAACATCTTTGCTGTAAGTCGCTCATTTACGAAACGCCCCGAACCCTGTTCAATGATGAGCATTTAATTACCCTTAAACCTGTCACACTCGATGATTTGTCTTTGCTCATCAACATTGTAGAGGGGGCAGCCAGGTCTAGACCGGTTCCAGCGAGGCCTCTGTCCCGAGCAATTTGGCCAGGACTGTAGCTTTTGAATTTGAAATTCTAAGGTGTGACTGGGTAGTTCTCTGTTAAGGTCCTTTTGGTAGTGCATGCGGTTTCTTTTGTTATATGTACACAACTGCGTAGATGGTTCAATCACGCAGTGGTTACAGAAGTGCCTTTCTTGACAGCAATCACAATGAGAACCACACCCACAATAAGTAAGATTCCTCCAATCACAGGAAAGGCCACAAGCAAACCGCAGGCCAATCGCAGTCCTCCAAACAACTGCAAAAAGATAACATACCGACAAGTTAGAGCAAAGTTCTGATAAACTCCATCACAACGTTGCAGTTGCGCAGATTTTTAAATCGAAGCAATCGAGCCACTGTTTCCATCCTCGTTCCCAGAGCCTACGATCTTTTGGTCAGCGGTTGGATCGTAGGCCCTGGTAACAGCCGTTATACGTTACTGGATGTCGTGAATTTCACGACATCCGGTAGCGCACGCTCAGTGTGATAAATTACCAGTATTGGGAAGTAAAGACAAATGCGCAGAAGCGTAGCATTTTTCACCTCATAGCGCTTCAGGTTTTCGAATTCGACAGCCAATAAAAAAGATATTTTTGGATGGACCCAGAGCCACTCGTTCATTAATTAATTAAAAAAAAAAAACGTTGGGGCTCTGGGGATGAGAATGCTGTGTTTCGGTCTTATCTCCGCTTAAAAAATCGACGGCAGTTTTCCATAGTCTATTCTCTTGTTGATAAAAGAAGCAGAGACCGATACAACGTAGAATTACGTTTTAAAGGTTACTATATTTCGGCTGGCCAAACCAGCTTTCTTCAGGTATAATGAGAATTTGCATTGCGGCATACGCTTATATAACAAATATTTGCGCAATAGCTAACGACATGCAATTAATCCCCATAGAAAAAGTCTACTCTAACCGAGACTCAATCCGTAAGGCCAGGGAAGCCTTTTTCAATCACAAAAGGCAGAACACTTCTTCCACATGGCCTCAATTTTCGCGAAGGAATTCACTAGCTTTTTTCCTTTTATTATTTTTTATTTTTTATTATTATTGTTATTTCATTTGCTTCATATTTTATACTGTCAATCACTTTAGTTTTATGTAGTTCCGCTATTACGCAAATATTTGTTTTCCCGGTTTGGCCAGCCGAAATATAGTAACCTTTAAAACGTAATTCTACGTTGTATCGGTCTCTGCTTCTTTTATCATTTATATTTACGAAGCCGATCAGATCAACAATTGATCAAACGTATACCAGCAGGATTATCGTCCACGGTTTTTGCTTAGACTTTACTCTCTTGTTGAGCATAAAATTACGTCATAAAATGTTCAAAACAAGTGGAATCGCGAGCCGTAGGCGAGCTAGTGGTTTGACTCCCATGTTTTGAACATTTTATGGTCAATACGAGTCTTAAAGACCATAGAAAACTGCCGTCGATTTGTTTTCCATAATAACACTGAAAAAGTAGAGCAGACTGATTGGCTTTATTTTCCGTTGAGAAAGCATGCGTTACATCTGACGTCATTTTTATTGTCTGTACTCTTATAGACAATAGCTACGAGCCAATCAAGCGCCCGGAAAGTTTGACAGTTGTTATGTAAAGTTCATTGGAATAAAACATATAGTGTCATTTTATCAGGCAAAGGCACTCGGCAAGGCAAGAATACGTAAGCATGCAATGTTCTTGGAAACTTCCTGTTGATCATTCACATGACTCCCGTTGCGTGCCATTAAACTAAAAACAAAGTAGTTACTCTGTGCTCTGGCCAACCACAACAGACGTAAACAGCAGAATGAATCAATTGGAACTCTAAGCAAATACATGTCACCGTTGAAAAGCGCGGAAAAACTCTTGCGAGCAAGTCACGATTGGTTTGGGTTTTGCTTCTCTTTGTTTGAGAAAGTGGGACGAGTTTTGCCAACCAATCACAGTGCACAGTAATTCAAAATCAAAGCAAACGCGATATTACTCTCGACACTGAACTGAAAACCGCTCTACTATGCAAGACATAATTACAAGATAGAAAAATTAACGATCTTGCAAAACTCGTCAATAGATTTTTTTACCTTTGAGCTGTATTCCTTAGCTGAGTCCGCATCAATACCTGCCGTCGTTTCTGACCACCAGATGGGAATCAGTTTGTTTACGTAGCTGACATTCAGATGCCCTGAATGGTTTGAAGACAGCGATTGAGGGAGAATTACTCCGTTCAGTTGAATGCGAAGTTTGAGTTCCATAGCTGTCCCGGATATTGGCTCAATGCTCAACTGCGAGAGATAAAATAAAACATTTTGCCAAGGTTATTTCTATGCCCTTCCGAACAATGCAACATTAATTAATGCGAGCCATGCCGTAAAACACTCACAAACCTATGAAGAAATCCGTTTCACGACTCACGACAGCCGTGAAAGCCAAATACATGTATCCAATTTTACAAGACAGGTGGCTTCCGCGACTATACCTCGTGTACAATTATATGAGGTATGTGGCTTTTATGTACGCCACACAAAAAAAATTTAATTAAAAGAGATTTGAATGGTTTATCCTGCGGTTTTCAAAGAAATGAAATATAGTACTTTAGTTTGTGTAGGGCTGCATTATATTCATTTTCGTTTCACGTAAATAAATTATGTCAAGAAAGATGGAAGGTTACTCTTGTTGAGTTGTGCATTGCCACAATTTTAACAGCTTAATGGGGCTAGACTACAAAAACTACAAGGTTATGTTCTTAAAAAAAAGAGTAGTTACCCAAATGGACGGGACACGAAAAGGGCGTGATCATGAGTACCCATACAAGGTGCTCCCCCCCCTCCCCCGAAAAAAAAACATACTAACAAGCAACCCTTAAGAATTTCATTAATCTCGGTGACAGGAACAATCCCTGAACTGCACGCTGTGGATTTTTTTTTTATAACGAGATAGTGAGCGGTGTAAAGTGAGCTTAAACTCCCGCTCAAATTGAAATAAGATACTGTTTTCAACTGAATTGTTTTTTCCCTTGGTTAATTAACTCAACCATTCTACCAATCAAAACTCTTATTTAAAAATAATGAAATTCAAAGATTGCCGGAGCTTGAGAGGTCGTGCACAAATTATTACCAAGATATAAAGTGACGGGTAAATATAGGACAAAATTAAGTAAGACTTAATAAAAAGTTACACAGGCTTTTCAACGAAAATAAGTTCAAAAAGCTGAGAAATATCAAAACGTTTTAAAATTCTACCCTACATTTTGCTAAAATCAATTTCTTTAATTGTATTCAACTTATGAATCATTTTACTAAGACTTGTGAGGCATATTTTCCATGGGAAAAAAAGCTATTGCATAAACAGTTGCAAACAGGACGCAAAAGTATGTAATGCACTTATAACCTTTCGTATATTAATCAAGTTAGACCTAAATTTTAACTCTTCGCATATCTTGCAATGTTGTATAATACCTTGGGTGGAGGTGGGGAATGGGTGGGGAATGACGCGGTAAATTCGGCACCAAACTGTTCTGTTTTACAGATCATGTGCAGCTTGGTGCCTCGCGCCTCAAACAGAACCTTCCAGTTACTATTCCGTGTTTTGGGAAAATGATTAAACGTAGGATCACTGGGATCAAACAGTTTTTCTTTCACTATTATACTTACAAAGGACTCGTATTTCTTTACGTCTGGTTTTGGAAGATTCAATTCCTTGTACAAAGACGGCTCACCATGGAGAAATCCCGGAAGACTAATGTACATGGGACCTCCAAAAATCCGGGTTACGTCAAATACCCCTTGGGTAAACACTGTGACATTATTAACTTCAACAGCAGACTTTCCAAGCACGTATCTGTGCATGGGGATTTGATATACTTCCACGTCTTTTTTGTAATCGATGGGAACAGCAAAGCGAAACTGTGACATGAAAAGCTCGTAGCTTGAAGCCAGTCGTGTATACTTGGTAGTGCAAGGTTTCAAGCTCTCCTGTCCAGGAAACTGAACGTAGTAACCACGAACCTTCAGCTGTTCTTGGGAGGCATTGGGGTATAGAGCTTTATTAACTTTGTTTTCTCCACCAACGGCTGTGGAAAGAAACGGAGGGAAATCAATCTCGGAGAGACTATGGGTAGTAAAAAAAAAAATCGCAGAGTGACGTTGATTCAAACTTGCACCGATACCAATTCCATACATTATACAATGCGAAAATGTTTTCATCATTGCAAGCTATGCATTGTGATAATGTAGAAATGTCGGTCTAGCGCGACTGAATTAAGATAATAAGGGTTCTTTTCTCGAGCAAGAGAAAATAGCAATGCTCTTCGTTGCTTTATGGTACTAATGCATCAGTCCAGTGGTGCCCATCTTCCCTGACGCATTCAGTCTAAATTGTGCGGTCCAGGGGACTGGCATTAGCTTACGGCCTGGGGCATTTCACAGCCTCGTGATTTTTGCTTCATAGCACCCTCACTTCTTTTCAGTGATAGGTTCACCAGCAAAGACAAGGATTTCCGATTACCTACGCCAAAGTAGGACAATAATGAGATGGTAGATACCCAGAATTAAAGGCACGATAATAAGAAAAGAGACTTATTTGAGACTTAGTTTGCATTGAATTAACTTTCATTGGAGTGAATAAAAGCCCCTGGGGATTCGAACGGCTCGTTTTTTCCGACTGTGGGGCATTTGCCGGTTTGCATTCAAAGAACCCTAATGCCAGGGAGGCGGTCCGGTGAGGGGGAATAACTGCTTCATAAGCTCGAAGTGAGCCAGCCTCCCTTGTTTCTAGGGGACTCGTATTACCTCCTCCCCATACAATACGAGTCCCCTAAAAACGAATGCGTGGGAGGCTAAGTGAGACTTTACTTACCAGCATAAGTAAACCGATCGCCTTCCGTAGATTCGCACGTGTAGAATGTGGAGTTCGTCCCAGTTGCTTTCGCTTGTTGTTCGTCAGTATGCGTGCCTACTGAGCCCGGCACGGGTATACCCGATGGATATTGTGGAGGAAAAGGCAGATTAGTCATCACATAACCAATTATTATATCACTCTGTTGTCGTGTGGTCGTGAGTCCATAGTTTTGGCTCTCCAGATACCACAAGACATATTTAGGCAGTGGATCCGTAATGAATTGTGCAATGGCCAGTATCGATACATTGTTACTGGTGTTAAAGCAAGATTCTGCTTGTGGACACAGTAGACGATCAATAATTGGTTTAACATGTGAAACGAGCTGGGGAAACTTCACGTAAATGCGAAGGTTAATTGCAAGCCCACAGTCTTCGGATGGAAGTACGGAATTGTTCCCACAACGTGCAAGCAACGACGGATTTGTAAACGGTCCAAATTTGGAGGGATTCATGAGTGCGCTGTACAAACCGCTCATGTCTCTTAGTGAGAAGTTTCTGTGAATCGGTGAAAAGCTGGGTTTGGAATTAACCCAAGAACCAAAGGCAGGATTGAACTGGCTTGAGTTGAATCCCAGTTGGTTGTGATCTTTTCCCATTTGAATCAAACTGGCATTCTGGCTTCCCGTTGTCGCATTCAACCCACGAAACAGAAGGGTCAATACAAGCGGTATGGATACTTGGCTGAAGTACTCCGCAGATCTAACTTTTTCCATTAGCCCTAGGTAGGCTGCATTTAGGACGGTCAGCTAAAAACGGAAACGGCAAGAGATCATTACAAAAAGGAAGCTGGACACTCGCTCCTGTTTATTACCCAGTCCGTATGCAATACCACCTAACCTATTTCATGCGATGATTATAGTGGAAGTGTACGAAGCTATCCCAATTTAGTATAATCACTCAGGTGATTATAGAAATTCCGTTGATCTGATTGGTCGAGGATTGCGTCTTATCCTGCTATAATCACCTTGCGCTAGGTGATTATAGCGAGAGCAAATTTGCGGGAGCACTAATTTTCAAAATGGCCGCTTAGCGACTTGTTGATGTTTCTGAGGAGGAAGTAAATAGGATGAAAGAAAATGCAATTCCGAAAGGCACTAAAGATGCAGCTAAGTCCGGGGTGACAATTTTCGAAGGCAAGATATGAAAATTTTGCTAATTATAATATAAAATCCTTGTAAATTGCAGTGGAAATGTTGTCGATGTCGATGGCTTAAAATGAAAACAACAAATTAAGCTTAAGTTAAATTCGCGCAAGATTTTCTTTATTTAACAGAATGATTTTCGTCAACAAAACGAATTTAAGACAGAATTCGAAAGCACGGAAGTAAACGAGATGAATAAATGTCTCTTTAAGTTTTACGTTTCAGTGGGGAGAAAAGACGGCAGTTTTTATAATCTGAAAACCAGTTTGTTGTCGGTTCGAACGGTTCTCGACCACCATCTATAAAAGTCACCGCCTCACAACAACAAATTTTCTGTTTAGTGAAGCCAGTAAAGGACTTAATTCAAACCTGAAGCAGTTTATCTCCGAGGGCAATTCATAAAAGTCCGTTAACCGGCGAAGCCATCAAGAAGAAATTGTGCGATAAAGTGATTCGCTAACACTTACTTGTGAACAGCCTGGTTCATGTCCATCTGTTTTGGTAAACGGGTCGGAGAGACACAACATTCATTCACAGAAGTCAATGCTTCGTCTCAATGAAGCGGCAGTTAAAGAATACTGACATGCTGCTTGAGGCATGTGCAGTTTATCGATTGAGAATGTGATTTCGATTGAGCATGTGATCGGCAGACTGTGCGTCTCTGTCCTTGACGCGTCACAATTTGAAACTGAACAAACACAAAATCGACATTTTTCGGACGGTTCTTGTTTTTCTCTGATAATCACCTGAGTAATTATACTAAAACAATTATTCGCCTCAGCTCAGTAAATATTGGTGAATATTTAACCATTATTCCATGAGCGCGCGTTGGATATGAGATGGCAAATAGCCAACGAGGCGCAAAGCGCCGAGTTGGCTATAACCAATCTCATATCCAACAAGCGCGAATGGAATAATTTTTTTATCAAATTCTCCGCGTTTGGGTATTGCTGCTGAATCTTATTTTAAGTAAAAAATTTCTTTCAAATTAAAACGACCGGATGTTGAGGCAACTTCCGACCAAAGCGACAACGTAATGATCACATGACACGCGCAGCTCTTTGCGAACGGAGTTGAATGAAAAATCGAAAGCGAAGTAGGTCGGAAACAGCTGGACTTCTCAAATTCAAGAAACGTTCAAGTGTACGGGTTGCAACCTTTCTGAGAAAAGCATTCAAGTGCTTTTGAAGTTCCAGCTCATCGAGAAGCGTGATAGTTGTGCACATTTAAGCAAATGTTTTGCTGTGTGGTGCCGAGCGAAGGAAGGGATCAAGGCCGTTTTTTAATGCTGAACTGAATTCCTCCAAGACGTTTTAAGTGTACAAGGTACAACCTCACTGAGACAAGCATTCAGTGCAAGTTTTTAAACTTCAAGCTTTTCGAGAAGCGTAAGAGCTGTGCACGTTTGTGCAAATGTTTTGCTGAGTGGTGCCGAGCGACTGAAACAAACATTATGACGCTCGCACGGATTTCATAGATGAACTTTTGTTACTGGAGTCCTCGTAAATGTGTAGAAACATAAAGGAAGGCGTTAAGCTCTTCTTGAGAAATTTCTTCGATCGGTTTTAACCTCTTACCGCCAGGATTTGCAAGCGGAAGCCATCCTCAAAGTTTTTGAAGGTAACCGGTTGTTATTGCTGTTGTTGTTATGTGATCTAAATCGTAAAATCGTGCAATTTTTCTGATATTAAAGGAAACTTCAGAGATACGTACCATTAAATAGTGTCATACCTAACTTTGTGGCTTTTATTGTTGTTATATTGAGATGGCATTGTATGGTATTTCTTTCTTTTCTATTTTTTGCTACATTTTTCCGAAGAAACTTTCGCTTCCCGCCGAAAAAAAAATTAGCTTAGCGACACCTGGGGCATTCGTTTTCAATATAAGGTCAAACTACGGAATATGAGCTGATAACCGAGATTTAGTGAACTAATCAGAACACTAGAAATGCAATATCCGAGGCTGAGAATTTAATAATCACCAATATTTACTTCCCCTTCGGCGAATAATTATCAAATAATATTAAGTTTTTTCAACTGAGTAAATAATTAACGCAATTTGGCCACCCTAACGTTTCCAACGCTAGCCCTTATAATTAGGAATTTTGATTGCGTGTGGCTTATATAGTTAGCAGTGGAGTTACACCAATTGGTGGAAGCATGGTAAAGTGAAAATTAAGATAACATTAGTCGAATGTGAAGCGTTCGTTGATTCTGTGGGGATTAAGAGTACCAATTTTTTTTAAGAAAGGTTGGAACGGTTAAAGTGTCGAGTGACTGGCTTAGATGCATCAACTCAGTTGACAAAACCAAGTAATTACTTCCACTACCCCACCGACGCTACACCACAGATTCAAAATATTTTGAAGACATTGTACCCCAAACAATCGGAAACGGGCACTAATCCTACTATCAACTGATTGAAACTAAGAGCATAAGCATAACCCGATCTATTCAACAAAGAATTTGCTAAAAATGGTTTATTTCAAGTTGGTTGGTTTGAAAGTTGGGCAATTCTCCATAATTCAACGTGCTCTTGCAGGAGTTTGTGTAGCCAACCAGATTGCTAGTTTTCCTAAAAGTCGATTAATGGGTAATGCTTATCATCATTCTCATAGTCGTCAGCATCAGCACCAACATTATCATCATTATCATCATAATCATGTTCACCACCACCACCATCATCGTCGTTGTCGCCATCATCATCATCATCATCATCATCATCATCATCATCATCATCATCATCATCAAGATCATCATCATCATCCACATCACAACTAACACTGCCCAGCGTACCCCAAATTTGTGCTTGTTTTCAGGTAAGAACACTGACCTTGTCATCCTTCGTGCATGTCGGACATTCCTTCTCTGTTAGCGTCTTGTTGAATTTGGCTTGGTCAAAAGATGTGCTTGTAACTTTTCCATTTTCGAATTTAACGTAAACTTTCTTTGATTTTGTACTGTAAACGTATGGTCCTGTTTCCTTGAGCTGAAAACAACAACAACAACAACAACAACAGCAAAAAGGATTATTACTCAAATTCACGATGGTATATACAAGTACTCAATAAACTTGGCTCTGATACGAAATCCTTTCTCATTTTTCGAATCCACGCCGTATCGGGATAAATTGAATCGACCAAGAAGTTTTTCCTAGATCGCCCATATTTCATCTCCACCGCTACCGCTCGTCAACATTTTACAAGCGGCCGCTTTTCGGTTTGAAAACGAATAAAATCTCATTGATCAGGCCGGTTACTTCCAGAAGTAGAAATGTTGTGCTAGTCCTTTTTGTTATTCATATGTTGACCTCGAAAAGAACTAGGCCACCTTTGACGGCAAGCCACTGGAAGTTTTTGGAGACATTTTTGTCTCCAGACCTCTCAGAGTCTTTTTACTGGTGGGTCGTTAAGCCCTCCGAATGTGAGATTTGTAGTGCTCTTGAGACGAGAAACTGAGTTACTCTAGCTCCTTGCCACAGATAAGAAACATTTGTTGTCATGTCTGTGGGTTGGGACTCAAAACGCACTAAAAGGACGTTTTCACATTTTCATCCCTTAAAGTCCTTAATTTTACCCTGTCGAGTAAAGATGGAAACCATACGACCTATTAGAATTTTAGAAACATTTTTGTCCAGGCCTTTTATGCGCATGCGTGTCAAGTATTATTTAAATTTTTTTCTTTCAATATTTCAAGTGCAAGAAAATATTGGTATTGAGCTGTTCAAAATTAAAAAAATCTGCATGATGATTCTGTCTTCCACTAGGCCAGTGATTGTTTGGCATAAATACCAATATGAAGATGCATTCAAATCGAACTTTGTACTACGAGACTGTAAAATATATTAACATTATTTACATTCTGTTTTGTCTCACATGCGGATGCGCAAGAAATTTCAACAAAAAATGTTCGAACCGTTTCAAGAAATTGTCTGAAATTTTATTTAACATCCGAAAATTATAACCGCGAACATTTTCCTAGTCAAAGTAAAATGACATAGCTGGAAATTGGTGAACTGGTGAAGATATTAACCAAAAGTTTCAAACGTCGGTTATCGCAATCCTTATCTAGGTGGCGAGTATAACACAGTGTTAAATAAATAAATAAATAAATAAATAAATAAATAAATAAATAAATAAATAAATAAATAAATAAATAAATAAATAAGTAAGTAAGTAAATAAATAAATAAATACTTACACTGAACTTGGTTAATAAGTAGGTAATAGGCCTAAAATACCTTTGGTTTTTCTCCTCGATTGAGAAATCCGTCCTTGTTTGTTATGTTCCAGATGTAAACTTTGGTTGTAATGTCAGTCGGTCCCTCCTGTAGAAATTAATGAGTCGTTAGAAATAATCCCTCGAGGGCACGTAAGATAGGGGATGATTGATAGCCAACAAGGCGCGTGGCACCGACTTCAGGCTATAATCATACCATATCCAACAAGCACGGGTGAAATAATTGTTTGTTAAAAATAACCAAGAAAAAAGTTGTTAAATGATGTTCAATTCATTTCGCAGGAGGGACCAGAAGACGATTTAATTGTTGCTATTTTTCGAGCCTGCTATAATTATTAAATAAACCCATTCAGGCGGCTGGTATATCGGAGGACAATGTCCGAAGCTTAATGATTCTCCGAAAAATGAACAGATGGCCGGGAAGCGAAGCTTCGAGGGAAACCGTGAAATTTTGGGAACAATCTTTCAGCCGGGGGAATTGTCATCCTATGTGCAAGAAAGCAGATTGAGAAGGGTTCTTTTTATTTTAAAACCCTCCGACTGATTAATTTTCTGAAACGAGCCCTTTACTTTTAAAATTAAATACAGAGCAGCCGAGTGATGGTCAAAGCATGATTGCCGATAAACAAATCCAAACTGGCTAGCTCAGTCAATTTTATTATACTGTGCGGATTAGGACCTAAAAATTGAAGTTCTTTCTTGCCGAGAAAAAGCGTGCGACGAATATCAAATCGGACGACTGTTATGGTCTGATAACCGCCGGCCGATTTTGACATGCCTTGTTTTTCATCCAATGAGAGCGCGCGTAAAATTATCAGTAAGTTATAATGGCTGATATTCCACGGTCGCTGAGTCAATCAAAATTCTAGAATTGCAAAGTCTAATGAACCAGTTTTGAATATTAGGAAACACTGAATATTGCATCACACTAAAATTTTGTATGCCGTTCACATTCAACGAAGAAGCTAAACAGACCAAAACGGCTGCACTATTCTCCATGTAGCTTTTATTCCATTTCCTTCTGTCAGACTCGCTTTTCTTGATCGTATTGAAGGTAATGTTGAGAGACTCACCCATATTTTATATCCAGAGCTGTCCTTGTTGTTCACGCATGTTGTGTCTTCTACTGCCTTTTGTGCCATATTCGTCAACAATACTCCAACGATAACACCTACTACTATTAATATAACGCCAGTGGCGGCTAGTGCTACCCCAGTAACCTTCTTGCTACACATGATAGGGCAGAGTCGGTTCAGCTTAACTCAGGTGTGTTAGTGGAACTGAAGAAAAGTAAAGATTTACATCGCCGTTATCATGTATCGTTATCATTGTGCATTTTAGTTAAGTTTTTAATTGTAACGCACCACCCCACAAGTTGCAGAGCTCTAACTTATTATGGCGCTAAATAAAGGCTGGCTGTCCGTCCCATGGTCTGTCTGTCTGTCTGTCCGTCCGTCTGTCTGTCCGTCTGTCTGTCTGTCTGTCTGTCTGTCTATCTGTCTGTCAGAAATGTGTTATGTGATTACGTGGTGTAGGTACTGCCGTGTCCGAAATAAAGTTCAGATTTGACACGAAGTTAGCGCGGCACTTGAGCGGACCAATCCTTGTTACTGTACTGCCATATGAGAAAACGAATGGTTGTTCCTAGAATGGATCATCTACAACAAGGTTTAGACATCTTATGATGTTTACACTATTGAGTATTTTTCATCCTCATAGTCCTGACATAGACGAGAATAGAAGGGTATTTGTTTGTAGAGAACTGAGAGACTAAAGCTCCACTTAGGAAGAAAACAGCGTTTTAGGGTTAAGCTCCGATCTTCCCTCTGTAGGCTAAGGATTGATTTGGTCACCATGTTCGGTTTGCAGTCTCGTGGAAACTAGGACATTATGGTGATTCCATTGTATTGCATTGCACTTTCTTACTGCGCATAATTTCTTGCGTCATAAGCGCGCGTTTAGCGTTCAAGCGTTGGAAACATGTTTTCCTACGTGCTGACAAGCCTAGTCAATAACTAAATGGCTATTTCTTCCTGAACGAGCATGGTGACCTATCTTTGTTATCTCGTTATTTTAACTTAGCTATTATCCTCTTTATGATTAAAAATTTCTAGGAAAAATTGACGACAGAAAAATGAGTTATTGCCAGAAGTAAACGAGCTTGCCCACCACTCGCATAATATAGTGAAGAACTCGTAGTACGCAAGAAACGTTCTGGGTCGATACTGCTTCATATTTGCTTCGCTGCCAAGAAATTCGCCTTTAGTTGCCGATTATGCTTCATATATTCTATGTATAACGTTTTCCTAAGTTTTTCTTCATCTATGTAACTTCTGTTACCATCAGACATGACAATAACTGATCAAACAAACTCATTTTTGGAATCGAATATTGCAAGCGATTATAGGGTAGATTGGAAGGATCGTAGCTTCTTCGCGGACATAGTGACCTATCTTTTTTATTTCATTTCTCGAAATAGTACATACTAGTGAAAAATCACAGAAGGTTTGAGAAAATTTTCACGACAACTTTAATTTCGCGAGAATCAACTTAAACTAGGTTCAACGGTGACAAACATCGATACAGCCTGCACAATGATAATTTGTCGGATTTTGACGGCGGATATGTCTTTCGAAAAGTAATTATCTTAACACTGTTCTTATAAAACATAGAGAACAGATTCACACTACAATTGCAATAAACCAAATTTCAAACAATTTCAAACATAGAGAAAAGATTGACGCTATGACTTCAATGCTATTCTAGCCGAAAATGTGCAGAATGGCCTCGAAATTACGAGCGACATGAGAAGATATCTGACGAGACTGGCGTTGTAGCGTCTACAGCGCTCCAATAGTCTCCATCAGCTGATTGGTTTCACCTAGATATATAACAGTAATTTCAGTTAAATTTTTTGAAAGTCCGTCAATTTCGAAGTTAGCCAAAACGCTATAACTTAGTACTGCGATCTTCGCCATGTTTGCTTCTCCCTCCCCTGCAAACAACTAAAGGTCTGTTTCTGTCGTACGGATACGACCGAGTAGCACAAATTACAGTAAAAACCCACATATAAGAACCTAGAATTTTTGGGTTCAGGCTGAATGGGTTCCTATATTTTGGGGGTAGTTTTTTCCAAAGTCAGGCTGATTAGGTTCTAGTAGGTTCTTATTTGTAGGATTTGTCATAGTGATACAAAAAGTCAGGGCACTATACAGATTCAAGCCCCAAGACTACACCAGTATAATTTTATACAGTACTACATATTCTATACTCTGTATTTAAATAATTTTCAATTTTGAAGTTTCTTCATTGTACTACATACTGTATTAAACAAATAATTTTCATGGACGGGTATATTTCTCAGAAATTTCACAATTTCTAACAAAATCCAGTATTTTGGCCTTACAATAAGAGTGGTTTTTTTTTTGTATAAGAACCTATTTTTCTTTGCCAGGCTAAATAGGTTCTTATATATTTGGGTATTAAAATGCCCAATTTCAGCCTGTAGGTTCTTAAATCACTAGGTTCTTATACGTGGGTTTTTACTGTAGCTTAAAAAATGGCTACTCAAGGCGCCTGAGAGAAACAGGGTGACATTTTAAATTTAACCAGTTTAAAGTTAGCGATTCGCTCAATTTACTCCTTTTTTTGTTTCAAAGTTGATGTGGCTAAACAGTTGTCCTAAAAAGTACTGTAAGCTGATTCCCCTTGAACTAATTTTCCAGTAAGATACTATCATCTAATATATATATTACGTCGACATGATTCACCGTCTGGGGAACTTACTGACAACGTACGTACCGTTGATATAAAGTATTTGATTCCATTTAACTTCTATTACCTTTTCGTAATAATCTTTGCTCCCCTTTTCTAAGCTCGCACTTTTCTCGTAACAACTGCGAAGTTTTTTCCTCCTCTAAAATATATCTCTCGCGTTACCATGGTTTGCCTACCAAACAAACCACATTTCTATTCTTTCGTAAATAATCTCTGCTCCTCTTTTCTAAGCTCGCACTTTTCTCGTAAAAACTGCGAAGTTTTTGTTTCGCCCTCTATAAATTTATTTTTCTCGCGTTACTATGGTTTCATACCAAACAAACCACATTTCTATTCTCAAAAAGGCAATGCTTCCGTTTTTAACAGTGGTAATTCAACTCTAATGCAACCACCTCTTCTTTCGTCCCTTCTTTCAAGCTTACACATGAAGAAAAAAATTGGCTTAGTTACGAATATTCGGTTCTCAGTTGCTGTGGCTATCAACTATCACAAAACAAATAGCAGCAATTATGGTTTCATAGTTCTTTGAACTAAATGTCGCAGAAGAAACATAATTTTTGCCGACACTGGATAAACTATCCCGCCTAAGGCAATTTTTTTGCGGTTGTGCTATTAATATTTCTCCGCGGAAATAAAAATCGGCGCCGCTTGCAGGTTGAAATATTCAGTTTCAAGACGCAAGCAAATGACCTTCAATAACTGTGAAATCGTTTTTGAATATAAAGTAGCTTGTTCAACGAAGAGAAAAGTTAAAAGCAAAGGACGATATATGCAGTTTTTCGGTTAATGTCATGGCTAGTTCTCTTAACATTTATTTCAAACTCGTTCACTTCAGAACGAGTCTCATTTTTTAACATTCGTCTCGCTCCCGAACGCAGTTCTATTTGCATCTAATATGAACTCGCTCATTGTTTAATTCAATATTGTAACCTTTCATGTCGAGTGATCTTCCCCCTTTGCAATTCAGTACAGGTGCTAAAACAGGAAAGTGCAAGAAGCGCAGAAAATCTCTCGACATGGTAGCTTTTAACTGAATCTTCACGAATCCTGCTATATATATGATTCAATTAAGAAGCCTGACATGAGATGAAACCTACCTTTTCCGCCTGTCCACTCAGACTGCTTCAAGAATATTGCTGTGAAACAAAATAGTGAGCATGAATTAATTCTTTTAGGATGAAAATGATTCAAACAACTTTCCTGAGTAAAACTGCTCGCCTGTTAACTTGATTTGGAAGGAACTTACCTTTGCGGATTTCAGTTTAAGGGAAGCATAAAAACAACCCACCTAGCCGTGTGGTAAAAACACTTACTCGAGCATTAAAGCGATCAGCGATTGGAAACTATTATAGGTAAAAACGAAATGTGAGCACAGTTTATTTGATCACCTGCGCGCTTGACAGCTAAATTAAAAACAACTGACGCACACAGCGGAACAATAGACTTCTTGTTCTAACTCCAACTTTACATAATCCCTGCGCTGACAATAAATGCAATACTCTACTAAGACTTTGAACACCCACTTATGCGTGTTGAATTCGAGCCTTACTAAGGCAGCTTTTTTTCTCCAGACAATTTATTTTTTTAATACTTTATTTGTATTTTTCTCTGTTTCTCAGGATTGATGATAATTTTTTTCAAAAGTGGAGTAGAAGAGAAAAAAATTAAAAGCGACTCGACATGCATGCGTTTTAGGTTAATAATGCTCTTGTTTGAGGGCAGTTTCATGCCTCGTGCTCAAAGCGTGCAGAACGTAATTCAAAAATTAAGTTTTTCAAAAACGCGCCTGTCTGTAGCGCAGTGTTATAATAATAAATAAGATATTTTAACAGGGAGCCCACGTCACAAAATGTGGTTTTGCGCAGTGTTTGAATCAACTGAAAATAATTAGACGACCGCACACGGAAATAACCGCCTACCACAATTAATGAAATCGCTCTTGTGACAGTTTAAAGAGAAGCCATTATAGTTTTATAAACAAATGCCGGTTATTCACAGTGCAAGATGTTGCTAAAAGTTGATCTAATGTTCTTCAAAAGCGGAGGAGCCATTATAGTTTTATAAACAAATGCCGGTTTTTCACTGTGCAAGATGTTGCTAAAAGTTGATCTAATGTTCTTCAAATGCCGTGTATAGCAAACTTGATAGATAGCTTTCTATTATCGCTATTTCAATTTTTATCGACTATTTTCAACAATTTCATCTTTTTATTATCATTTATTGATTGCTAGAAAGGTTTCGTTGTAAATGTTTTACAGTGAATAGCTATTTAGTAAGTGTAAATTTTTGACTGATTTAAGTTGTATTCTGGCTTTTTAGAGGACCACAATATTCGATAGTAATTTTAGTTTCAGTTACATGATACCTTCCTCAAATAAAGTCTTACCTAATGCGCATCGTGCACCGACCGTCCCTAGGCAACGCAAGGTTTCATGTTTACCTAAACAAACTGTAAATTCAATTACCGGATAAGGAGAGTCGTATCTTCTAGACAAACTCCTGTCGTTCCAAATTATACACCAACATAATTTTGTAGGCCTTTCAGTTTCAACCTCCCATCTTACGCGTTTGACGCACATACTTAAATCTCCGTCGAATGTTTTTTTTTTGTTTTGTTTTGGTTTTTCTGCTTTTATCATTGCACCTGCGTTGTTGTTGATCATTTTACAGTATTTACCACAATATTCAGCATGAAATCTTCTCGTAAACGTAAACTTTGTGCCATAAGTAGCTCTAATGGATAGTCAGTGGTATTCATGATGCACTTTAGCTGATTATGTTTTTATCCATTTTCACTCAAACCTGTCTTTCTCGCCAACGAATATTTTCATTTTTTCTTGTTCTGATTCAAACCTGTTTTTCGTAACAACAAAAGTTCTCATTATTGTTTTTACATATTTTGACCTAAACCTGTCCTTCTTATCAACGAAATTTTTTACAAATATCCAAAGTAAACATTAAATGGATTACTGTGGTAAAATTCTAAAGTGCAGCCATTTCAATGAGAGCAACTGAGCAATAGCGTCGTGTCAGTGGTATTCCCAGCTAATTTAGCTGTTTGCTCTGGTTTCGATCGATGAAAAATGAATGTCATCGTAGAAATAGGACTACTACGAAATCTTTTTTTCAGTGTTTTATATAAAATAAACTTTGTCGTAAATGTGTTAGTTTTTTTGAGTTTGGTTATAGCTTAAATGTATTGGGATTTACAACAACACGTCCTATAAATGAAGCCTATAATTATGCGCAACCACTGAGGAAACGTTCATTGCTCATGGCTTTCGCAAAAAGTTATTCAAGACAGTAAAACGACAAAAACGGCGAATTGCCTCAGTTATTTTTAACAACAAACAGTTTATATTGGACCGTAAAGTCCGTATTCCTTCATGTAATTAGTACTAAGATTCTAAAGTTGTCAATTAGTCACTTAAACCCTCGCTTACTATTCGAGTAAAAACGCTCGTTATATATCCATCGACGGTTTTTTAAAGCGGTATCTACTGGGAAATGTTTCCCGTGCATCGTACTGTAAACGAAAAACCGGATTTCGTCAAGTAGTCTGCATGAAGACAAATGCAATTATCCTATTGGACTCCAAGAAGATCCTGTTGAGCCATAGTAACACATCCGCTGGCGTAGCTGAAGTGCATTGGGCATCATAAGAGCAGCTGTCTTGCTAAGGTTCAATTTTTATGGCGCATTATATTTCATTGTCCAATTTAACTCAAGCAACAGCTAGAACTGAATTCTGCCACAAATTACAGGAAATCAGCCCTCGCAACACACATAGAACAAATAATTCATTTACTTTCAGAGGCGATTCGCCTAAAGGCCAACAAATTGCAATCTACTCTCATCTTAATTATATTGTAACGCATTGGATTAGCACCTAAGAAAATTAACATTTCGTGTGGTGATTGGTCGATCACAATTCATCAAAGCAGGCGTCGTGGAGCGCGTGTTTTGGGGCGGATATCCCCAGTAAAGCTATAATGTTCCTTTAGAAAGAAAACCCAAATCCTTTATTTTAATATTTCGATCCCCAATATTGACAAAATTCGAAATTGAAAATAATCGCAGGTTTCATTTTTCAAAGTACTTAAAATTAACTTCACATCATCAAATTAAGCTTCTCAGTGCTCAGCGGTCACACGGTTCAAAAAATCATTCTTTGAATTTTAGGCCTACACTGCAGCTCAGTCTGTCCGAGCGTAGCCCGATTTCTGTAGCATGGAACAAGTAGGAGTAGCCTTTTTTACATACATAAGAATCTATTTTATAAGAATATCGAGGCTGAAATTTACGAAATTATAAGAACATTTTAAGAATAAACCCGTGGCTGAGATTTTAAGATAATATAATTTTTTGTGTTGAAAATTTGTAAATTCAATACAATTATATGTTTTTAACTAAACCGTATAAAATTCTGCCTTTCTCTAAACGGCAAAACTAGCCAATAAAACGATTGAAACCTGTACTATTAAAAGGGCACCAAAACACTTGTAATTGATACCCCAATACATTCCAAACCGAAAATGCCATACGCTTTAATCTAAGAATATTCACAAAAATATTTTCAGCCTAACATCGGCAGAAAAATACGATATTCAGCCTGGGCCAGAAAAACAGTATTCTTATATATACAAAAAAGAGTCCCCCCCCCCCCCCCCTGGAAAGGATGCTAGTCCATCACAGGATTACCCCCCCCCCCCCCCCCTCAGCAGTATGTCGCCGGTTGGTATTTAACCTTAAAAAAAATCAAAAGCTTGTGTGAACAACCTAGCCATTTCATAAAGGCTGTTTACCAGATCTCAGGACGAGTGCATTAAGGTCAGGCCGAGGAAACGCTTGCAGAGGAAAGACAGAAGAAGGGTCTGCGTGTGTACTCTATGGAGTGTAGTTATCTGACCTTAACTCAAGACACACCATAACCCTTTACACTTTATTTATATTCAGTAAATGTTTTTGAGTGCTCTTTGTCAAAGGTTGATTTTGTAGCGTTCATAGTGACAGGAAGTGGAGATTACAACCATATATAGTTTTTAAGAAAAGAGAAAGACCTTTCCATTCACTAATATTTCTAGATTGATGGGTGACCCCCAGGGGATTTATAAGGTAAAATATACCATATCTTTGTTCCTTAAATTTGGCGAAAATACACTATTTTGCTATGCAGGCTGTAGCTTAATAATTTAAGCTGGAAGCAGTGTAATGCTTTCCACATTTATGGCACGATGTTTAACTATTACTGGAAAAAATTGTGTTGCGTGCGGTGAATGATTTGCTTCGCAGGTGGATATGAACATGCTACTTTTTCTTGCTTTAAACTACCTAGGGCGTACAAAGTTTACTAGAAATTGCCACAGATTATTACTGAAGGCTAGCTGTTTTAACTGGCTACGGCTAGGAAATAGCTTTATCGAGGGATGCATTTAGAATTGATTGCCTTATTATTTAGGCCATTGTCTCCCCGTACCAAACAATTAAAGTTGTCGTTCACCGGTGCTAACGCTACTGGAAACTTATGTTAAGCCTTGCCATCGTGCTCCCATCGCTTTCTGGATACAAGCAGGTGTACAAGACGTTGTGGCGTAGAAAATTGTTGCTTGGAAACCGATAAATAAATGATTAAGAACTAATTCACCTATAACTTGACGTTCTTAACACAAAAGGATGTGGACTTGAATCCATATGGATGATGCCGTAGTCGGTATTTTCTAAAAAGAAACTGCAACTTTCTCGTACTAATATTGAAATTTAGAACGTTATACATATTATAGGTAAAATGGAGGCCCGCAAAGTTAATTAGGCGATAGCGCCACAAAACAATGGTCCTCAATACTCCGATTATTTAAGGAAAATATTAACGATGTTGGAAGGTTTTTTTTCATAAATTTTACTATGTAAACAAGTTTTGTTAATCAGGGACGAAAATTTTTAACCAATGGATTGGGATCTCCCACAAAACGAACTCCTCAAACTTTCAGACTTTGCAGCCTTATCTGTAAAACTAAGTCAGTGATATACCGATTTTATTGTTTTCTTCAAAAGCTTGCTACATTCTGAAAACTTTCTGGCGGCATGAGAAAAAGTTATTGATTAGAACTTGTATTAGTCGAAAAACGGCGTTTTTTCATTTACTGAAAATTCTACTGGACAACTTTCCCTCGAACTTGTCTATTATAAATGTCATAGTGATTATTGCAGGCATTCAAAAAAATTAGGTAGGTCACCTCGGAAAATTTTGAGTTAAAGGGAAATGTTTCCTGTAGTTCGCGCAATGTTAAACTGTATTTTCATTTTTGGTGCGATGCGACGCGCGCGAATTTTGACAGGAAATTTGATTCATTCAAAGAACGTGAGCATCTTAGCTTACCGCGCGCGTGACCGTATGTCAGTATGTGTAAACAGACGATTTTTCGCGGTGCCACCACTAATTTCGCGGGTAAAACGGTGATGACATCGTTTACTTAGCTGCCTCAGGCAAGCTTTTCGAGGTGAACTTACCAAAGACGGTTTTAGTCGCCGTTTTTATGTACAAATAAATATAACATATCAAGGATAAGTTACTCGGAAAACGAACGCGAAAAAATCGTTTAACATTTTCCAAGGAAAATTTTCGGGTGTAAGATCGATCGTGTTAAAGCGGTCGGCGGGGAAAATTTACCGAACTTGTCAATGATGACTTATACCGAGAAACATTTTGCGAAGAAAAACTCGTGTATTTTGTAAGCCGAGATTTATTGGCTTCCCTGGCAAAAATGTTTCTAACTCCATCCCAAAAAATATATTAATGGCCTAAAATATTTTGTCGATCTATTCAATTGTAGTCTTTCTTGTGAGGCTGATAAGAGTTCTGAATAATTCATGAATTAAGACTTGAAAATTGGCTCATTTAATGAGTGGTGAACATTTCTTGAAGCCTTTCGTGTCCCTTGATATAAGTACAAAGAAACGTGATTACCTCAAACACGGTCAGCAACAAGTTATATTGCGCAAAATTAACTGCTAACAGTGGTTTTAATTGGTCACACAGTATTTTAACATCTTCATTAGCAGTCAGTTACGCGGCGTTATCGCAGGGGTTCAAAAAATCAGCTGGCGACAGCGGAAGCTATTTTTCAGCGGCCATAACTTTTAAACTGTCGATAGCCAAATCAGACCTATGCACATTGTAGGCCAGTGTTTTAATACTGAAGTAGCGACATTTTTTTTTCAAATAATGTTGATTTACATAACCTGGGGCGCTAATTTATCAAAGAATATGTAAATGTCACAATCTCGACTAGCGAAATGAGTTTTCTCACAGAAGGCAAGTTATTATTAGCTCTGACAAATCTTTATATTCTTCTATTGCCTAAATGTCGCCCCAGTGGCTTAGCAGAGTGGAAAATCTTCGCCCGTTTATGATTAATCTTCGGGGTTTTAATTTAGGAATACAACGCAAGTATGGGTCGGATTATTTTTTGTAAAATTAACACGGAGTTAGTTTAAAATAATTAAGGCAAGATTAGCAACTCGCATTTAAATTATGGCCAATACCAAAAATAACATAAACACTTGCATTTTGCTCCAATTTATCGCCATGTGTACTTGAAAACACGAATACAAACGTTTTGATAAGTATTGCTTTCAACTCTTTAAGGCATTAAAACCCTTGGAAACGCTGAATCAGTTAACAACGGTCGCTCTGACTTTATAGTCTGTGAATGATTCCAAATGAAAACCTGAAAAGACGAACTTTGGCAATGCAGGGTGTTTGTAATTTCTGAGTCTGTGGATGTAATCCTAAAGTATGAAATCCTGAAGTATTAAAGAATTAGTGATCAGTGGGCGAATTTCGCAAACGGCTTAAGTCGTTAAAAGCGCAAAAAGACCGTACTAAGCCAAATGTAGACTCGACTCAGCTGGATAGATGGCCATTAGATTGTATAGCAGATGGTGTTTGTTTATCCATATCCATCGGTTGTGCTTTGTATTGCAGGCGGTTTATTACAGTAGGTTTATATCCGAATATACAGTGCAATGCTCTCTACTGAATAAAACTAGGTTTCAAAAATGAATTTAAAGTTTAGCAAGAAAGGACCTAGCTCTCTTTCGCAGGCTGCTTCGTTGCGTCTTAAGAAAGACTCGTGAACCAAGGATAAATATATTTTGAAAATGTTTGTGTTCTTGAATTTATATAGCATAAAGAGCTAAATGAAAATAGGCAAGCTTCAAAATCTTGTAAATTGTCTCGAGGTTAAATTTTTCTTGTGGCTTCTTATGGGAAACCACAGATCGGAATTGGTATTTTAACAATTTTCCTTCGTACATAAACACCGAACAATCCAGGCAAAAAATTGCTTTTTATCTGTACATCATTTAAATTTTTGCTACATATTCTTGTGCATTTTACAAGACTTACCTTACACCGTGGTCAGTAAATGGATCTTCAACAAAACATTGAGCTTCCTCTAGTTGCCAAGGAGTAACTACGTAAGTGACCACTTCAATAAGTACTCCACTCCGACTTGATAGCGAGGCTCAATAATCACCCCGGCGTCGCCATGTTTGTTTTTTATGTGGGCGTAAGGGGCATTCGATTCTAATTTGTCGAATGGAATACGATTTTCAATCAGCTGAATTTTCCCACTTGCTTTTGTTGTCGTAAATACGTACTCCTTCAGATTTTAATGTTAAGTTACGTTTGCGCCGGAGATTATCGAGTAATTTCCTCTTTTCTAGGTAAATAGAAAAGTTTTCTTTTCAACGTGAAAACGCACTGATTGAATTGATAAGTTCATTTACATTGACAATATTGGCGAGGTACCGTTGTAGATTTTCTCAGAAGAAAAATACAGATGCTGTTAAGTTTGTTTATGTTGTTCCGTTGGTAACTCAGGTTACCGGCAACGGTGGGCGTCACCGAAATGTCTAACTTGTTAAACCTTCACTGCGCTTGCTTTTAATTGACAAATGCGTTAATTATTGAGAAACTCTCTTTGTTGGCTTGTGCTTAATGCAAACCGTATTTAAATAAATGTCGGTGTTTTAGTTTGTTTTTCTTAGTCCCAACTGATCACCGCATCTGTACTGTGTCAAAGCACTCTCTTTGTTATTGTTAATTATTATTCATTTTCGCTTAGCGAGTTTCACTAGCCTGTTTTTCTTGTTTTCCTCACTGTCGACCCAATTCTTACTTTCCGCTTCACGTTCTCAGGAGAAAGAAACTTCTGAAAATAAAAGTCACGTTCCATCGAAAAAATCACCGCCGATATCCATCTGCAATGGTGAATAAATTTATAGACGAGGCAGACATTTTGTAGACGAGGAAAGGACGTTTAGGCGGGATAGCACATCTTTCGAATTTTCGTCAGCTTTGAGGCACCATAACTTCGTTCGAATTGACGGATATTTGAAATTTTAATTTATGTTTTAGCAACAAGTTATGTCATTTACGTGACCGAATCACTTGGCTGAGGCAGATTGATTGGCGCGCCTGGGGGCATGCGCAATAACTGATTAAAGGCTGGTTTCCATATGATCGCAGATCGCAATAAGGTCTGTGATCGTCTGCGATCATATGGAAACCAGCCTTTAGATAGAACATGGTTCTATCTTCTGCGATCGCGATCACCGGACCGCAGACGATCGCAGAAGTAGTTTTCATATGATCGCAGACGATCGCAGACCTTATTGCGATCTGCGATCTGCGATCATATGGAAACCAGCTTTAAACTGAATAAAAGTGAATGATCATCACAGTAATTTACGCAACTTAAGAAGTTGCGAAAAGAAAGCCTGAAAAAAAAAATCCAGGCTTGAACGGGATTCGAAACCACGAACCATGAATTCACGACCATGGTCACTGTTTCGAATCCCGTTCAAGCCTGATTTTTTTTCAGTTTTCAGGCTTTCTTTTCGCAAGTTCTTAATTTGCGCGTATAACTGCGATGTTCAAGTGTATGAATTTCATATATTTATAAAACTTTTACACTTGTTGTTTACAAGCTGGGCCCGGTTGGTTTTACAACCGCACACAGAAAGAAACTCTATGACTGGAAGAGTTCCTAAACCAGTTCAATAATCATCATTAAAGACTTCTAACGATGTATTTTTATTTTTTAAATTATTTTTCTTGATTAGTTTGAAATAACAAGGGACCAGATTGTTAGTAAAAAGTGTAAACGTTATATAATCTTGGCCCCTGGTTCAGAATGAATAACACAACGTCTATCAATCAATATATCCGTTTAACGTGTCCTTCATGACTCATTATAAGTGTTACAGCAGAAGAACAAAAGTGTTGTGAGCATACAATCGTTTTGACTGGGGTATCACTTATTTCTCTGCGATTTATTTTTCAACCTAGGACCACAACTGCGCACGCGTCCAGACCCACTGAATATGCTGACTTGGGGTCATCCCAGATGGGTCTTGTCGTTAACATCGGTGTTATCAAGACGCAAGACGCAACCTCGGACTTCAGAACATAATGTGGTCATAGCGTGGGTTGACCTCGTTTGCGAGGTTTTGCTTGATTAAAATTTTTATTTTAGACCAAGTTAGTAAGCGACAATTTTAATCCAAAAATGGAGTAATGCAAAATCTAAGTGAGGAGTTATGGAAATAACCTTCAGTGGCACTGAAGGCTATAGTTCTTTTTTTCTTATAAACTATATTTGTGATAGGTAAGCCTTTTTTAATGATGACTTTACTTAATCCTCAGAGACTTTCTGCGGTCTGCATGAATTTCCAGATATGACGTCCAACGCAAATCTCTAATTTGTTTCTAAAAGTGTTTTCATTTGCTGTTGATTTTAATAATAATTAATTACTTTACTTTTTGAAAAAGGAAACAATTTAACAATAACGGTAACTAATTAATGGGCGTAACTCAAAGAATCCTGGTAACTTGTGACGGGAGGTTTTTCCACTCTGAGCGAACGGGAACGTTTCGGGCTATTCTGAACTCCAACGGGAAAAACTTCTGTGACAATTCTTGGGGAAGATTAACTCAAGGAGAGATCGCTTGCGAGAAAGGGCCGTCACTCTCTCGAGGTACCAAGATCTAGCCGCAACTGGATGCAGAATGAACAGCAGTTTATTCTCGAAGGACGAACTGACATAAGTTCGTCCAACAGCAAAGATTGTACACATGTAATCACTGCTGTAATCACCGATGTAATCACTTGCGCTACATACAGAGTTGTATACATATGATTGTACGAGTATCCATTGTTAACAGAATACAATGCGTGTGAATGTGAAAAGTAATTACAGAGGATGTGGCAGTACTTTGAATAACGCGTAGAAGATTAAAAAGCTAAGCTTTAGCACCAAAACCTCACTATTGAACACTTGTTAAACAAGGAGAACTTGCACTATTCAACTGTCCTAAATTAAAAGTTCTTGAGGTGCGCAACGTAGCAAATGAGTTTTCCGAAGTGTCAGTGAACGGCTCGTGCCGCGTAATTACCGTTATCACAGTTCACAAAGAAACTCACTTAGTATTCATGACCAAACGGTTAAGCTATTCATACACAGATCGGAACAGGATCCGTAAAGGCTTAAAGATAAACGGCAAACTAACAAGTTGTTGATTAATTCCTATTGAATACTGTAGAAAACGCAATTACAGAACGGAGCTCATTTCAACACTTCTAGAACTTCCAAGTTGATTAACCTTATTCATGTCAACGAAGGTAATTTGAAAATACTTCCTAGCATAACTACTGTTGGTTTTCTAATTATTTTCCCTTTAGTAACAAGCATTATAAGGTTATCGAGAACATTTGCACAGCTCGGCAAATTATTGAAAAGCTAAAACGGAAACTAAGGTTACCATTGCCCTGAACTATACGATATAGAACCAATAATAACAAAACCTTAAACCACAAAATATACTTGGATATTTATGAAATATTCCCTATAAATTCGGATATGAGCACAATAAATATCGGCCAAAGTTTCCCTAACATACGCCTTCCCTTAAACCTCGACGTCCACGTCGAGCAAAATAAGTAACACTCACTAACTTGTTGTCAAACGGCTAGCGAAGTGATGATAATTGCCTGGTGTCGTCATGCTAAATGTTGTGTATTTTATACGCGCACAACGGTCCAAAACATTATTTGTCAATCCACAACGAAAAACCCAAAAGTACACAAATTCAATAATTTACTGATTTTCCCTCCTAACAAACTGACGGAATTTACGCGAGAAACACCCTACTGATCGGAGACTATCATGCAATTTGAAACCTATAGGTACGTCTATCCACAAAATTATTTCTGTCCGGTTCCTTTTAAGGCAGTAAAGTCAGTTTGCAGTAAATTGGAGGATTTGTCTGGAAGTTGGCTGATAAACAGGTCCAGAGGTAGCAAGTGATAAAAGAGGATAATATCTGCTCCAGGCCTACTGTCGGCGCCGTGAGTTAAGGCTTTCGCTGCCATAGGCTAACATCCCATCCAGAGGGGAGTAACCATACTCGTAGTTGCTTCATGCTACACAGACTGAAACGGGATAAACTCCTGCACATATTTGACTTTAGGTTAGAAACAATTGCCATGGTAACTACCTACTACCAAACTTTTCTGACGATCTTGAGCACTCTTAAAATGAAAGTAACTCGAACTAAAAAACCACTTAGTTAAAACTACAGTGTAAAAACTTCTTTTTGTTTGACACTGAAAAATACCGTTAACTTTTTTTTAAAATGTTTGTTGTACTTCATTTCTACAGTACTTGCTAGTTCTACCAATTTACAGGGTATTTTTTTTTATCTTTATACAATTATCTTAAAAATATGTCTTGTTTATTTGCAAAACAGATGTCGAACAATGAAAACATTTCATAAACACTTATTTTAATTTTCCGTTAAGAAGTTTCTTGAACAATAACATTAAAGCAATAGAGAATTATTCATCAGGATGCAGAAGAGAAGACTATTTAATTTTATTGGGAAATTTGTAAAAACTTAGAATAACACGACGAAATTAAAAATGAACGATAAAATGAACTCGTGACAACAACTTCAAGAACAAATGGAAAAAAAAAAATAAAATATGTGGTTATTGTTTGCAAATACTTGTAGGTTTCCTCGCCACTTTTAACACTTAATCCGATGCCCCTTGTCTGTTTTAATTTATATTTCAGTGTGGCAAACAAATAAATAAATATTATTATGATGCTTAAGCGACCACTATTGTTCTAAAAGAATAGATTGGCGAGGATGGAATCAGATTGCATGTCGAACGCCTGCTGTTTTAGGATTCCAGAAGTTCGTAAAGTTATTTTCTTTGTTTATGTTTGATGAATTATTGAAAAGTTTTAAAGAGTTGGAGTTAAAAAAGAATCAAGAAGTGCTATTTGTTGCAGAAAAAAAGAAAACTTGGCACCTTTTTTTATATGATAAAACATGAATCTATTCGTGCTTTTTTCATGTACTATTTTCCTTTGCATTGCTTTTCATACTCTTGATCGAGCCCTTTGCAAAGTTCCTGGCAGTCTTCACCGCGGAGAAAATTTCAAATATGCACACTTCAGAGAATATTTATTCCACATTCTAGATGTTCCTAAAGTGGAAGAAGCTAGTGTTCGAACCAGAAATCACTGTTTGCAAAGATGCGTGAAAAATCCGAAATGTTCCTCTGCAAACATTGCAGCTTTTTATCGACCAGACGGTAACATGTCTTGCGATCTTCTACCAACAGACAAGTGCAGTGCGTCAGAAAAGTTCCGAGCAAATCACAGTTTTCACCACTACAGTATCTTGGTAAGTTGCGGTGGGTTAAAGTTTTTTAACTAACTCAGGTTATTATCCTCCAGCGAATTTAACGTGCTTTTAGCTAAATCACACAAAGAAATCATGTCATTATTTTTGTACTCGCGACGTTTACTTTATCTTTATGCTTTTAACTACCAACTGATAAAGAAAATCCGATTTTTATAATTAGCCCTTCATAAGCTTGAACTAATTCACGGTTATACTTATTCGATCAGTACCAGGTTGTAAAAGTACCTACAATTGTCGTTATTTAACGGCATATTATACGTGTCAAAAGGCAAACTTTTTGAAAGTGTCGATTTGTTTCTCTCATAATTTTGCTTCTAGAATGTTCGAAGATTGTTTTGATGAACGACAAGTGCATTACGCGCACATGACTTTTTCTTATCCAATTTTATGTACACAATGGAGAGCGTGAAAATCGCGCCAAACGCACGAGTGACGTAATGAGCCGCAGGAAGTTGTCCGTAGGCCTCCCTCGAAAAAGACAGATTGGTAGCAAAACCCATGTCTTGTTTACCCGCCGTTAGCCAATAGGCGTATAATTTTGACCTTCTAAGTTTTTGTGTTGTTAATACAATACAGTACAATTTACTTTGCTCAATACACAGATACATGAAGATACATAATTACTACAACTTTCACTAACTAGAGTAACAACGGATGGCTCTGAAGAGAAAGTGTTAAGAGGATTATATTTCTTTTAATTTCAAGACTCCTTGTGGAGGCTTTCCGTGCCAGCACGGAGGAACATGTTAAGCATTGTACGAAACGGACGATTACAATTGCACCTGCACAAGAAACTTCATTGGTAGAAACTGCGAAATCCGATGTAAGTGAATGATACACGTCAAACACAATAGAAGCAACATTTTCTATAACATTTGATAACTTCGTGTTGATGCACCAAGGCGCTCACAAAATCACTTACTTGGTTAACAAAGTTCAGTGATAAAATGGTGTGACAAAGAAGAACATGATACATAAACGGACTAATCAAACAATAACGCCAAGATGGTACAGTTAGTATTACAGGTCATTCGAAATTCAGTTGCCTGGCATGCTATTTGCTACCATATTTGAGTGGTTTCCTTTTACAAAGTGACCGTTTAAAACAGATCAAGACAATAGAAACAGCTCGTTGGGACTTAGTAAAGGATGACCACGACCGCTTTATAGAGGTGACTATTTAATACAGGTCAGAATAACAGTAACAAAGGGAAGTAATTTTCGCCACTTCAGCAAGTGACCGCTTAATAGAGGATGACCGCTTGATACGGTGCCGCTTAATACAGGTTCAACTGTACGTCTCTTCCTCATAAATCGGAATCGTACGGGCTATACAAGACTATACCTTTAGTTTTTGTTTTTATTATTTTTTTTTCTCAGTAAAGGGGCAGTATCATGGGAAATATCATGATTTTTGGTCAAAATTCACAAAATTTAAACTTTCTAAATCGATAATTTAAAGAAATATTAATAGTGATTCTGAGACGAAAGGCTGAACAAAAATATAGTACAACCAGGAATTTTTAGTGCGTTACGACGACGAAATTTGAAAACGTCTGCCAGACGTTTTCAAATTTGAACCACTCTTTATCTTGGCCAACTGCAGGCGAAAGCATCCGTGGATAGTTTCTTTGCATTGTGATAGTCTTTTAATGAAATTTTGTCATTATATCTTGGCTGCTATCAACCAAATAGCGTCTTTTTTATTTTCAATGTGTTACTAAAAACAGCGTGATACTGTCCCTTTAATTTTGTTTTCAATAGAAGGCCTATCTATATCAAAATACTGTGTTTAGTGGACTGGCACGTGTGGTATCAGCAATTTACAAAATTAGCTCTGCATACACAATAAAGCGACCTTCTGAGGGAAAAAAATCAAGATACTGATTGTTCGAGAATGTGTAACGTGTGACACGTCACTATAGTGTAATGGCGACCAAACGAAAATTAAAAAAAAATTCTTAGGCAAGCAATGCGCCAGAGAAAAAAAAAAAATCGTTCTCAATTGCACTACAGGTGATTATAAACTCTGCAAGACTTTTGTGGTGCCAGGGCACATTTTGGCATTATTTTCAAGTCCTTTTATCAAAATAATGTTTAGTTTTGGTTGTATTTACTTTTATCATAGCAACACCATAGTTTGAAATGTTTTTGCGATTTATTTAAAATCATAGACACAAGTCGTTTTGTTTGTTTTTGTTTGCCATATACCACATGTCGTCATGGTAATATCCAGCAGGTCAGTTTTCCTTATGCTTCGACCCTTCTCTTTTCCTCACTGATATTATTGTTCTTTGGTGTTCTATACTACACTGATCAACCATTAATTCTTTTCTCTAGTGTACAGGAACTGCAAGGAACTGTACGAAAAATCGTCGTGAGTAGAACGTACATCACAAAAGGATTGACGCCTCATTGTTGAATTATTGCTAATGCAATTACCTAGTACGGATTTTAATTTAATTTAATCTGTGATATCAACATGTAGTTGATGTTCCACTTGAAAATAAAAACTTAAGTACCGGGTTTTTTAATTATTTATTTATTAATTTTTTTGTTTTGTCTTCTGGGGCCGTGGAATCCTCTCCATAACTTCAATTCGCAAATATAAAAGCTATCACGATGAGACTTCAAGGAAAGACAAAAATGGAAGTGATAACATCATGTAACGAGAAAATTACGTCACGATTACAACTTGGATTTCTTAATTGCCCAAAACCTTATGAACCACCAAAATGAGCCAAGAGCTAGTAATAAAAATAAAAAGAATAACACTAAAGGTATGTAAAAACATGACATTTACCAGTTTACTGTGAGACAGTTAATTTTTGTGCATTAAGAACAGGGATCTTCCAGAGATCTTTGACTGCCTGTCAAATATTGGTTGGCATACTAAACCAAATTGTTCCCAGTTACATTTCAGAAAAAGACACATCGTTTTGTATCGTCTACACCAATATTAAACAAAGTCGTAAAAGTTCAAAGTCGGTACAAGTAGACCTCCCCCCCCCCGCCCACCCTCTCCTTGGTCGAGGGAGGGTTAAGGTCCATAGACCTTCAATAAAACGTTTCCATTTGTTAGGTCTGAGGATAACAAAGCGTACTTTCTCAAGTTGGGATCAGTTGTGCTTCCTGTCTACTGTCACATGGCCAATGATCTTAAAGCATGCGGAGGTGGTGGATGGACGCTAGTCATGAAGATGAGTGGTAGCAAGGTATTTACCAACGGTTGAACTTCGAGGGGCGGGGAAGGGGAGGGGGTATCCTCTATATAAGCTATATAGGCATGTGCGGCGTTAAAAGGTATGGTGTTTGATTTTCATGGTTTTGGTCTAAGGTCTGAACATGGGTACAGGATATATTCTAAAGGACCCCGAGGCCATCTAAAGTATTTTTTTCCTAACAAATGCCTGTTTTTGGACTAACAACAGCCCATTGTTCAGAAACAATACTTAAGATATATCTAAACTTAGGAGGGATTCGTTTATCTGGTCCCAGGTCTGGTCAGGTCTGGATAACAAAATTGACTTATTTCGGCCAGAAATAGGACCAGAGTTAGAGAACCAACCCCCTCCCCCCCCCCCCCCCCCCCCACCACCACTACCGCCACCACCACCAGAAATTCCCAGGAGTACCGCCTGTGACGTCACAAATATTTGTGTCGTGAAATTGTTAGAGTTTTTAAGATATTCTCATGATGAAAAATGTCAACTTACCAAAAATTACTTTCAGCCCTATTGGAACTTGGAACTTGGAACTTTATTTTAAGTAGCACTCCACTTAGCTCAGTAAAAGCTACTAAAAGCCACCAATAAACACAAAACATTACAAAAACAAATTAAGCTCCGATAACTGTCTCAAATCATTTTAATTTTGAGTTTGTTCACAACGTCTCAACCGTTAGGAACTAATAATTATCCCACCCCTAATTTGTAATAAGATGCTAATTTCTGGCAATTATGTAAAATTTTATTTATTAGAATCTAAATTCTGTAGGATATGCCTTATTCAAGCTTTTATAAACTGTTTCCTTTTCTGAGTGAATTGTTTACCCATATTACTTTTATCTTACTCTTATTTCATCTAATTTGTTGATCTTAGAGATTCTGATTCTGATTATCTTTACCTTCTTTGATATTTAACCCTTCATACTCACTTGAGTAAGATCATATGACGATCTCCAAGAAAACACTTCTCTTCGCAGTTTCGGAGGACAATTTTTGATAGACTAGCTCTAGCCCCAGATGAATTGTATTTATCACTTTTACTTTACCTCGTTGTTCGTATTAAAAGCGTGTCGTACTTTTTCATTCTTCAAAGCCGACCTTTCACTACGATTCCAGTTTTTGGAGCAACAAGAACACTTTCAATCTTGGAGCAGGAAAAGGTGGATTCGACTCTCAAGAGACCAAGCTGCCTACCTACTGGAACACACCCTTCTCCAAGATCTGTCTCGGTATGAAGATCGGTCATCAGATCAAGTTCCTCGTTATCAATAAGCAGGCCAACTCACTGCACGCACTGATTGCTGATGGGAAATACCGCAACACCTCACTGGGTCGCAACACGTGGAAGACGCTAATTGGTTCGGAGGCGTCTTTGCAGCTCAACTGTGACAAGGAAGGGTTCAACACTGCCGGAAGCAAAATGGGACACTCCAAAGCAAGAATCGGTACTTTGCAAACAATTGGAAAGACTACGAAGGCACTGACTCGAGAATCGGCTTTGGTACTGGAAGGTTCAGTGATGACTCCAACACGTGTGGAAACAATGCTTATTCAGCGGCTCCAGATAACGGAGAGAAGAACATTAAAGCAATGGGGTACATATTGGTTCAGTAAAGTTCCTTTTCAGAACTTATTAATGGAACAGCATCTGTAAATGGGCTGCCATTCTTATATTTTAACTGGGTCTTTTAATATCTGCTATTTTCGCAGGAGGGTGTATATTTAAATTTCACTGCGTCTCCACTTTGTTTCTAAAAGTGTTTTCATTAGCTGTTGATCTCAGTAATATTTGAAAGCAATGAAGTATTTGCTGTTGAATACAAACACAACATTTATCAAAAGAGAACATAATTCGTACAACTACGGTAACTATTGGACGTAACTCAAAGAATCACGGAAGCTCACAAAACTGACACGAGGAACACCGTATATCGGATAAGTCTACCATGTTATCTGAAACCGCTTATAACAACTTCTATCGACGAAATTCAGTTTGTTCGGTTCCATATCCAGGTAGTGAAGCAAATTAATAGAAAATTGGAGGATTTGTCTGGAAATTGGCTGATAAACAGGCCCAGAGTTAACAAGGCCTACTGTCCGCCGCTGTGATGTTTGTAAAACTAAAATGAAGACCGGTCGCATCAACTTAGGGGTTACGCTGCTGTAAGCTATAAGCTAGCATCTTACCCGGGGGTGGGGATGGAGGGGTAGCAATACTCCTAGTTGCTTTATTCTATAGAAGCCGGGAAAACTCCGAATCGTGTTCGACTTAAATTTAGAAAAATTTGTAACTACCTTACTACCGAACAATTCAGACAATCTTGGGCAATCTAATTAAGTTTTCAGATCGGTTTACTTTCATTTCAAACTACCTTGAAAAGCGGTGAGGGTAAAAGAGGGAATGAGTTTGCGGAATGGAATGTGGAAAGACGTGCGGAATGGCATAATTATGCAAAATAAGAATTGCGGAATGACATAATTATGCGAGATACGATTTATGCATAATGACTCACAGAAATAGATTTAACTGAAAAAGCGCGCCTTTTTTTGGGCGCCAATTTGCAAATACAGCCTTTTTGTAACCATTTCAACCGAAGAATGCATCACAAAAACCCAAACAATGGTATCTTCGAATTCAAACTTTTTTCCTTCGATTCTCATCGCATAGCCGTTGATGCAACATAGCAGCTCGTGGACTTTTATCGTTCGCGAGTGAACACAAGATTTGTCATACATTTGCATTAAAGAGGTTTGTTTATTTACGTAACCTTGTTTCCATTCCACACGAGTCGTCCGCCATTACGGGAGATGTATACAACTCAATCGAAGGCTGGTTAAACTTGACATGTTTCAAGCTTTCACAGCGCCTCGCAGGAAAAAGACGTGAGTAAAGAACCGCCTCTGTTTATTTTTGAAACGATTTATGTCACTTGTCGAGGATTTATCTGGTTATGACGAATGTGTTGTGGTTCGGTCATGCTCATTTCCGTTGTTTTACGTTTTATATTAATCAATTTATCATACACAGCCAAACACACACACACGCAAATAAATAAATAAATAAATAAATAAATAAATAAATAAATAAAAACGAAAATAAAAATTTAACCGCAATCTATACCGCAGAACTCTTTCCCCGTATTTTGACGTGTAGATTTCGGTTTTTTATTTTCGAAGGGAGGATCTTGATGTAACAAATTTTCAACTCCAACATTTTATAAGAAACTATATCTAAGCAATTCGGGAAATATTTCCGCACAGCCCCATACATTATTTATCCATGCACAACTGTCACACTAACACGACGAGCGTGAGAACAGAGTGTGTGCCAAATGTATATTTAAGATAATTATGCATGGGGCTGTGCAGATATCTTGACGCAACTCGTACTAAAAATACTGTAAGAGACTAATGTCACTTGAAGCCTACTTTCTTGTATTGTACTGGTTATCCAAAACCATAAAATCTCGGTTTTAGAGAGGAAACATGAAATTCAGTCCACTTTGGAGAAGAGAGGGGTAGGGGGAGGGGAACTGCAATAACTGTTGCAACGTGTTGAAATAACACCCATGCCCATTTTTAACCATGAATAGTGCATGTCCCTCTGACTTATAAGTGATGGAATCACCTTCAGCGTGTATACTTTACAGTTAGAAGAACTTGCAAATAAATCATACTGTTAACATCCCAAAATATTCCTAAGATAGAGAAAGCTTCTTCACCACTGTAACAACTATCATCCATCACAATGGCTGAACAATCCAGTCACATTGTATTTTATTTTCAAAGTATAAAACGTGTTACCCCAAACATTGTTTATTCTGATATTTGAAGTGGGTATCTAAGTAGGTGTTTCAACATTATGCTAGCTTATAGTGGGGCAAAGCCTTAAAAAATATGTTAGTATTATATACTGGTTTTTCGGCTTTTTTTTCTTCTTATTTTACCGACCATTTTGTCTGATACTTGAACTGTCTCAGACAAATAAAAAACTAAAATCGATCAGTTTTTAGAATTTGCTTTTAAATTTTGGCCTAATTAAATGATAATGCATCTTTGTTGTATACTGGCAAGGTTCCACATTAAATCATTTTTTTTTTTTGACATTTTACAAACTGTAAGCAAGAACATTACAACATCACTTTGAAAACGATAAGTTTGTTGAGTTGTTTTCAAATTACATTACATAACTAAGGGACCAATCGTTTATTCCGTCCTAGGGGGGAGGGGGGTGGGTTGGTTTTCTAAAAAATCCAGTGTATGAAAACTTTACCCCCCAAAAAATCTTTCCAACAAAAGTTTTACCCCCCACTGCAATGACAGTTTGAAAATTTTACCCCCCCCCCCCCCCCCTTAAGGTTGGCCTGGTGGTTGAATTGTTGAGAAATTCCTGGGGCCTGTTTCTCGAAAGCCCGGTAACTTACTGGGCCCGTTTTGCGCCGATTACAGAACAATTACAGACATGGTACTTGGCCAATGTTTTCATAGAATAACATGATTTTAAAATTTAGTTTTCAAAGCTGACAAAAATTGACTTCTGTTAAGAAACATTTGTCACCAAAATTACTTATCGGGCCCGGTAAGTTACCGGGTCTTTCGAGAAACGGGCCCCTGGTGACAACGCTTGGTTACATGCGGAAGTCGCTAGCTCTCTGAATCTGAACTGGCAAGAGAAACAATCAGAAGTTAGGCGAAATTCAAGTAAGGGAACGTACCTTAGAATGATGTTTTGTTATTGCTGGAGTCTATTCTTCACGGTCGTCAAAAGAAGGTACACAGAAGGTCAAAGGAGCTCGGGGTTTGAGAGCAGTACAGGGGCATTTGATGTATGGATGTGGATCAAGGATGTGGATAATTATATAGATTTTGAAGAAGCCTCTCTATTCGTCTTTTGTTCAATATTTTTGCCCAGAGAAACAAGCCTTCAGAAGAAGCATCTCTATTCGTCTTTTGTTCAATATTTTTGCCCAGAGAAACAAGCCTTCAGAGAAAAACTGCTTGATGAAATACACGGTTTGCCTGTCTATGTCATTACTCAACCTATTACGTGCAAGAGCTTTGTCGCTCTGAAGAATAGTAGCAATATGGAGAAGTATCTAGTCGATTTTACCAACTCTAGGATTGATGAGGAGAATGATTGCGAAATACATTTAGTTGGTACCCTTAAAATTTTACCCCCCTCACTTTTCGTAGAAGGTACAAAATAACCCCCCCCCCCCCCATCCCCCAAAAAGAGCTCGTTTAACCCCCTAGGAAGTAATAAACGATCGGTCCCTAATTATGTAATGAACAACTCATTTTTTTGCGTGAAAACAGCCTTGTTTATATTATGCTTAAGTATCTTCAAACTTTATGTTAAATGAAGACACTATTTGTAGAGTTTTCATATTACAAGCGTTATATATGTGGACATGGAAACTGCTATGACAGCTAGAATTACCAGCTAAAGTGTCATAAGAGAGGATCAAGTATATGTGTGGGGTTAATCCTCTAATGGTCTTACATGACTTATTGGAATGATGACGATTCCCCTTGGTTTATTTTTAGGTCAGCCGATCAAGAATCATAAAAATTAATTTTTAAAAAAATTATGTGTACGTAAACAAAAAACCAAAAAACTCTGGTTGTATGGTTGACCTAAAAAAAAGTCATAAATAGTAAACAGCTGGGTATGTATCGGAACATGTATGGAGAATTCATACTTTTGATCCTCTCTTGCTTGTTGTTGTTGTTGCCAAACGTTAACTCCATGTGAACAGTTAGGTATTATTGCTCTACACCCCAAGGGGAAATGGGAGGTCAATTTTAGGGCGATGTAAAAATGCTTGTCCCTGACAGGGGTTGAAAATGTGCAGTTTTGTACCATTGCGGTGGAAATCTGAATCTCTGCTTTCAAAACCTCAAAGGAAAGCTTTTCTGTTCTGTGCAATGAGGAAACTGCTTTATTATTTCAATATTTTGTTTTGGTAACCCTTAAGGAAACTACATTGGGGCCACACCTATGCCAAGAGAGTCTGGTACAATTTAGAACATTCTGTTCAACATTTTTGACGGCTTGTCCCTTCAGTTTTATGTGAGAGTCCCCCCCCCCTCCCCTGGGGTGTAAGTGTGGTTAGATTACATGTTTGTAGAGCTACTTGAGTTACTGTTGTTGAGCTACTGAGCAATCCAACCATTTATGGGTTTACCTCTGCGAGACCTGTGATACTCACCAATCAGATAAAACAAGGAAAACCAAAAAAAGTCAACAATAGGTTGAGTCTAGGAAAACTTCACAGGCTCTTGTAATGAGGCACAGACCATAATACCGTAAAATTCTAGTTACCGGTGGGGATACGTAAAAAGGAAATGTCAACGGCTTTTTTAGGGGCAAGGGGGGAAGGGGTGTTACGTGTTTATATAAAGATCAAAGATGGGACTATAAGTGGAAGAGTGGTAGGGGTTTATCACGGAATAAAATTTTCGTTTACAAATAGATGGCCCAAAAATCGAGGCGATTTATTAGCAGGGGAGGGGGACTTAAAACCGGGATTTCATGGTATGGGATAACCAGTACAATACAAGCTTATATCGATTTTTTAAAATAAAAAAAAAAAAGGAAAAAGAAAAGAAAGTAGATAAGAATTACGGTATGGTATTAATTACCGAGGCTTCAAGTGACATTAGTCTCTTACAGTATTTTTAGTACGAGTTGCGTCAAGATATCTGCACAGCCCCATGCATAATTATCTATACATTTGGCACACACTCTGTTTTCACGCTTGTCGTTTTTGGAAGTGGGTTAGTGTGACAGTTGTGCATAGATAAATAATGTATGGGGCTGTGCGGAAATCTTTCCCGAATTGCTTAGATATAGTTTCTTATAAAATGTTGGAGTTGAAAATTTGTTACATCAAGATCCTTCCTTCGGAAATAAAAAACCGAAATCTACACGTCAAAATACGGGGAAAGAGTTCTGCGGTATAGATTGCGGTTAAATTTTTATTTTCGTTTTTATTTATTTATTCATTTATTTATTTATTTATTTATTTATTTGCGTGTGTGTGTGTGTTTGGCTGTGTATGATAAATTGATTAATATAAAACGTAAAACAACGGAAATGAGCATGACCGTACCACAACACATTCGTCATAACCAGATAAATCCTCGACAAGTGACATAAATCGTTTCAAAATTAAACAGAGGCGGTTCTTTACTCACGTCTTTTTCCTGCGAGGCGCTGTGAAAGCTTGAAACATGTCAAGTTTAACCAGCCTTCGATTGAGTTGTATACATCTCCCGTAATGGCGGACGACTCGTGTGGAATGGAAACCAGGTTACGTAAATAAACAAACCTCTTTAATGCAAATGTATGACAAATCTTGTGTTCACTCGCGGACGATAAAAGTCCACGAGCTGCTATGTTGCATCAACGGCTATGCGATGAGAATCGAAGGAAAAAAGTTTGAATTCGAAGATACCATTGTTTGGGTTTTTGTGATGCATTCTTCGGTTGAAATGGTTACAAAAAGGCTGTATTTGCAAATTGGCGCCCAAAAAAAGGCGCGCTTTTTCAGTTAAATCTATTTCTGTGAGTCATTATGCATAAATCGTATCTCGCATAATTATGTCATTCCGCAATTCTTATTTTGCATAATTATGCCATTCCGCACGTCTTTCCACATTCCATTCCGCAAACTCATTCCCTCTTTTACCCTCACCGCTTGAAAAGTTAGTTAGAGACTGAAAACTACCGTTAACTTTTCTTTTTAATGTTTGTTGTACTTTATTTCTACAGTACTTGCTAGTTCTACCAATTTACACGGTATTTTTTTTAATCTTTTTACAGTTAAATGTTAAATGACACGGTTACCGGTTACCAACTGTCTGATGCTAATATGTCTTGCTTTATTTCCAACACAGATGTCGAACAATAATGAAAACATTTCATAAAGTTAACACTTATTTCAATTTTCCGTTAAGAAGTTTCTTGAACAATTACATTAAAGCAATAGAGAGTGTTTCATTAGGATGTGCAATAGAAGACAATTTTCATATTATTAATAATTAATTTTCAAATTTTTAAATTAAAACTTTATTTGGAAATTTGTAAAAATGAACGATGAAGTTAACGTTTCAAGATCTTCGTGACATTATAACGTCAAGAACAAATGAAAAAAATGTGGTTATTGTTTGCAAATACGTGTAGGTTTCTTCGCCACTTTTAACATATATCCAATGCACCTTACTTGTAACCTTTGTTTAATTTACATTTAATTTCATTCTGGCAAACAAAAAAAAATGTTATAAAGATGCTTAAGCGAGTACTATTGTTCTATAAAAGTAGCTTAGCGAGGATGGAATCAGATTGCATGCTGAATGCCTGTTGTTTTAAGATTCCAGAAGTTATTTTCTTTGTTTATGTTTGATGAATTATTGAAAAGATTTTGTTGAAGAGTTGGAGTTGAAAGAGAAACAAAAGACATTGCCTCTTTATTCGTGTTAAAAAATGAATACATTCGTGCTTTTTTCATCCACTATTTTCATTTGCTTCGCTTTTCATACTCTCGATCGAGCACTTTGCGAATCTTCTGGCAGTCTTCATCGCAGCGAAAAACTCAAATACGCACACTTCAGAGAATATTTATTCCACAATCTAGATGTTCCTAAAGTGGAAGAAGCCAGTCTTCGAACCAGAAATCACTGTTTGCAAAGATGCGTGAAAAATCCGAAATGTTTTTCTGCAAACATTGCAGCTTTTTATCGACCAGACGGTAACATGTCTTGCGATCTTCTGCCAACAGACAAGTACAGTGCGCCAGAAAAGTTCCGAGCAAATCATAGTTTTCACCACTACAGTATCTTGGTAAGTTGCGGTGGGTTAAAGTTTTTTGAATACCTTAGGTTTATACTTTCCAGCGAGTCTTACGGGTTTTTGGCAAATCGTACAAAGAAATAATGTCATTAAATTTTACTCGCTAATTTATTCACTCTTTTTTGTTTTTAACTACCAACTGATAAAGAAAATTCGATTTAGCCTCACATCAGCTCGAACTTATTCACGGTTACTTATTTGATCAGTACTAAGTTGTAACTAAAAGTACCTACCTTTGCGGCTATTTAATAGCAGAACATACGTGGCAAAATGCGAACTTTCTGAAAGCATCGATTTGTTTCCCATGTAGTATTGCATTTAGAATGTTCGTGCTTGTTTCGATGAGCGACAACAGTAAGTTTGCTGCTTTCCGGCTTCTTTGAAGAAAACGCTAAGTTTACTTGTTCGCTAAAATTTAATACACATTCATCCAAATTGTTAAATTTCGTTGGGAAAGGGCTTATAAAGCAAAAAAGTAGAGTTTATTGATTTGGGTAAAATGTTTGATTTTGGTTTTGAGATCATTTTGTTGAAGAAAACGTCGGATACGTTCCAGAATAAATTTATCAGAGCGATCTGGCACCTGAGGGGGGCTGTGGGGGGGGGGGGGGGGGGGGGGGCGAAATTAACTATAGATTTAGAATCGTTGCAAAGGCATTTGTAGGAATGGTTTCTTATTGAAATCTATTTTTCAGTGCTTTGTGGCACTTTTTAGTGAAGTGTATTGAAGAGTGAGGAGATCGGTTTTAAAAATCGTCATTACACGTACCGGTATCCATTTGTTATAGTACGAATGTATTATGCAAAACTCGCGTCAAACGAACGAATGACGTAATGAGCCACAGAAAGGTCTCATCGCTCTCTCTCGTAAAAGACAGATTGATAAGCAAAGGAGAAAATTGTCTCCCTTGTTAGTTTGATAGCAAATCACAAGTCTCGTTTGCCTTGCGTTAGCCAATAGGCGTGCTCTCTTGTTATGACTAATTAAATGACGCAGTGAAAACCACATCTGCCGGAGTAAATCATCACCATACGACGATTTTTGATGAGATTTATAGATTTTGATCTTCAAATTTCTTGTGTTGCTAATAGGCACAATAATATATGATTCACACGGGAAAATGTTGAGAAATTATCTTTCCCAATATTTTGCTAAATTTCAAGACACCTTGTGGGAGCTTTCCATGCCAGCACGGAGGAACATGTCAAGCATTGTACGAAACAGACGATTACAATTGCACCTGCACAAGAAACTTCACTGGAAGAAACTGCGAAATCCGATGTAAGTAGAATGACCTTTCTTTAAAGGCTTTGGCACTGTCTATCATTAAAATACCTCACTTACTCAGTTGTCGGAATCATAGGGGATGTCGAACACCATACCTGTTGCTTTTAATTAATTTTGTTTTCAATAGAAGGCCAATCTATATCAAAATACTCTGTTTAGTAGACTAGCACTTGCAGTATTGGCAATGAACGAAATTACCTCTGCATTGAACAATAAAGCGACCTTCTGACGGGAAAAATTTTGCTTTATTTCCAATAAATCGCTTAAATATTTCAAAGCTGAGTATTGTATTTTTGCGGTAATAGTGAATGGACCATGCAATAAACACTGCTTTGACTCGCTTCTCTTCTCTAGTGTACCGGAACTGCAAGGAACTGTACGAAAAATCCTCGTGAGTAGAACTTTACATACCAAATAATTAAGTAAATTTTGGAATATTAACAACAGGAGCTTCCTATTTCTAACCAAACTGCCTGTCAAAGATTGGCTGGCGCACCAAACTAGATTGTTCCCAGATAACAGGTAAATTTCAGAAACAGTCACAAATTTTCGAGTCGTTTTAATACGCAGATATTAAAAAAGTTGTAAAAGGGCAAAGTCAGCGAAAGCAGAATTGCCTTCTCCCGAGGACAGATAGGGTTAAGGTTTATGGAGGTTCAATAAAACTTTAATTCACTTTTCTCAGGTCTGAGGACAACAAATCGTACTTTCTCAAGTTGGGATCAGTTGTGCTTCCTGTTTACTGTAACATGACCGATGATTTTGGAGCATGCGGAGGTGGTGGATGGACGCTGGTCATGAAGATGGATGGCACCAAGGTATTTACGGACCTTTGCACTCCGGGTGTAAGGGGGGCGGGGGGTGGAGGCTAAGCTATATAGGTATGTGCGGTGCTAAAGGGTATCGCTTTTGAGCCGTTTGCGTCTGAAAATGTGTATAGATTTTCGTGGTTTTGGTCTAAAAGTCTGAAAACTTCTGGAGGACAGGTCTGGGTCTGAATATTGGGGATAAATGTTAAAGGCTAGGGGCCAGAGTCACGAGGCCTTCTTAAAGGGAACCTCCACTCCGACAACAAATTGACGGTAAATTGTCGGATATAGTGTCTAAATTCCAAATTTTAGTTTAAAAAGTAGAAGGGACATTCAAGTGTGCTAAAAAGTAGATATGATTATCGCCTATTTTCGATTTTAAATTTTCCGGGCGCCGCCATTCCAACATGGCGGCGCCCTGAAAATTTAAAATGAAAAATAGGCGATAATCAAGTTCTGTTACAGACAAAGACAGAGAAAGTCCAACGAATTTTGAAATTACATTGTATTTTCATCAATTTAACGTTAATTTATTTCAAGAGTAAAGGTTTTCTTTAAGTTACAATGTATCTTAAATATTGTTTCCTTATAAAAGTCTACTGTTGGAATTGGCGTCAGGTCTGCCCAGGTCTGGGTAAAGGAATTTACATATTTTGGTCTGTAATAGGGTGAGTGTTAGGAGAATCGGGCTGCACACCCTCACCAACAATTCCGAGGAGTACTCCCTGTGACATCACAAATATTTGTATTTATGAATTATAAGAGTTATTAAAATATTCTGAAATATCATTATAAAAAATTTCAACTTGCCAAAAATCAGCCTCTTATATCAATTTTTAGCTCTGTTATGCTCCGAAGCCTCCCTACAAATTATTCATATTTTGAGTTAGTTCACAACATTATGAACATGTATGGTGAAGTCATTGGAGCATAACAGCACTAATTTCCCACCCCCCAAATTACAATAAAATGGCAAATTTTGGCAAGTAGGGAAAATTTTATTTCTTTCATTTAGCCTCTAAATTCTGTAGGATATGTTTAATTCCAAATTTAGCTTCTTTGGAGCACCTTTAAGCTTTTGTAACCAGTTTCCTTTTCTGAATGAATTGTTTAACATTATTTTCATTATTAGTTTTATCTTACTCTTTTTTCATGTGTTGTTTTTTTTTATACTAGGCTTCTCTGAAAAACACTCAGGTGACTTACGCCAAGAGAGGATGAGCTAGCTTGCGCTCATTGTTTAAATATTCTAATTATGATTATCTCCACTCTCTTTGATATTTAACCCTTCATACTCACTTGAGGAAAATCATATGCCGATCTCCGCGAAAACACTTCTTTACGCAGTTTTGGAGGGCAATTTTTGATAGATTAGCTCTAGCCCCAGATGAACTGTATTTATCACCTTTACTTTACCTCGTTGTTCGTATTAAAAGCGTGTCGTACTTTTTCATTCTCGAAAGCCGACCTTTCACTACGATTCCAGTTTTTGGAGTGACAAGAACACTTTCAATCTTGAAGGAGGAAAAACTCGATTCGACTCTCAAGAGACCAAGCTGCCCACCTACTGGGACACACCCTTCTCCAAGATCTGTCTCGGTATGAAGATCGATCATCAGATCAAGTTCCTCGTCATCAATAAGCAGGCCAACTCACTGTACGCACTGATTGCTGACGGGAAATACCGCAACACCTCACTGGGTCGCAACATGTGGAAGACGCTAATTGGTTCGGACGCGTCTTTGCAGCACAACTGTAACAAGGAAGGGTTCAATACTGCCGGAAGCAACATTGCACACTCCAAAGCAAGAATCGGTATCCTTGGAAACAACGAGAATGATTGCTCGAGCACTGACTCGAGAATTGGCTTTGGTACTGGAAGAGCCCACGATAACTCCAACACGTGTGGAAACTATGCTTCTTTATGGGCTCCAGATAACGGAGAGAAGAACATTAAAGCAATGGGGTACATATTGGTTCAGTAAACTTCCTTTTTCAGAACTTATCAATAGAACACCATCTGTAAATGGGTTGCCATTCTTATATTGAAACTGGGCCCTTAATGTCTGCCGTTTCCTCAGGAGAGTGTATATCTGAGTTTAATTTTCATTGGATTTAATTAATTGATTTGACGTGGGTTTTTGTTTTAAGCTGGTTAGTTTTTATAGCATTTGTAATGTGTTGCCATGCTGATATCGATACTGGGTCTTTGATGTCTAGCGTTTTCTCTGGAGAGCGTACAGGTTGATGTAACTTCAAGTATAATTGGATTCACTGAATTAATTGTTTTCAACGGATTTTTGTTTTACTGCTTAGTGTTATATATACTTCTTTAATGTATTTAAAAAATAATAAGTCTGGCCAATCCTAAGAGACGTGGACAACGCAATGAACCAATCAGAACTCGAAAAAAAAAAATACGTGTAACCGGCACCAAGCGCGCGGGAAAACGCGTGCGAACAAGTCTAGATTAGTTTAACTGTGCTTTTCACTAGTTGAGAAAGTGGTTGGAAATTTGCTAACTAATCACAGAGCCCAGTAAAGCAAAACTACAAATGGGAAATAACTTTCCACTCTCAAATGAAAACCGCTCTATCTAAGACAGTGTTTAATTTAATGCTTGGATATCCTTTGATATTAAAACAATTCGAAGCGAAAGACCTAGTACGGTTCTATACTTAAATTTAATTGCTTTTATCAGTAAGATGCTACTGAACTCTTAACATTACTGTTGTAATTTACTCACAGTATAATAAAATCGAGTAAACTAGTCAGCTTTCATGTTTTAGTTGGTGATGATACCATGACCTTCACTGTGGTTCAGTCTCTGCTTCCATTGTACAGCGAACGCGTTGAAGAAATTCATCGGAGGGCCAGTATAATATCTATCCTTTCCAGTTCGCTGGTATATTGCATAATGATGTCTTTCAGTTAAGTTTCAGTTCAGTTTATTGATTGCCTCACACACACAAATACAACATTAACAAAGTGAACATTAACGAGGCAAGTTAGCCCGAGGAAGCCAATAAGGCTTATATAACGTACTACCATGGATAATTATAATGTTAAAAAGTAATCTAATGAGTCTGTCATCGGCAGGACTATCCATCTTAATATATAAATATTTCTTATGTACGAAAATAATAAAATAATAACTAGTAGTAATCAAAGATTATAGAGTGCGTTCGACAGCCCTAAGTTGTGCGATTGTACGGCCTGCTGTGTGACTTGTTTCAGGTAGCTCTTCCGTCCTTTTATATCTGTGCGTATTGTGTAACTACCAAGGTGAAATATTTGCAATTAACGAAGCTGAGTTTAAAATTTCAGCGGCTACGTTGTTGAACTTAAAAATAATAGAAAGTATTTTCGGTCCGTCTGTTGCGTGACACCGTCGAACTTTAAAATAATGCACATCATTTTCGGTAAAACGCTTTCAATCTTTGAGAAAAACGAAACTTACAGGCCAGCGTACTATTTTGGTCTTCTACTCAAAAGGTATTTTACCAAAATGCTGCGAAACTTGCGCGACTATAAAGCCGTAAAAATGTCAAACTGAAGCGAGCTAAGTTGTATACAGTTTTGAAAGACACCTCAGGGCCAAGTATACAGAGAGCGGACAACTCTATCCAGTGGATAAAATGTTCTCCAACAAATAGATTTTATCCGCTGGATAGCGAATTATCCGCTGGTGAAAAGCCCTCTTTTCTCGTATTGAAAAAGGTTTCTGAACATAGCAACGATTTTGATGACGATGGTCTTTTCTTAGTTCCACAGGCTAGTTTGCGGTTGAAATCTATTTCTGACACGACAAAATGTACAACGGGCGTGCAGCGCTGTCGTGTTCGATGAATTTATTTCCCACGGAAAATTATTTTACCGCGGCCAGAAAACATGTTAGTTCTTCAATGCAATCTTTCACAAAAAAGGTTTCTGGAAGAAACGGAAAAGATTCTGCAGAGATATTTCCATCCAGTGAATATTGATGAACATTGCAGTAGAAATGTGATCCGGTAAAATATTCCCGAAGTATGCAAATTTTGCTCGGATAAACTGCGTCTGTCTTCCAACCTGTTATTGCCTAGCAACCCTCCTTTGTCTGACGTCATTCATACTTGTTTTTCCCTGTTGCCAGGCAACATTACGCTGTGATGTCATCCGCCCCTGCAAAAAAATCTGCGGGGGATGCCAGATGTGCGTCCCAAGATTGATCGATCGACGACAAAAAAATCTCGATTCAAAGCCGTAACCAAGATTAGGATGGCGTTCTGCGAACGCAATTAGATTAGATTAAAAAAAGTGAAAAGGAAAAACAAAAGGAAAGGAAAAAAGAAGAAAAAAAGCACACTCAAGTACATTAAAAGAAGTAATATGTTTCTATGGATGGTTTGCATGTGACGTCATGGCGGCCATGTTGGTGTTTTTTCTCCTCTGGGACTTAACTTCCATTTTTATGCAAACCGATATGAACAAATTTTCTTTTCTCTTGTACACCAATATGGCGGCAATGCAAACCACCTATATGAAGAGAGAAAACTTAAGTTTAGAACTGAACACAGCAAAACTAGGAGCATTCTGAACTTCAGGGTTAAGAGAATTATATTATTTAGGTCCTTAAAAACGGAGTGAAAACGTCCTTACGTTTGTTCTACAGTAACCCAGACGGAATGAATTGTTTCTTCTAGTGCTATGTGAGTGTACGTCAGAGTGAAGTAAAATCATTTCATCGAAACTATCGGGAAGAAGATCGTTTTTGTAAAGATACACAATTTTGCCTATTTGGAGTTTGATTATGTTCTTTAAGTTTAGAGTCTTTGGCTGAAAGAATGCCCTCAAAATTTTCCCCCGCTGCACCCGAAGCAACGTTTTCCGCCAACTGTTCATTGTTTTAGGTAATCTTTCTGAAAAATTTGAAGGGGTTTTATGCAAGGTATTATTTAACATTGTCATTGTTATATTATAGTGGCCGATATAACACGTGCTCTGATTGGCTAAGAGCGAGATCAGAGCAGGGCATTACGCATCCGTAATGCCCACGGGCCGATTACAGATTATGCAAATTAAGGTTAGGCTTGAATTGAAATGCTTTTTTTTCTTACAAAGAAAGCCGTATAATAAACAACTTAATAACCTCGACCGTTCGGTCGTTACGGAAAAATCTTAAACCTCGGCTTAGCCGTATTGACCTCGCTATCGCTCAATCAAGGCCTCAAGGCCTCAGTTTGAGATTTCCCCGTAACAACCTCACTCTTAGTTATTAATTAGTTATTAATAGTAACACTGAATTGAAGGCAATCGTCTCGCTGTTTACTGGTCATTAGAGAGATATAGCATTGTGTTTCCGAGAAACGGCAAACGTCACCTTGCCATTTCACGTTTCACGTAGAATAGCGTGAACCTTTTGACTTCTTCGCGTGTGCTTAGCTTTTGCGAGTTTCCATGAAGCTGTTTTGCGACTCACTGTGGTGAGTTCATGAAGAAAAGTGCGGTAGGGAGTGAGCTATGAAGGATTTTTAAACATGAAACTTAATTTGCCCTAGTATGACTTGCCGTAATAATTATTGGGGTACTTGTTCTCAACAATTAACTACTTATATGTATAAGAAAAAGAAGGAAAAAATACTTACGTAGTTCTCACGTAGACGGCAAACGTGAAATAGTCTGTTTTCACGTAGAAACGGCAACTGGCAAACGCGAAAAATGGCGGGAAAGTCTTGGTCACGTGGTCATTTTTGCCGTTTGCGTTTCACGTATACGAAATGCTAAATCTCTGTATTTTCTTTAAAAGGTCATGCAGTGCTGAACCTTGGCATAATGGAGTCCCAAGTTATCGCAAGTTTTATAAATACCACCCTGCGGTGGTAGTGGTGGTAAGCGACGGGGGAGAGTGGGGTTTTTACGGAAGTAATTTAAAAAGAAAAAAGAACATCAACATCAAACCCCGAACTACTTCTTTCCATTCTTTGGTCTTTTTATTCTCGCATTAATGCTCTTTTAACATTTCGCCGTTACCCCACTCTTACAATTGGAACCTGGAGTAGGATGCACCCCACTATGGTCGGCGAGTTTGGTGTGCGGGTGAGGTGATTAAATTAGAGTACTATTGGGTTTGCAAGCGGTTAGTATTGTTTTTCCAAAGAAAAACGTGGAAAATTAAAGGTGAAAATAGATGAGAAGAGAAGAGAAGTGAAGAGAACTGAAGGGAAAAGAAGAGAAGAGAAGAGAAGAGAAGAGAAGAGAAGAGAAGAGAAGGGAAGGGAAGATAAGAGAAGGGAAAAGAAAAGAAATCATTGGAAACCAAGAAGAGGTGAACAATAAAGTGACGAGCCCTCTCTGGAGGGAAGAGAAACTTCTAGAGAAATATGAAGATAGGTTGAGAAGATATCGATGGAACTTTATTTCTGCAACAATAACAAGTGTTATAAAATACTGATACAATGCAGAGCTTGTAAAAATAAAACGTTATATACATATTAGTAATTTGTCTGACCTCAAGTCGGGCACTTACAAAATACTTGAAAAAGATAATGCTGTTGAGTGTATTTACAGTGCTTTATCACTCCTTGAAATAAATAAGTGCAAACACAACCTATCCCTTTGTGAGATTTACAACTGATGGAGTGATTGATGTTTGTTTTCTTTCCAAGTTTAAAAAGTTTCATATCTTTTGAACGCGTGCATCGAGCTACAAAGTGTACTAGCGCATACTTTAAACTGATGATTATACAAGTGTGGAAATTTCGCGATGGCTTAGCTAGAGATAGTTTGAATAACTGCAATTTATGATTTAGAAAACTTGTCACACGTTGGAAGGAATGGAAGAATGGCAAAAGTTAACCTAGCGTAAACACTGTTTCCAAAGTGAGCCCACTTTCCTTTTCTTAATGCAGATGATATTTATTTACTTAGTTTAACTAAGCTGAATTAGCTAGTGTTAATGGAATGTTAATTTGCGGGGAATTTTCGAAATAATCGTGGTGGCAGAGTATATTCCTGTTATCAACAAACAGTTTTTCCCAATGGAAAATGTAAATCCTGTAAGCAAATATGACCGCGGTAAACCTGCGGATTTCGCCAATTACAGAAAAAAAATCCGAGGGAATTCCACTTGTGTCATCAATACCATAGATATCGAGGGCAAACTGCAAGGAACCGATGACAAACATCACGAAATAAGTCAAAAACAAAAGAAAGATATTACACTTAAAGAACACTTTAAACTTAAAGTTGCGCGTTTGTCTAGAGTGGTTTACCTGGGTGTAGTTCAAAACACCAATCAAAATGACTTGAGCGAGTTCATCGATCAGGAAAGCCAGAATCAAGGTTATTTCCATCAAAGAGTCATTTTTTAACCCAATTATCAGAAAATAGCCCACGATAGTCACTCCGTACAGCGATAGAAGACTCCAAAAAGATGGCAGGCGAAAAAGACGTCTCCCGATGGCACAATAACCAAGAAACGAGGGTACTTTTGACAAAGCCATGATTACTAAGCCAGTGTTTAATATCTGCGATATCATCCAGATCAGTTCCAGTTCTTCAGAGTGACGAAACGTCTTGATGTGCGTAGATTGGAAACTGGCGTGCTTCGCATGAAGGCTTGTCTCAAAAGCTCGGATGGAGTACAGAACTAAGCCAATCACCTGCCAGGTGAAGAACAGAATGTACGAGATGCAACCGAGTGTTTTCACTGTGGTTGGTGAGGGTGTTGGTAAACGTTTCACCACCATCGAGAAACGTTCTTGAACATCATTCCTGATTTCCATTGCCTCAATGTTGATGTAAGACGCCCGGGCAGGAACTTCAATTTGCGATGCCATCTTTAAAAAAAAAAAAAAAAACGTGTTGTAATAAGATGTCCAGATTTAAAATGAAGCCCCAGTATTAACTGACCCGATCTGGGTGTAAATTACGTCACCAGTACGGAATTTCTACAGTCACGACGCAATTTAAGCCCCAAAATGCTAATTTAGTCCTGATGACTTAGTGGCTGATCCAACCCTTCTAATGGCATTTTGATTAAAATAATGCTGTCAAAGAATCATTTCAGCAAACTCTGGGACTCATTTTAATCCAGAATTTCAGGCATTAAATATGAACTATTTTAGCCCTTAGTCACTTTTTCGACCAATGAGGAGCATAACTAAAACTAATCATAACACGTGGGTCATTGTGTTGTTTACGTCTGTTGTGAGATTGGCCAGATAATCACTTTCGTTTTCGTTTTCAACAACAATCAATTGAAAACTGCTCTAATAATGCTTTCGAAAGTTAATAATTACAGATACATGCAGTATTCAGCATTGACGTTTACGCACTGTTTAAGTGATAGGCGAAGTTTAATCATGTGGATTCAACAATTTACGGAAGACATCTCTTGGTTATTTAGCTTTGAAGCTAATACGCGTGCTCAAAAGTACTCCCAATGCTCTTGCTGAACTGCGCAAATTAGCATTTTATTTGAAGATTTTCGGCATTCTTCTAAAACAGTCTAAATAACGACAACTCCTGCACTACCCTCTGTTTACGGCACGGCCAGGTAGGCCAAGACAACAACTGACTTCAACCCATCAGTGTGGTCAGTTGTTTGACACATTTTTCTTGACAAAAGATCAAGATCAAGGCTTGTAATTTAGCATATTGACAGCTTTCAATTGTTCCTGTGTGGGATACAGGCCTCGCCAAATTTTCAATTGACACAAAACTGCAACTGATGATTAAGCTTCAGTCTCACACTATGCTCTTGATGATGTAAGACCGCCAACCTCTCTCTCTTGTTGACATACCTGTGCCCAACTGCGAGAAGAGCTCTGGTATCCTTACCTCAAGAGGTTTCCTTGTCTCATTTGCGGCTTGCCAATACTTTAAAAATTTGGCGCTTTGCGTGTAAACTTATAGCTATCAATATTACCATAACACAAGTCTGTAGTGTGTAGGGGGTTTCCCCGAGGCAACACGCTGTGCCACTTCAGCCACTGACTTCCTAGGAATCTATAAACGTCTTAGAAGTAGTAGTCGACAAAACTGAACAGCAATAATTCCGTTCTGTAACGGCTTTTTAAAACGCGTGGCTGAGATGATGCCAGTAAGAACTACTTTTCAAAGAAATCGGCAATTGCAAGTTGTGGTTTGATTAAATTTGTTTTGGTTTAATTGTGACCTAGTTTCCTTTGTTTTGATAATTTTACAGATATCAGGATAATGTAAAATCAGTCAGTTCGGAGGAAAGAAAATTTAATCCGGCAACAAATAGGTAGGAAAAAAATTAATCCGGCAACAAATATGCTATAGCCAGAAGCTGAAAACGTTAATGCATGGATAATTTATCATATACAGTCCCAGTGGTGAACAATGTCAACTTGTTTTTCTTCTGGAGAACAATGAAAGGTTTAATTAGTTCAGAATTTAGATAAGGTACAATCGATATTGCTTTGTAGGATATTTTACTGAACCGAAGCCAGTTTTTCAATTAAGGCTTTCTCTTTTAGCATAACTGTCCAGTAGTACCTTTGGTGGGCTAAGCCGTATCACTGTTTATTGGTCGGCTAATCCAGACTTAAAAAATCGAAGCAATTAACTGCATTTTTTTATTCAATCATAAGTGCGTTTATCTAATATTTGCATACTCACAACTGAGTCATTTGTGTTAGACTTTAAAACATAAAAGAGATATTTTAACTGAAAAGCAATGCATAAGATAAGCAAGACAACGCTGAATAAACGTAACCAACTGTTAACCTAGACAATGTAGTGGCCACAGCCCCGGAAAGAAAGAATCACGGCACAACTGTTCATGCTCGAACTTCAACATATCAAGGAAAACAAACATGGCCTTGTCTTACCGGAAATGTCGATTTCGGCCGTGCAGTGTTAACACTTATTTCATAGCGATTTTACGGCTCATGCAATTGAAAAGCTTCGTTAATAATATTATTTAGCGAAGATATCAAATGCATTTGTGTTTAAAGCCCACCTCGGAGCACCACGAAGACCAGTGGTAGGCGCCCGAATTTAATAAAAGCCCAAGAATATGGGGTAAGAAAGGGTTCTTACCCTATATGAGTGTGCCAGGTGCCGTGTTTACGGTATGAAACGGCGGTGCTGATCTTAGATACTTTGATGTGAGTTTTACCTCCAGTGAAATGAATCTTATTTAAAATAATCATTTGCGAGGTTCGCTAGAAAAGTATCTTGCTTGTAATTAACTTCATTGACATAGCATTTTATTAAAAAAATTAACTCACCTTTTCAGGCAAATCACGACAGCAGACGAAGACAGCGCCGAATTACTTTTGTACACAAAACGTTTATAGAAATGCCTTCTGATTCAAAAACCAGCGAATGTCATCAGTTTGCCGTAATATCAGCGGGACTTTCCCAGCCATCAACTTCCCGTTTCGTTTCTTCGGGGGTTGAATTTGCGTGCAATATATAAGTGAGAAGCATATCCAACGAATCGCTCAGTGGTGTCTGCTATCTATCGGAAGGCTTTCAGTTCCGTCTCAGATATTTGAATTTAACTAAAAGGGGCAATGGAGTTCCTTTTGCTGAAGCTATCCCACTGACAGTGATATTAATACGAAACCGCCTTTCCGAAAGTATAAAAATAGTATGATAATTTGAACCGTTTTTCGAGCGTGTCTGAATACTTTATTTTAAACGATCAACTCCAATATTCGGAAGCTAGTCAATGTTTCTTTGCCTGATAGGTAGATATTGAGGTAAACAATCCACACAGAGCATGTTGTGGTTTCCTGAAAAATTTTTTACCACTTTAATCAGCTACTGGTTTACTGAAATGGAAACTGAAAGTGAAGGTTAAGTTCATCGCCAAATATTGCAAATATTGTCTTGTTGTGGCTTCGGTGCCTGACCCTTTCGATTTCACTTTCTGCTTCCATCGTCCGTTGAGCATAAAGCTTCTATTGTGTACACTAGGACGACAAGGCAAAGCCATCAGTCTAATTATGTCCCTAGTGTTAACCTGTAATGCAGCAAGAAGTCGTTTTATTATCATGGCTGTATTGTATATAATCGTAATTTGTGAATTAGCTTATTATTATTTTATTTTATTTTTTGTTTTGTTTTTCTCTGCATATAATTTTAGTTATTGTTTATTGATTTTTTTAGCATATGATATTATTTATATACAGGGCCTCCGTTGATAACATAATTTCATTGTAAATTAGCTGAAGGTGCTACCCTATTCAAATAAAGATATCATGTATCATGTACCGTGGAACTTTCTTCATCGAAGCTAAAGTCATTGATGGTTTTGTAAATTTGCTTAAGGTGTTTTTTGAAGGTGTTGATATTATCACAGTTCTTGACTTTGCCGGGAATAGCATTCCATATCATAGTTTAGTATAATTACTCAGGTGATTATAGAGATTATGTTGATCTGATTGGTCGAGGATTGCGTCATATCCTGCTATAATCACCTCGCGCGAGGTGATTATAGCGGGAGCACTAACTTTCAAAATGGCCCGGCTTAGCTATTTGTTGACATTTCTGAAAAAGAAGTAAATAGGATGGTAGAAAATGCAATCCCGAAAGGCACTAAAGTCCGACGTGATACTTTTCGAAGGCAAGAGATGAAAATTTTGCTAATTGTAATAAAAAACCCTTGTAAATTGCATGCTGTCGATCTCGCTGAAGACAACAAAATTAAGTTAAATTCGAGCAAGATTTTCTTTATTAAAAGAATGATTTCACCAACAAAACAAGTTTAAGACAGAATTTGAAAGCATGGAAGTAAACAAAATGAATAAATGTCTCTGCAAGTTTTACGTTTCAGTGACGAGAAAAGAAAACAGTTTTTATAATCTGAAAACTAGTTTGTTGTCGGTTCGAGCGGCTCTCGACCATCATCTAAAGTCGGGTGTCAGTAAAACGCGGGGTCGGGGTCGGGGTCTCTTTTTTTTATTTTTTTATTTTTTTTTTTCTTTTCAACAACACAGGTCATTTGTGGGTCAAATAAGGATTAAAGCTTACTATTAGCTTAGGATAGGTCATCGGTGACAACACTCGATGCAGTTCCGTGTTCTGGCGGACATTGGTTCCGTGAATTGACTACCTTTTATTCTTCTAAGAAACGAAATGAGGCAAAAAATACGAGGTACGAGACAATATATTTCCTTGAACTAACAAACTCTTGAACTAGGATGTGCATGGATGTGGATGTGACCCACAAATGACCTGTGATGTTGAAAATAAAAGAAAAAAGAAAAAAGAAAAGAGACCCCGACCCCGACCCCGACCCCGGCCCCGGCCCCAGGCCCGGCCCCGGCCCCGGCCCCGGCCCCGACCCCGACCCCGCGTTTTACTGACACCCTCTAAAGTCACCGCCTCACAACAAAATATTTTCATCTGCGACAACCGTGTACTTGTGTAGTGAAGCCAACAAATGACTTAATTCCTACCTGAAGCAGCTTTATCTCCGAGGGCAATTTATAAACGTCCGTTAACCGGCGAAGCAGGAAATTGTGCTGAATAAAATGCTATCGCTAACACCTGTGATCCCGGCTCGAGTTTTACACCAAACAGCCTGGTTCATCTCCATCTATTTTTGGTAAACGGGTCGGAGAAACCCAACATTCATTCACAGAAGTCAGTGCTTCGTCTCAATGAAGCGGCAGTTAAAGAATACTGACACTCTGCTTGAGGCCGTGTGCAGTTTATCGATTGCGCAGGCGATTTCGATTGGGCATGCATGTGATCGGCAGACTGCGCGTCTCTGTTCATTGACGCGTGACGATTTGAAACAAACAAACAAAATCGACATTTTTCGGACGGTACTTGTTTTTCTCTGATAATCACCTGAGTAATTATACTAAAACAGTTATTCGCCTCAGGCTCAGTAAATATTGGTGAATATTCCCCTCGACTTTACTTCGCCTTCGGCGAATAATTGTTAAATATAACTGAATGCTTCTTCACGGCAATTTTTACAAACTGCCCCGCAAAAGCTTTTATTAAAACAACGACTGTACGGTTTTTAATGTATTTTTTATACCATTTTCTATAATTTTAATCGTAGTTATGTTTTGAGAATAAAATAATAATTTGTATGCAGAAGTTGCCATATTGTATTGGCTCATATTTTTAACTTGATAATTATCTATTCAAGTGTGCAAAGTTCACCGCGATCTAAAACAGTAAGCAAACTTGTCACAGTCACACTGGCAGGGGGTGAGGAGGAGAGGGGGGAGAAATAGTTGGGGAATGGCTTAAAGAGTGGCAAAAGTAATCCTAGAGTAAATGCTATTTCCAAAGTGAGCGTACTTTTCTTAGACATAGCCCAGATGATATTTGTTTACTTAGTTAACTAATTAGGATTAGCTAGTGTGGATGGGTTGTTACTTTTACAATAGATGATGAATTTTCGAAATAAGTCGTGGTGGCAGAGTATATTCTTGTTATCAACAAACAGCTTTTTCTTTTCCCAATGGAAAATGTAAATTTTGTAGGACAAGATGACCACGGCAAACTTGCGCATTATGCTAATTACGGGAACAAAGTGCGATGGAATTCCACTCGTGTCATCAATACCATAAATATCGAGAGCAAGCCGTAAGGAGCCGATGACAAACTCCAGTAAATAAGTAAAAAACAAAAGAAGAACATTAAAGCAATGGGGTACATATTGGTTCAGTAAAGTTCCTTTTCAGAAGTTATCAATGAAACAGCATCTCTATATGGGCTGCCATTCTTATATTGAAACTGGGCCCTTAATATCTGCTATTTACTCAGGAGAGTGTAAATCAGTTTAATTTTTTTAATCTCATTAATCGATTTGACATGGGCTTTTGTTTTAAGCTGGTTAGTTTTTATAGAATTTGTAAATGTATTGTCATTCTGATGCTTGATACTGGGTCTTTTGATATCTAGTGTTTTGCTGGAGAGTGTACAGGTTGATGTATCTTCAAGTTTAATTGGATTCACTGAATTAATTGTTTTCAACAGATTTTTTAACTGGTTAATGTTATATATATTTCGTTGATGTTTGGCATTTATGTGATTTTAAAATAATAAGTCTGGCCAATCCTAAAAGACGTTGACAACGTATTTAACCAATCAGAACTCGAAAAAAATACGAAGAAGACAGACAGAGTGTATGAGTGTACGTCAGAGTGAAGAAAAATCATTTCATCGAGACTATCAAGAAGAAGACCGCTTTTTAAAAGATACATAATTTTGCCTATTTAGAGTTTGATCATGTTCTCAAATTTTAGACTCTATGGCTGAAAGATTGCCCTCAAAATTTCCCCTGCTGTCCCCGAAGCTTCGTTTTCAGCCAACTGTTCATTGTTTTAGATAATCTTGCTGAAAAATGTGAAGGGGTTTTCATACAGCTCTTTTTTCAACATCATTATTATATTAAAGTGGCCGATGTACTGCGTGCTATAATTGGCTAAGAGCGAGATTAGTGCAGAGCATTACACACCCGTAATGCCCACGGGCCGATTACGGATTATGCAAATTAGGGTTAGGCTTAAATTGAAATGCCTTTTTCTTTTCTTATAGAGAAAGCCATATAATAAACAACTTAACCTCGACCGTTCGGTCGTTACGGGAAAATCACAAACCTCGGCCTAGCTGTATTGACCAATATGGCAAGGCCTCAGTTTGAGATTTCCCCGTAACGACCTCACTCTCGGTTATTAAATAAGTAATTATTAATAATAACACTGAATTGAAGGCTTCATGGAGAGGGTGAGGAAAGTCGAAGCAAAAATGACAATGACCTAAAATCCGGCACAGTGCGGTAACCGTTTCGCTGTTTACTGGTCATTTTCTTTACGAGGTCATGCACTTCTGAGCCTTGGCATAATGGGGTCCGAAGTCATCGCAAGTTTTAGAAATACCACCCTGCAGTGGTGGTGGTGGTAGGCGAAAGGGGAAAGTGGGGTTGTTCACGGAAGCAAACACCAACATCAAACCCCGAACTACTTCATTCCATTCATCGGTCTTATTATTCTCGCGTATATGCGCTTTTAACATTTCGCCGTTCCCCTTCTCTTACAACTGGAGCCTGGAGTAGGCTGCACCCTACTATGGTCGGCGACAGGTTTGGTGTGCGGATGAAGTGATAAAATTAGAGTACTGCTGGTTTTGTAACCGGTTAGTATTGTTTTTCCTAAGAAAAACGCGGAAAATTAAAGGTGAAAATAGATGAGACGAGAAGAGAAGAGAAGAGAAGAGAAGAGGAATCATGAAAAACTAAGAAGAGGTGAGAAATAAAGCGACGAGCCCTCGCTGGAAGGAAGAGAAACTTCTACAGAAATGTAAAGATAGGCTGAGAAAATATCGATGGAACTTTATTTCTGCAACAATAACAAGTGTCATAAAATACCAATACAATGCAGTGCTTGTAAAAATGTAACGTTATATACTTATTAGTTTAAGTCGGGCACGTGCAAAATACTTGAAAAAGATAATGTTGTTGAGTGTATTTACAGTGCTTTGTCACTCCTTGAAATAAACAAATGCAGACACAACCTATCACTTTGTGAGATTACAAGTGATGGTGGATGTTTGTTTTGTTTTCTAAGTTTAAAATGTTATTTTTATATCTTTTGAACCGGGGGGGGGGGGGGAGGGGTGGGGGTGGATGGGGGTACTCCCAAAAATTTGGGTAGGGGTGTGCGGCCCGCTTCCCAAAACCATTACCCTAGTTATGACCAAAATCTGCGATTTTCCCTAAACTATTTATGACCTTACCAAAAATTTGATACCCTAGTTTTTGTTGTTGCTGGACTTATCTAGCCTGCGTAGCAGGCGTTAAATGGGGGAGACGAAGGCAAAGCGTGGATGGAAGGAGGGGGGCATGATGAAGAAGTAGCTTCTTCAAAAAAAACAAAAAAAAAACAATTCAAGACTAAAACTTGTATCAAAATTGATACCCTATATTTAACAAAATGGCGGCAAAATGGCTAAAATGGAAAACCCATTTATGACCAAAACGGCTAAAAAACCATACTTTTTGGCGCAGCACATACCTATATAGCCCATATAAAGGAGCACCCCCCGCCCCCCGGGCCTTTAAACACTTGTGCACTCGAGCTACAAAGCGTACTAACGCATATTTTAAACTGGTGATTATACAAGTGTGGAAATTTCGCGATGGCTTAGCTAGAGATAGTTTGAATAACTGCAAATTATGATTTGAAAAACTTCTCACACGTTGGAAGGGATTGAAGAATGGCAAACGTTAACCTAGAGTAAACACTGTTTCCAAAGTGAGCGCACTTTCCTTTTCTTAATGCAGATGATGTTTATTTATACTTAGTTTAACTAAGCTGGATTAGCTAGTGTGGATGGAATGTTAATTTGTGGGGAATTCTCGAAATAATCGTAGTGGCAGAGTATATTCCTGTTATCAATAAACAGTTTTTCCCAATGGAAAATGTAAATCCTGTAGGCAAAAATGACAGCGGTAAACCTGCGGATTTCGCCAATTACAGAAAAAAAATCCGAGGGAATTCCAATCGTGTCATCAATACCATAGATATCGAGGGCAAACTGCAAGGAGCCGATGACAAACTCCACGAAATAAGTCAAAAACAAAAGGAAGATATTACTCTTAAAGAAGGCGAAAACTTTAAAGGTGGACTTTTGTCGAGAGTTGTTAACCTGAGTGAAGTTCAGAAAACCAATCAAAATGACTTGAGCGAGTTCATCGATTAGGAAAGCCAGAATCAAGGTTACTTCCATCCAAGAGTCATTTTTGAACCCAATTATCAGAGAATAGCCCGCGATAGTTACTCCGTACAACGATAGAAGACTCCAAAAAGATGGCAGGCGAACAAGACGTCTCAGGATGGCAGAGTAACCAAGAAACGAGGGTACTTTTGACAAGGCCATGATTACTAAGCCAGTGTTTAATATCTGCGATATCATCCAGATCAGTTCCAGTTCTTCAGAGTGACGAAACAGCTCGATGTGCGTAGGCTGGAAACTGGCATGCTTCGCATGAAGGCTTGTCTCAAAAGCTCGGATGGAGTACAGAACTAAGCCAATCACCTGCCAGGCGAAGAACAGAATGTACGAGATGCAGCCGAGTGTTTTCACTGTGGTTGGTGAGGGTGTTGATAAACGTCTCAGCACCAACGAGAAACGTTCTTGAACATCCTTCCTGATTTCCAGTGCCTCAATGTTGATGTAGGGCGCCCGCGCAAGAACTTGAATTTGCGATGCCATCTTTTAAAAAATAAAAACATACTTATTGTAATGATATCGCATATAATGTATTGTAATGAGTCGTCCAGATAAAAAATGAATTCCCTGTAAAACTGACCAGATCTGGGTGTAAATTACGTCACGAGTACGGAATTTCTAAAGTCACGACGTTATTTCAGCCCCAAAGTGCCAATTTAGTCCTGATGACTTAGGGGCTAAGTCATGGCTAATGGCATTTTGATCAAAACAATGTTGTCACAGAATCATTTCAGCCAAATCTGGGACTCATTTTAACTCTTGGGTGCATTTCAGGCATTAAAACTAGACCTATTTTAGCCCTTAGTTAAGAGTATGCCAAACTATCCTACAAAAGCCATTTGAGCTACGTTCCACGATGATTTATATCAGCCCTTAGGTGCATTTCAACCCCAATCTCAACCCTAATTTGGCCCTAATTTAGGAGCTAGTCAAATTAGCCCTCAAAATTGATGGCATTTTATTTTACCCAATTTTGGAGCCAGAAAAAGACCTCAAAATATCACAATAATTTTGGAGTCGTTCGCTAACAAAGTAAGCAACAATATGATATACAATATACAGAATGGCAAAATAAATAATAAGACAGTTTGGGACTAAAACTAGGACTGACAGATATCCAGCACATGCAAGTTTTAAAATTTATAGTTATTTGAAGTATTTTTCTAATATTCCACAAGTTGGGTGCCGCATAAATTTCCTCAACTCAGGATGTACCTGAAAACTTCAAGCTGCAAATTTAGTGAGGAATACAATTCGAGTCAGGAGGCTTCAGATTTATCGAGATTTAAAACTAACCTGGAGCTTTTTTGGTCACAAAACGTTTTAGTGGTAATCTCACTTGTTTCAGTCAGTTAAATCAGCAAAAACTCCCAAACTTCCAAACCGTTTCCCAAAACACTTGTGTTTTTGGATCGTTGTGTTTCCTTGCATTTCCCGTCTACATTATCTACTCAGTAATGTATTTTTCGAATTTGTCCTGCATCTTGAGTTAGAATAGAGCGGTATTTTGTTGAATTGTGTGTCCAAAGTAATTCGAGTTTGCATTGGTTTTGCTTTACTACGCTCTGTAATTGGTTAGCAAAGCTCGCGCCACTTTTTCGACCAATGAGGAGCAAAGCTAAAACCAATCATAACACGTGGGGCATTGTGCTGTTGTGATTGGCCAGATAATCATTTCGTTTTCGTTTTCAACGACAATCAATTGAAAACTACGCTAATAATGCTTTCGAAAGTTAATTATTACAGATACATGCAGTATTCAGCATTGGCGTTTAAGCACTGTTTAAGTGATAGGAGAAGTTTAATCGTGTGGTTTCAACAATTTACGGAAGACAACAAGTGGTTAATTAGCTTTGAAGCTAATACGCGTGCTCAAAACTATTCCCAGTTCTCATACTGATTTGCACAAATTAGCATTTGATTTGAAGATTTTCATTCTTTTTAAACAGTCCAAATAATTGAACTTGAAGTTCAACTCCTGCACTACCTTCTGTTTAAGGCACGTCCACGTAGGCCAAGACAACAACTGACTTCAACCCATGTGGTCAGCTGTTTGACACATTTTTCTTGACAAAAGATTAAGATCAAGGCTTGTAATTTAGCATATTGACAGCTTTCAATTGTTCCTGTTTGGGATACAGGCCTCGCCAAATTTTCAATTGACACAAAACTGTAACTAAAACTGATGATTAAGCTTCAGTCTCACGCAATGCCCTTGATGATGTAAAGATCGCGAACGTCTCTCTCTTGTTGACATACCTGTGCCCAACTGCAAAAGAGTTGTGGTACGTCTGCCTCAAGGGGTTTCCTGGGGTGCTTACCATTTACGCAAACCACCCGGATGGAAATTTTCGGCATAAATACGAAATGATATAGCTTGTCCTCACAGAGGATGGAAAACATGCAAAATGTATGGACATCAGCTGTAAATCCCAAAAGGAGTAATAAAAGTGCATCACTTTGACCAGAAGCCCATAATTTCAAAAGTACTCCAAATGGCATGATGCGTACCATTTGATTTTCCAACTGGAATTTCCGGGTTTTCCATGTAACTGGTAAGCACCCCTGGTCTCATTTGCGGCTTGCCATTACTCTAAAAAGCTGGCGCTTTGCGTGAAAACTTATAGCCATCAATATTACCATATCACAAGTCTGTAGTGTGTAGGGGGTTTCCCCAAGGCAACACGCTGTGCCACTGACTTCCTAGAAATCTGTAAACGTCTTAGAAGTAGTAGTCGACAAAACTGAACTGCAATAATTCCTTTGTAAAACGGCTTTTTGAAACGCGTGGCTGAGATGATGCCAGTAAGAACTACTTTTCAAAGAAATCGGCGATTGCAAGTTGTGGTTTGATTTAATTTGTTTGATTTAATTGTGACTTAGTTTCCTTTGTTTTGATAATTTTACAGATATCAGGACAATATAAAATCAGTATTCGGCAACAAATATGCTATAGCCGGAAGCTGAAAACGTTAATGCATGGATAATTCATCATACAGTCTCAGTGGTGAACAATGTCAACTTGCATGTTTTTCTTCCGGAGAACAATGGGAAAGGTTTAATTAGTTCAGAATTTAGATAAGGTACAATCGATATTGCTTTGTAGGACATTTCACTGGACCGAAGCCAGTTTTTCAATTAAGGCTTTCTCTTTTAGCATAACTGTACAGTAGTACCTTTGGTGGGCTAAGCATATCACTTAGTTTATTGATCGGCTAATCCATGTTAACGTCGGTTTTGAAACGCGATGTCTTTTACTCTTTTTTTACTTTTAGAAGTTTCTATACCCGAGATATTATCGAGTAATTGTTCTTTTTTTATCAATTGGATTAGCGCTCACACCTCACCGGTGGTTGAATAGCTCCTAGCAGCTATGTCCTTTAGGGAAATGCTAAATCCTCTAGGTTTTTCTGCGCACGTACGCCCTTGTTAGATAAGCAAGCTTTCAATTCAGTAACTTCAGTTCTGGTGTAGGGTCTAAGGTGTTAACTACTACTCGGCTGAATGGGCCACTCTACTCTATCTGAACTGGTTTCAGTCTTCTACGTTTTGTGCGTGTGCAAACAAAAGTGAGTACTGTCTTTTTCTTCGTTTTTAGTTTTCTGTAATTCGGTTTATTGTTACTAGTTTCAGTCTATTTTTTTTTATTCGCTATTACATTTTAAGAGCATCGTTGCCAACTTAGTTTCCGTATACTCGCAACGCCTTGTTACTATTTGGCTAGGTTTATATCCGTCATCAAGTAATTGGTTTTTATTGGTCGTAAACTGTTTAAGGATCGATTATCACTGACTTAGTTTTATCGTTTTACTTCAATCTGTTACGCACTGTAGTAAGTGCAGACTAGTATCTTTCAGTTTCACATGATTCAGTTCGAACCGACATTTCGACAAATTGTCAAATCATTATACTCTGCAAGTTCGCAATCGACACTCGTCCTTTTATATCAGCCAAGTAATCGCTACGTGATCTGTCTACCTCAATTGAACTTGTATGGAACATTGACCTGCCTATAGAGTGTGTGCAAGACGGCCATGTTGGAGGACCGAAACTATACAATGATTTTCCTTTGGGAAATATATTCAATTTTTATGCAAATATCTTCTATTGTTTTAGTCCTCCAACATGGCCGCCGTGCACACACTTATTAAACGCTGTTTACGTTTTAGTCAGTATCTTGTCGAGTTCGTTTTTTACGCTTCAACATATCAATTAAAATAAACCTGGCCTTGTCTTACCGGATACAGTGTGTCGATTTCGGCCGTGCATTTATTTCATAGCGATTTTACGGTTCATAGATTTGGAAAGCTTCGTTAATATTTTAGCGAAGATATCAAATGCATCTGTGTTTCAGTTAATGCCCACCTTGGAGCACCTCGAAGACAAGTGGTAGGCGCCCGAATATAACAAAAGCCCACCTCTAGGAAGGGTTCTTACAATATGAGTGAGCCGGGTGTGTTTTCGGTATGAGACGGCGATGATCTTAGATACTTTGATGTGAATTGTAATCATGTGCCAGGTCCGCTAAGAAAGTATCTTGCTTCAATAATTAACTTAATTGACATGACATTTAAAAGAAAGTGAACTCACCTTTTCAATGAAATCACTACAGCAGACGAAAACTGCGCTAGAATTATTTTGTAAACAAAGCGTCTGTAGAAATGCCTTCTGATTCAAAAACCAGCGAATGTAATCTGTTTGCCGTAACTTCAGCGGGACTTTCCCAGCAATCAACTTCCCGTTTCGTTTCTTCCGAGTTGAATTTGCGTGCAATATAAGTGAGAAGCATCCAAAGAATCGCTCAGTGCTGTCTGCTTTCGGAAGGCTTCCAGTTCCGTCTCAGACATTCGAATTTAACCTAAAGGGGCAATGGAGTTCCTTTTGTTTTGCTGAAGCTATCCCACTGAGGATGATAATACAAAACCGCCCTTTCGAAAGTATAAAAATAGTATGATATTTTGAACGGTTTTTCGAGCGTGTTTGAATACTGTGTTTTGAGCTTTCAACTCCAATATTCGGAGGCTAGTTAATGTTTCTTTGCCTGATAGGTAGATATTGCGGTAAACAATCCACACAGAGCATGTTGTGGTTTCCGTAAAAAATTCCACCACTTTAATCAGCTACTGGTTTGCTGAAATGGAAACTGAAAGTGAAGGTTAAGTTCATCGCCAAATATTGCAAATATTGTCTTGTTGTCAGTTCGGTGCCTTTCGATTCCACTTCCGGCTTCCATTGTTCAGTGTTCAGTTGAGAATAAAGCTTCTATTGTGATCATGGAACCTTCTTTATCGAAGCTAAAGCCATCGATGGTTTTGTGAATTTGCTTAAGGTGTTATTTTGAAGGTGTTCATGTTTAGCACAGTTCTTGACTAATTGCCAGGGATAGCATTCCATATCATAGTACATAACTGAATGCTTCTTCACTGCAATCTTTACAAACTGCCCTCAAAACGGTTTAATGTTTAAGAAAGCTTTTATTAAAACAATGACTGTAACGTTTTTAATGTATTTTTATACCATTTTCTGTAATTGTAATCGTATTTATGTTTTGAGATTAAATAATAATTTGTATGCAGAAGTCGGCCACATCTGCATTGGCTCATTTTTTTAACTTGATAATTATCTATTCATGTGTGCAAAGTTCACCGCGATCCAAACAGTAAGCAAACTTGTCACAGTCACACTGGCAGGGGGCGAGGGGGGGGGGGGGGGGGGAGAGAAATAGTTGGGGAATGGCTTGAACAGTGGCAAAAGTAATCCTAGAGCAAATACTATTTCCAAAGTGAGCGTACTTTTCTTAGACCTAGCCCAGATGATATTTGTTTACTTAGTTAACTAATTAGGATTATCTAGTGTGGATGGGTTGTTACTTTTACAATAGATGATGAATTTTCAAAATAATCGTGATGGCAGAGTATATTCCTGTTATCAACAAACAGCTTTTCCCAATGAAAAATGTAAATTCTGTAGGACAAGATGACCACGGCAAACTTGCGCATTACGCCAATTACGGGAACAAAGTGCGATGGAATTCCACTCGTGTCATCAATACCATAAATATCGAGAGCAAGCTGTAAGGAGCCGATGACAAACTCCAGTAAATAAGTAAAAAACAAAAGAAAGATATTACACTTAAAGAAGACGAAGACTTTAAAGGTGGACTGTTGTCGAGAGTGGTCAACCTGAGTGAAATTCAGAAAACCAATCAACATGGCTTGAACGCCTTTAACGATTAGGAAAGCCAGAATCAAGGCTATTTCCATCCAAGAGTCATTTTTGAACCCAATTAACAGAACATAACATGCAGTGGTTATCCCGTATAACGATAGGAGGCTCCAAAAGGAGGGCAGGCGAACCAGGCGTCTCAGGATGACAGAGTAACCGAGAAACGAGGGTACTTTTGACAAGGCCATGATTACTAAACCAGTGTTTAATATGTGCGATATCACCCAGATCAGTTCCAGTTCTTCAGAGTGACGAAACAGCTCGATGTGCGTAGATTGGAAACTGGCGTGCTTCGCATAAAGGCCTGTCTCAAAAGCCCGGATGGAGTACAGAACCAAGCCAATCACCTGCCAGGCGAAGAACAGAATGTACGAGATGCAGCCGAGTGTTTTCACTGTGGCTGGTGAGGGTGTTGGTAAACGTTTCAGCACCAACGAGAAACGTTCTTGAACATCATTCCTGATTTCCATTGCCTCAATGTTGGTGTAAGGCGCCCGGGCAAGAACTTGAATTTGCGATGCCATCTTTTAAAAAAGGAAAACATATGTTTTGTAATATATTGTAATGAGATGTCCAGATTTAAAGTGAAGTCCCTGTAACTGACCAGATCTGGGTGTAAATAACGTCACCAGTACGGAATTTCTACAGTCACGACGTCATTTGAGGGTCTCATTGGAGGGGTAATTTAATCCGGCAACAAATAGGAAGGAAAAAAAGAAAAGAAAAAAAAAAGGAAGCTAACTTGCATGCACAATTCACCATACAGTCTCAGTGGTAAACAAAGTCCACTTGCCTTTCTTCCGGAGAAAAGTGAAATGTTTAATTAGTTCAGAATTAGCTAAGGTAAAATCGATGCTGCTTTATCAGTATGGACATTTCACTGATCCGAAGCCCTACAGTATTTCTTTGGGTGGGCTAAACATTCTGTTTTTAATGGTTGGGTTACTACTTAAAAAATCGAAGTAACTGCTTTTTTTTTTTCAAATATTAGTGTGTTTATCTAATATTTGCATAGTCCGAACTGATTCATTTGTGTTAGACTTTAAAATATGAATGAGATATTTTTAACTGAAAAACTAAGAATGGATGCGATAAGCAAGACAACGCTGAACGTAATTTAAGCTTAAACTAGAGAATGTTGTCACCACAGAAAGAAAGATTCACTCCACAACTGTTCATGCTTGAACTTCAACATAAAAAGGAAACAATCATGGCCTTGTCTTACCGGATATTTCGATTTCGGCCGTGGAGTGTAAACACCAAGAGAGGATGCTCTCTTTGGTTAACACTTATTTCATAGCGATTTCACGGCTCATAAATTTGAAAAGCTTCGTTAATAATATTTTTTAGCGCAGGTATCAAATGCATTTGTGTTTCAGTTAATGCCCACCTTGGAGCACCACGAATACCAGTGGTAGCTATAGCCCGCATATAATAAATGCCTACCTCTAGAAAGCCCTCATGATCAGTTACAATATGCATGATGAGTGAGTCAGATGTGTTTTCGGTGCGAAACGGCGGTGCTGATCTTAGATACTTTGATGTGAGTTGTAATCATTTGCGAGATCCGCTAGAAAAGTATCTTGCTTGCAATTAACTTCATTGACATGACATTTTATTGAAAAACATTAACTCACCTTTTCAGTCAAGTCACGACAGCAGACGAAGACAGCGCCGAATTACTTTTGTACACAAAACGTTTATTGAAATGCCTTCTGATTGAAAAACCAGCAATTTCATTTGCCGTATTAAACTTCAGCGTGGGTTTCTCAGCAATCAACTTTCGTTTCGTTTATTCTGAGTTGAAGCGTGCAATATAAATGAGAAGCATCCAACGAATCGCTCAGTGGTGTCTGTTCAGAAGGCTTTCGATTTTTTCGTTCCGTCTCAGATATTTGAATTTAACTTTCTATTTAAGACAATAGTGTCACTTTTGCTGAAGTTATCTTGTGCTGAGATTGTGAACACGAAACTGCCAATAGTTGACGCCTTTCAGAAATATGAAAATAATATGATATTTTGAACCGTTTTTCGAGCGTGTCTGAATATTTTGAACTTTCAACTCCAATATTCGGAAGCTAGTCAATGTTTTTTTTTGCCTGATGGGTAGATATTGATGTAAAGAAACCACACAGCATATTGTGGTTTCCGGAAAATATTTCTTTAATCAGCTACTGGTTAATTTACTGAAATGGAAACTGAAATGGCCCGAGGTTAAGTTCATCGCCAAATAATTATTTAATGATTTCCGGTTCGATAGCAAATATTGTGTTGTTTTCACTGCGGGCCTTACCCTTTCACTTCCTGCTTCCAGAGTTCAATGTTCAGTTCAGAATGAAGCTTATATTGGAATCATAACATCTCATTGACGTCCCCGAGACCGATGCCTTCTAATACATACTATGTATTTTTGCACACGAGAAAAGTATAAACGCAGTTTCCTATGCGAGAAATTAAAAGTTCGAGCAATTTTATCTGTTCAACAAATCTTTGAATAAAACTCGCCCATAAACATCTCTTGGAGTTGTTATGTGGCACACAACTACCATGATGCTTTGCATGCATGTTGCAAAGAGGGAAAAATGAATGCGATCTCTTTAATTTAAAATTTTGTATTTTTAGCTTTCCGAATATTTTTGGCAATGATTCTACTTAAATTGGTCAAGCCGGCCAGTTGTTGTTTCCAGTGCATTTCCTTCATTCGTCACATAGGCATTCAGGTCCTGAAGGAAGGGATAATCTATGATAATTTGGAGCATAACGCCTCAACTGTACTGACGCATGTTATGATTAGGTCCCTTGAGTATGTCTTTGAATGAACACCGTGATACCGTCAACAGAGAAACCGCGGTGTGAAATTCATCTCTTCGGTCATCCAACTCAGAGACGTCAAAAACGAGATGCAGAGCACAGATTACAAAATGGACCAGCGCCTCAAGGAAAACTTAGATCGCAAATAAGTAAACTTGGAAAACCTGTTTAAGAAATGACGAATTGGGAACTAATTTAGGACTCCCACCAGAATAGGCCTTATCACGGTTTTCGACGCCATTTTGACGGGTAGGCAAACAGGCTTGAAATAATAGTGTTTGTATGGAAATCCGATGTCAAATAATTTTCATAAAACATCACTTCTGAAAAATTCATGAACTGGAAACTTTTGGCACTAGAAAAAGGATTTTAGGAACGAAATTGGAGGGATGTAGCTATGACAGAAAGCGTCCAGTCGTGTTTTGAACTTTCCATACATTTCCCTGTATTTTTTCCCGTGAACTATTTTTAGTAGCAGCTCACGGCTGGTTCGCTATACAGATAAATGTATGGAAAGTTCAAAACACGACTGGACGCTTTCTGTCACAGCTACATCCCTCTAATTTTGTTCTTAAAATCCTTTTTCTAGTGCCAAAAGTTTCCAATTCACGAATTTTTCAGAAGCGATGTTTTATGAAAATTATTTGACATTTGGATTTCCATACAAACACTGTTATTTCAAGCCTGTTTGCCTACCCGTTAAAATGGCGTCGAAAACCGTGATAAGGCATATTGCCAAGTTGGAATTGTTTATATTACCATATCACCAGTCTGCAGTGTGGTGCAATGATTAAACTAATCTGAAAAACATCTCACTTTCTCCCTTGTTGACGTACCTGTGCTAACTGAAAGACGAGTTCTGGCATTTTACCTAAGGTGGGTTTCTTGGTCTCTTTTGTTGCTTGTCAGTATTTAAAAAGCCAGCGATTTTGGTGAAAAACTATTGCGATCAATATTACCATATCATCAGTCTGCAGTGTGTAGAGGTTTTCCCTTAAACCAGACATGCAACGGACTTCCTCGAAACCTGTAGACATCTACAAGTAGTAGTCGACAAAACTGAACAACAATAATTCCTTTGTGAAACGGCTTAAAAGCCTGGACTGAGATGATGGCAATAAAAACCACTCTTCAAAGAACTCGGCATCTAACTATGGTTGGTGTCGTTTCCTTCGTCGTGTTTTTTTTTTTTTTTTATATAATTTTACATATAATCAGAACAATAAATATAAGACGAAAGAAAATATAATCCGCAACAAATATGTTAAAGCTGGAAGCTGAAAACGTTTCATGCATAATCCATCATATCTACAATCTCACTGGTAACCATGTTAGATCAATGAAAAGTTAGTTCAGGGTAAGTCACAATCGATACTGATTTGTAAGACATTTGACTGACCCAAGCTGTTTTTTCAATAAAGGCTTTATTAGGCAGTATTTATACTTTTGGTAGGCTACTAAAGCATATCACGGTTTATTGGTCGACTAAACAATATTTACAAAAATCGAGGCAACTCCTCTATTTTTCAAGCATAAAAGTGTTTATCTAATATATGCATAGTCAAAACTGATTCATTTGTGTCATACTAGTAGTTCAACATAAATTAGATATTTTTACTGACTGAGAGAAAAAAATGCATGCGTTAAAACAACGCTGAATAAACGTAAGTAACTGTTAAGACGGACTTCATCTAGTCTTGAGAAAGTTAAGTAGGTGCTGAACACTCATACATCGGAATACACCTCAGAAAGAAAGAATAACTGACTTTTTATATCAGGGTAAACATTTCTTTGTTTGAATGGACTAAATTTAACAAAGGGGAGTACACATTCCTTTTTTCGGAAATGTCGATTTTCTGTGAAGTTTAACACTTATTTCATAGCTAGTCTACGGCTCATGCATTTGAAAATCGCTATGATAATATATATTTACCGAAGGTATCAAATGCATTCGCATTTCACTTAATATCCGCCTCGGTGCACCACGAAGCTAAAAAGCCCGAATCTAAAAAATTCCTCTTACGTACCTTAGTTCTTAAGGAACTTTTCCTAATTCTTTAAAAACCATATGATATCAGCTGGATGTGAAACGTCGGTGTTGATCTTGGATACTTTGATATGGGGCATTGGGTTGAAGAATGGCAAAAGTATTGCTATAGTAAACACTATTTCCAAAGTGAGCTAATGCAGATGAAATTTCTTTACTTAAGGCCAATTTAGACGATACAACTTTTGCTTACGACTGTCGCATGCGATTTCTGGAGTGGGCGCTAGCGCTGATGGCGTCATGCAAAACGTCGTACTCAACTCTAGCTAACTCTCGTCACTTAACATTGCCTATACCTACGATAGTCGCAGGATTTTAAAACATGTGGTAAAATCCTACCCTACGACATTTTTTTGTGACGTACACGACAGTCGTAAGCGAGTTGTAGGTTTGATTTACACGAAACAATTCGTGTCGTAGGCCTGTCGTAAGCTTGTCGCATGCGACAAAGTGGTACCGTGTAAATCGCAGTTAATCGCCCTTTACGGCGCGTTTCTTTGGGAAAATCCTAATCCGGGGATCACTCGGATCATGGTGCATCAAAGGAACCGACGAAACCTAACCCAGAGTGGAATCGCCGGTTCCTTTGATACACCATGATTCGAGTGATCTTGGATCAAAAATCCGGATTCGGATTTTCCCAAAGAAACGCACCCTTAGTTTAACTAATCAGGATTAAGCTAGTGTGGATGGGTTGTTATTTTTAGGGGAATTTTGAAAATAGTCGTGGTTGCAAAGCAGATTCCTGTTATCAACAAACAGCTTTTCCCAATGAAAAATGTAAATTCTGTAGGACAAGATGACCACGGCAAACCTGCGCATTATGCCAATTACGGGGACAAAATCCGAAGGAATTCCACTCGTGTCATTAATACCATTAACACCGAGAGCAAACTGTAAGGAGCCGATGACAAACTCCAGTAAATAAGTAAAAAACAAAAGAAATATATTACACTTAAAGAAGACGAAGGCTTTAAAGGTGGACTGTTGTCGAGAATGATTAACCTGAGTGAAGTTCAGAAAACCAATCAACATGGCTTGAACACCTTTAGCGATTAGGAAAGCCAGAATCAAAGCTGTTTCCATCCAAGAGTCATTTGTGAGCCCAATTAACAGGAAATAGCATACAATGGTTATTCCGTACAGGGATAGAAGACTCCAAAAGGAGGGCAGGCAAACAAGACGTCTCAGGATGGCGGAGTAACCAAGAAACGAGGGTACTTTTGACAAGGCCATGATTACTAAGCCAGTGTTTAATATGTGCGATATTACCCAGATCAGTTCCAGTTCTTCAGAGTGACGAAACGTCTTGATGTGCGTGGACTGGAAGCTGGCATGCTTCGCAGAAATGCTTGTCTCAAAAGCCCGGATGGAGTACAGAACCAAGCTAATCACCTGCCAGGCGAAGAACAGAATGTACGAGATGCAGCCGAGTGTTTTCATTGTGGCTGGTGAGGGTGTTGGTAAACGTTTCAGCACCAACGAGAAACGTTCTTGAACATCATTCCTGATTTCCATTGCCTCAATGTTGATGTAAGGTGACTGGGTAAAAACTTGAATTTGCGATGCCATCTTAAAACAAAAATATATTGTAATTATCCTAATTGCTGACCCTGTTGAGTTTGATATCCCTTGAAAAGATAGGAATGCAGTTTCTTAAAGGGAGGTTCTTTGGACTTGTAGTGGCCAGATTAATCTTCGTTTTTGTTTTGCAAGTTGGAAATACATGTACACTCTAAGCGAAATGTCCTCGATGGATTTAGAGACCTGTTTAGAGACTATTTACGCATTCATAAACTGTGTAGGTTTCCAGAAGTTTCCAGAAGCTATTTTGAGCCAACTATGATGTTCGTAAGGCGCGAAATTACAGGTTAAACCAGTTTTTGGCAGGTTGCGATACTAGAAAGTTCTGCCACGTTATATGAGCGAATGCGTAGTGTTCACTCTCTCTCTGCCTTTGAATTAAAGTTACGTGTACCGAGTGCTGGATTCTTTTCGGTGTGTTTTCTGACTGTTGACGCGTGGGTGAGCGAAACTTTTCAACAACACTCAATTGAAACTGCTCTAATATTGCTTTCGAAAGCAACTTCTAATCTCTTACGGATACTTAAAGCATTGGCGGAGGACTGGTTTTTGAGCATTGTTTAAGTGATAGGAGAAGTTTACGTCTTGTGTTTTCCACGATTTACGGCGCGCAGCGTGCTGAAAAATACTGCTACTGCTTATGCTGAATTGCGTAAAGTAGCATTTGATTTGAAGCATCTTGAGATGAAATAAAGGGCAGTAACATAGCATGAACTACCCCTTTTGAAGAGATTTTTTTATTCTTTTTGAACACTCCATGCCATCGAGCTTGAAGCCACAGATTCTGCGTACTTTCTGTTTCCGGCATGTCCACTTTGGCCTAGAGAACAACTGCCTTTCATTTGATGCTTGTTTATACATTTTGTGTGAGAAAAGATCAAGATGAAGGAATGCAACTCGGTATATTAACAGCTGTCAAAAGTTCCAGTTCTTTGAGGAAAAAGTCCTCGCCAAATTAAACTGACGATTAGGCTTATCTCAAACAATGTCCTTGACGAAGCAAAAATCACAAAGATCTCTATCTCTCTCTCTGTTCAGTTAACAGAGAGTTATAATCACGTCGTTATCTGAAATTTTGCGTACCTTAAAGGGGAAGTATCATGAGGCTTTTGACCTCTTTTGTTAAAAATGGTGAAATAAGACCTTCACTTTGCTACAAAATAATTCTAGAACAACAAGAGTAGAGAAAACAAACCAATTCTTGACAGGAACAACTCGTACTCTGTTTTAGCGCATTTTTGTTTCAAAAATGCGAAAACTTGAAAAACATTAGCCTAATATTTTTCAAGTTTTAATCCATTCCGACCTACTCTTTCTCTGGCCAGGGGCACTAATCGACAGATTTATTACACTGGGTTTATAATTTATAACAAAACTAGACAATTATTTTCTGTTTCTGTTGTCAGACAAACATTTTTGGGTTTTGAAATGACATAAAATTTTCGTGATACTTCCCCTTTAAGGGTGTATCTTTAGTCTATACAAATGATTTACCAAATAGCCTGCAATTCTCTCTTCAAAGGATGTATGCAGATGATATCAACTAAACCACTGCGGGTGCGCTGATTGAGACAAATTGCTGAACGTGTTAATTTGGACCTATTAAATATCAAAGACTGGTTGATGTCCAATAAACTTAGTCTTAATGTCCCTAAGACAAAACGGATGTACAATGGCTTTGGGAGATAATCTTAGAGAAATAAGTTATGTTGATACTAATGTCCATATGGACAATCAAGTAGTTACAAGAGTTCAGTCCTGTAAATCTTTTGGACTCTCAAACAGACTGCATCTAGTCCAGAGGATGTTAAATAGGTCTTAATACTCATACATCAGAATACATCACAAAAACTTAAGAAAGAATTACTAACTTCATCATAGGAGAGTAAACATTCCTTTCTCTTATCGGGAGTGTCGATTTCATTAACACTAATTTCGTAACGATTTTACGACTTATACAAAAGCTTCGTTAATAACATTATTTAGCAAAGGTATCTTATGCATTTGTATCCCACTTTTGAATACTCGCTTTTATGCACTACGCCGGATTCTTAACAGGCCTCATATCAAACAACCTCCTCAAGGAACTATTTCTAAATCTTTGAAAGCCACATGATATCAGCCTGGTGTGTAACGTTTATATGAGTTTTAATTGTAGCGCTATTAAATAATCATCCGCAAGGTCTGGAAAAAAGTATCTTGCTTATAATTAAAACAATACATTTCAAACAATACAATTCATTGACATGAGGTAATCTTCGGTAAAATTGAAAAGATATATACTCACCCTTCTATCAAATTACGACAGCAGGCAAAAACAGCGCTCCAATAACGTTTGTACACAAAACGTTCATAGAAAAGCCTTCTGGTTCGAAACCCAGCAACTAACCTCCCGTTTCGTTTATTACGAACCGAACTAAAACAATGGTGCAAAATAAAGGAAAGGCATCCAACGAATCGCTCCGTGGTATCTGGTCCGAAGGCTTTCAGCTCCGTCTCAGATAATTGAAGTTTACTGAAACAAAACAAAACAAAACAAAAACAACAACAACAACAAAAACAAAAAAAAAACAGACTTGCCTTTGCTGAAGCTGTATTCGCTAAGAGTAATATATATGAAACCATATTTGCCTCGCCCTAAGTTTCCGAACGTGTGAAATAACGTGGTATTTTGAGCCGTTTTTAGACAGTCAGAGAAGAATAGTTGCGATTTCCACTATTCGTGTGCTATCGAACCTGAAAGCATCAAAGAATTTGCATGATAAAAGTGTTTTCGAGAAACCACTAAATGCTCATGGATTCTTTAGCTCAATTCGAACTGACAGGCTTGTTCTAGTATCTGAATATGTTAAACATTCAGTCAAAAAGTTCCGAAGCTTGTCGATCAATGTTGCGAGGGTATAAATAAAAATAAAAATTAAAATGAGAATAATAATAATAATAATAATAATAATAATAATAATAATAATAATAATAATAATAATAACAATGATAATTTATTTACAATTCATCAAATATTTACAGAGCAAAACCGATACAATTACAAAAGCATTTCTTAAATACTGCTCTAATAAAAAACAAAAATTTGATAGATAATTACAGATTTCGAGGGCCGTGTATTAATGTACTTTCTTTGTCATTCCAGAAGCGTATCTAAATGCCGACCTATTCATCTTGTGTCACAGGTTTGTGAAATCAATCAATGAATGAATACCATGGAACGAATAAGCTATAAATATAACAGAATTAAAAAAGGTAATAATAATAATAATAAGAAGAATAATGATAATAATAATAATAATAATAATGATATAATAATAATTTAAAAATATAATTATTCTTTATTAAAATATTCCACACAAATTGCCATTTACAAGTTAAAAGTATATAAAAAAGAGCTATTAAAAAAAACCTATTCACAATTCATTTCGTTAAAAAGAAAGATATTATTTTCAAGCAATAATGTTTTTGTAAAGAAAAAGAAAAAAAACAAATGTTAAGAAGAAAAAATTAAATTCGGCATTTTAAAATCAGTAATAATAATAAAATCAGTAATAATAATAATAATAATAATTAAATAAATAATAATTCTTTATTAAAATATTCCACACAAATTGCTATTTACAAGTTAAAAGTATATAAAAAAAGCTATTAAAAAACCTATTCACAATTAATAATAATAATAATAATAATAATAATAATAATAGTATTAGTAATAAATAGTCCCTTTTTAATCGAAATAAATTGTAAATAGTTTTTAATAGTTCTTTTTGTAACTTTTAACTTGTAAATAGCAATTTTGCTCGGAATATTTTAATAAAGAGGGTATAATTTTATTATTATTATTATTATTATTATTATTATTATTATTATTATTATTATTATTATTTGTCAGGAGGCTCCGCTCACCGTGGTGGTTTTCAGGGAGGGTTTCCTTGTGACTTCCTACTGTCTCCAGTGTTCAGGAGAGGACGTTTGAATTTTAGAATAAAAACCCTATTGCAATACAGATTAGCAACGATCTTGCTGTTTATTGAGGCCTTCAAGGACGATGCCTTCTAATCTAACACAAATGCATTTTGCGCGAGAAAGGCAGATCTTAGCATAGACCTTTTTCATAAACGGCGGCCAATTTGTTATTAAAAAGAAGAAAGATCCTCGCAGTTAGTACGCAACTTAAGCAGTTACGAATAGAAAGCCTGCTCGATGATTAGATCGATATGTGTTAATAAGCTCCCTGACCTCATTTTAGAGTAAAAATTCTATTGACTTTTGTACAAGCTGGCGTGGCTAGCAGGGCTAACAATGCTTGCCAATGATACTCAAATTTGAGGGGTAGGTTCCATTGGTCGAGAGATAAAAGAGTAATTTATCGACCGCCAGGTCCATCGGCAACTGGAATATAAAAAGAAATTAGGAGGTCGTTACACCACGCCATTTCTCAGAGATGATTAATTACTAGCTCATCTTCTTCATGTCGAGTGGCACACAAAGCATAAGAGATAAATAAACAAAAACAATTACATCCAGCTAAAATACATAAAAATAATGGCATTTTGTCTTAGATTGAAACTTGATTATCTCAGTTTAAAGTCATCGCTAATATATGAGTTTGCGAAACTGCTGCCTATTAAGGGACGCCGAAAGGTATCCATGGCAACCCTGCGATCGGGAGCCACCTTGGCAAGCAGCCAAAACCAGGCACCGTCACGCTGAAACTTAGTGAAAAAAACAATACTTACCTACCCCCAGAGTTGTTATTACCATATCACTAGTCTGCAGTGTGGTGCAATGATTAAACTAATCTGAAAAACATCTCACTTTCTTCCTTGTTGACGTACCTGTGCTAACTGAAAGACGAGCTCTGGCATTCTACCTGAAGGGGTTTCTTGGTCTCCTTTGTTGCTTGAAGAAGCCAGCTATTTTGGTGAAAAACTATAGCGATCAATATTACCATATCACCAGTCTGCAGTGTGTAGAGGTTTTCCCTTAATCGAGACATGCCATGGACTTCCTCGAAACCTATAAACATCTAGAAGTAGTAGTCGACAAAACTGAACAGCAATAATTCCTATGTGAAAGCCTGGACTGAGATGATGCCAATAAGAACCACTCTTCAAAGAAATCGGCATCTAATTTTGTTTTGGTTGATGTCCAGTTTTCTTGGTTTTTTTTTTTTATAATTTTACATATAATCAGAACAATAAATCTTAGACGAAAGAAAATTTAATCCGCAACAAATATGTTATAGCTGGAAGCTGAAAACGCTGCATGCCTAATCCATTATATCTACAGTGGTAAACATATCATGTTAGGTTAATGAGAAGTTAGTTCAGGATAAGTCACAATCAATACAGTAACTGTTTTGTAAGACATTTGACTGAACCCAAGGTGTTTTTCCAATTAAGGCTTTATTAGGCAGTATTGCATTTGGTAGGCTATCAAAGTATCATCACGGTTTATTGGTCGATTAAACAATATTTACAAACATCGAGGCAACTGCTCTATTTTTCAAGCATAAGTGTGTTTATCTAATATATGTATACTCACAACTGATTCATTTGTGTCATACCAGTAGTTCAACATAAATTAGATATTTTTACTGACTGAGAGAAAAATATGCAAGCGTTATATAAAGAGGAAGTATCACTCAAATTTGCTGTCATTTCAAAACCCAAAAAGGTTTGTCTGTCGGCAGAAACAAAGAAATAATTGTCAAGTTTGTTATAAATTATCACAGACACCAGTGCATTAAAACTGTCGATTAGTGCCTCTGGCCGGAGACAAAGTAAGCCGGTATGGATTGAAACTTGAAAAGCGTTAGGCCAATGTTTTTCAAGTTCTCGCATTTTTGTTTCCAAAATGCGCTAGAACAGATCACGAGTTCCTTTAACGAATTGAGTTGATTTCTTACCTCTCGTCATTCTAGAGTTATTTGACAGCTGATGAAAGGTCTTATTTCATCATTTTGAACAAAAGATACCAAAAACCCCATGATACTTCCCCTTTACGCCGAACAACGCTGAATAAACGTAACTAACTGTTAAAACGGACTTCATCTAGTCTTGAGTAATTAGGTCTGAACACTCATGCATCGGAATACACCACAGAAAGTAAGAATAACTGACTTTTTATAGTAGAGTAAACAATTCTTTGTTTGAATGGACTAAATTTAACAAAGGGGAGTACACATTCCTTTGTTTTATCGGATGTGTCGATTTTCTGTGCAGTTTTAACACTTATTTCATAGCTATTCTACGGCTCATGCATTTGAAAATCTCGGTTATGATGATATCCGCCTCAGTGCACCACGAAGCTCAGCGGCAACCTGAATATATAAGCCCGAATCTAAAAAAGGCCTCTTACGTACCTTTGTTCTTAAGGAACTATTAACCATATGATATCAGCTCGATGTGAAACGTCGGTGCAGATCTTGGAGACTTTAATATGGGGGATTGGGTTAAAGAATGGCAAAATTATTCCTAGATTTAACACTATTTCCAGAGTGAGCTAATGCAGATGATATTTCTTTACTTAGTTTAGCTAATCAGGATTAAGCTAGTGTGGATGGGTTGTTATTTTTAGGGGAATTTTGAAAATAATCGTGGTTGCAAAGCAGATTCCTGTTATCAACAAACAGCTTTTCCCAATGAAAAATGTAAATTCTGTAGGACAAGATGACCACGGCAAACCTGCGCATTATGCCAATGACGGGGACAAAATCCGAAGGAATTCCACTTTTGTCATCAATACCATTAACACCGAGAGCAAACTGTAAGGAACCGATGACAAACTCCAGTAAATAAGTAAAAAACAAAAGAAAGATATTACTTTTAAAGAAGACGAAAACTGTAAAGGTGGACTGTTGTCGAGAATGATTAACTTGAGTGAAGTTCAGAAAGCCAATCAACATGGCTTGAACACCTTTAGCGATTAGGAAAGCCAGAATCAAGGCTATTTCCATCCAAGAGTCATGTTTGAGCCCGATTAACAGAAAATAGCCTACAATGGCTATTCCGTACAGTGATAGAAGACTCCAAAAAGATGGCAGGCGAACAAGACGTCTCAGGATGGCGAAATAACCAAGAAACGAGGGTACTTTTGACAAGACCATGATTACTAAACCAGTGTTTAATATGTGCGATATTACCCAGATCAGTTCCAGTTCTTCAGAGTGACGAAACATCTTGATGTGCGTGGACTGGAAGCTGGCATGCTTCGCAGAAATGCTTGTCTCAAAAGCCCGGATGGAGTACAGAACCAAGCCAATCACCTGCCAGGCGAAGAATAGAATGTACGAGATGCAACCAAGTATTTTCATTGTGGCTGGTGAGGGTGTTGGAAAACGTTTCAGTGGCAACAAAAAACGTTCTTGAACATTCTTCCTGGTTTCCATTGCCTCGAAGTTGATGTAAGGTGACTGGGTAAGAACTTGAATTTGCGATGCCATCTTTAGTTAAAACAAAAAAATATTATATAGATATCATTATCCTAATTGCTGACCCTATTGAGTTTGAAATCCGTTAAACAGATAGGAATAATTCTTCAGATAACCTTTATTTAAACATGTTTCACTTAAAGCATTTACTTAGCTCTGGTCACTTGGGGCTGATTCAACCCTTTCGAGGGCCATTTTGGTCTCATTTTGGGGCAAATTGGTATTATCAAATATCATTTTTTTCTACCCTGACACTCTTTGATCCTTGGGTACATTTCAGACCTTAAAACTACAGCTATTAAATATTCTAGTTTGGCACACCTTCAAGCAGCGAATTTGGTGTGTATGACAACTCGAGTCGGTGCAAAGAAGAGCTTTTTGTGGGCACAAAACTGTTGAGTGGTAATCTGCCATCTGCATTTGCATTTTAAATCGGCAAAAACGTCCAAACTATTAAAGATCGTTGTGTTTTTTTGCATTCCTGATGTCCCAACTCGGGAGTACTACAGATATTATTAATTCTATGAAGAATAAGAGAATTGTAAAGCTTTACAATTAGATTCATAGCTTTTAGAATTTTTAAGCAAACACAACAACATGCATGCCACTAACCTACAGTTTCAGGAGTATAAAAAGGTCGATACATAACAACGTCATAGGCGGTCCAGAAATTAACCGTGGACTGCGTGGTTAATGTCCCTACTAATTTATATTTGGAATTCGCGTTGTTTTGATTTTGCTTTACTGCGCGATGTGATTGGTTAGCCAAACTCACGCCACTTTTTCGATCAATGGAAATCAAAACTAAAACCACGCGTTTGCCCGCGCTTGGTGCCGGTTAATTCTTTATATGCTTTGAATCCTGATTGGATCATAGTACTGGCCAGATTAATCTTCGTTTTTGTTTTGCAACACTCAATTGAAACTGCTCTAATATTAAAAATGTAAATGGTTTGAACCCAGGAGTCATGTCATTAGTAAGTAAATTACGATCATACGGGTGAGTGTAGTCCTGAGAAGGACTGTTTGTGGTGACTTTGACTGACGTTTCGACAACCTGAGCAGAAGTTATCTTCAGAGTCAAGTGAATTGTGGAACGTCAGTAGGTGGTATATATGTCTCTTGCTGTTAACCTGATTGGTCAACGAAGTCGAGATGTTATTGGTCAGTAAGCCGTGATGTTATTGGCTATAAAGACGGTAAAAAGCGATTGATGCGTTTCGATCCGTCTTTTGTTAGTCAAAAGTCCGTGGGTCTTTTATAAGCAAAATGGCTATTGTCAGTTTCGTTTACGTTGTCAATAAGTCGTTTGTATGGTGCAGGTAGTTGTAGGCAACGGTTGAGTGGCGTTTTCTAAGTCAGTAAAGCAGCTTTCCAGAGTGAGTCGTTGATAGTAATTTATACTGTAGGCCGGTAATGCACTTAACAGAGTCCCTTTCCATTCTGTGGTTCGTTTGTAAATGGTGCCCAACAATGTGATTGTTGATATCACCATTTCTAGTTGCTCGTTTGTGTTCGGTCAGTCGTAAGTTTAAATTTCTGCCCGTCTCGCCAATATAAGTGGCCTGGCAGTCGCAGCATTTGATCTTGTTTACTCCTGTAAGTCTTTTGGACTTTAAAACAGACTACATCTAGTCTAGAGAATGTTAAATAGGTCATGATACTCATACATCAGAATACATCACGAAGACATAAGAAAGAATTACTTACTTCATCATAGGAGAGTAAACATTCTTTTCTCTTATCGGGAATGTCGATTTCATTAACACTAATTTCATAACGATTTTACGGCTTATGCAAAAGCTTCGTTAGTAATAATTGTTAGCGAAGGTATCTTATGCATTTGTATTCCACTTTTAAATACTCGCTTTAGTGCACCACGCCGGATTTTTAACAGGCCTCATATCAAACAACCTTCTCAGGGAACTATTTCTAAATTTTTGAAAGCCATATGACTGATCAGCCTGATGTGAAACATTGGTGCTGATCTTCGATTATTTTATATGACTTTTAATTGTGCCGCCATTAAATAACTATCAGCGAGGTCTGGAAAAAAGCACCTTGTTTATAATTAACAAACAATACCTCTTCATTGACCCGAGGTAATCTTTGGTATATTAAAAAAAATATACTCACCCTTCTATTAAATTACGACAGCAGACGAAAACAGTGCTCGAATAACTTTTGTTCACACAACGGTTATCGAAATGCCTTCTGATTCGAAACCCAGCAACTAAGCTTCCGTTTCTTTTATTCCGAGCCAAATTATAACAATGGAATTTAATTTGTGTGCAAAATAAAGGAAGAGCATCCAACGAATCGCTCCGTGGTATCGGATCCGAAGGATTTCAGCTCCGTCTCAGATATTTGAATTTTACTCAAAAAAAAAAAAAAAAAAAGAAAAACAGCCTTGCCTTTGCTGAAGGAGTATTCGCTAAGAGTAATATATATGAAACCATATTTGCCTGGTATTTTGAGCCGTTTTTAAACAGTCAGAGGAGAATAGTTGCGATCTCCACTATTCGTGTGCTATCGAACCTGAAAGCATCAAAGAATTTGCATGATAAAAGTGTTTTCGAGAAACCACTATATGCTTATGGATTCTTTAGCTTAATTCGAACTGTCAGGCAACGCTTATTCTAGTGTCTGAATAGTTTACACATTCAGTCACAATGTTCCGAAGGTTGTCCATCAATGTTGCAAGGGTGTTAATAATAATAATAATGATAATGATAATGATAATGATAATGATAATGATAATGATAATGATAATGATAATGATAATGATAATGATAATGATAATGATAATGATAATGATAATGATAATGATAATGATAATGATAATGATAATGATAATGATAATGATAATGATAATGATAATAATTAAAATAATATTTTATTTACAATTCATCAAATATTTACAGGGCAAAAGCGGTACAAGCATTTCTTAAATATTGCTCTATTTAAAAACAAAAAGATGATAGATAATTACAGATTTCAAGGGATCTAAATGCCGACCTATTCATCTTGTGGCACGGGTTTGAATCAATCAATGAATATCATGGAACGAATAAACTATAAATATAACAGAATTAAATAAAGTAATAATGATAATAATAATAATAATAATAATAATAATAATAATAATAATAATAATAATTTGGCAATAATAATCTTTATTAACATATTCCAAGCTATTTACAAGTTAAAAGTTCTAATTCACATTAACATATTCCAAGCTATTTACAAGTAAAGGAAAAAAAAAATTATAAAGTTACAAAGAGCTATTCTCATTTCTCATATGATCACATTCTGAATAATAATAATAATAATAATAATAATAATAATAATAATAATAATAATAAGACTAATTTTCGAGCACAAACTTTTCAAAAGAAAATACAAATGTCATAATAATAATAAAAATAATAAAAAACAACATCTTAATCAACATATTCCAAACTATTTACAAGTTAAAAGTTCCGATTCCAAAAAAAAAAAAAAAAAAAACAATTCACAGAAAATCAACGGACACATGCTTGGCCAGCGTTTAGGCGACAGTCATCGATGAAATCCCCATGTGGAATTCTGTGGAAAGGTGTCCTGGAGCCTCTTACGCATGTGCGTACTGACCTTAAAATCTCAAAAGAAAGCAATGTTCTAATCCAAGTGATAGTAATGTGATAAGGTTCCTCATTCTTTTCTGAGAGCTTCTCGGCTAGGCGTTTGAGAAAGCAATTGCAGTCGGCTCCCATCCCACCGTTGATTCCAAAAACTAGGGGAGTGAAAGATCCTATTTCAACGTCCAGCACTCTCTGTTGGTACTTCCGCTTTTTCTCCTCTTCCTACTCTTTAAAGATTGTCGATGTTGCTTTTCCCTGGTTACACTTGAAGTTAACATGCGTTACTCTGACATCGAAAAATGCTGTAACCCCTCGAGATCAAAAGCCCCCTGCCTTCATGTCCAGTCTTGCCTCCGGACTTGTCACCGCGCTTCTGAGGTTGAATTGCTCATTGTCGAGAGGTTGTAGTTGTGGTTCGACTTCAACGTTGGTGCAAACCTTACCAAGAAAAGAGGTAAGTAGGTTGCGGACGCCATCGTGTCTCTGCGCCACGAACCCTCCTTTTTTGCATGACAGGGCATGGCAAATGGTATACTTCTCCCCACAAACACACTTGCTTGGTAAATTAGACAGGGGAAAATTATACCTGAAACGCAGAGAGTCTCTGAATTCTTGTTTATTCAGCACTAAGCCTTGATCAACAAGGGGTACTGCGGTAAGCCACGAGCTCGCACCCTTGTCTCTCGATTGGTTAACTGACCGCAGCAGATCCGAGGGTAGAGTGGAATCAATACTTTCCATTCTCGATTTCACCGACGCAATTTTTAAAGCTTGATGTTGTCTTTTTAACTCCTCCGTGGACCTCTCGCCTGCCACCATGAAAGTGCTCTGTTTGGTGATGGAATCTACGTGCGATGCTGTTATTGTCGTAGAAGCAGCAAACTGCTGTGGAGCTTCAAACCGTAAGTCAGGTACGCCAAGCCCTCCTTGAGCGGGTGTCGAAGTAACAAGCTGACGCAGATTGCTAGGGAGGGGCTCCGTTTGTCCGAATAGTGTTGGGAGGAGTAAGTCGACAATCGCCTCTTGAATAGGGTCAACGTAATCTTCAAACGACAGAAACGACTTTATTGTGCGCATGAAATAGGTAAACTTGGATTTGTAACCCTTCGTGAATAATAATAATAATAATAATAATAATAATAATAATAATTAACATAATCATTAGTACATTCAATTATTTAAATTTAAAAAGTACGAACATTGCTTCTAATTGCTATCCTAACTGTTCTTGACCCTCTTAGACAGAGTTAAGCCGACCTGAGGATGGCGAAGGAGACTTTAGAACGTATCCAAGAGACAGTGGTGGCATAGTTCTCTCCTTTCTTCGCTGCGACTAGCTCTGCCAGCCTGTCATGGTATCTGTTGCACTCTTCTCCCATGCCGCCAGTTGTTGTAAAGACTAATAGACTACTGATGGTATAAATGTTCCCTGTTCCACGTCCATCACTCTTTGCGTATACAATCTCTTCTTGTCGTTCTCGTGCTGCTTAATAATAATAATAATAATAATAATAATAATAATAATAATAATAATAATAAGAAGAAGAAGAAGAAGAAGAAGAATTATTGTTATTATTATTATTATTATTATTAATACCTCAAAATTTTAAAAATAGTCTCTTTTTAATCGAAATTAATTGTAAATAGTTTTTAATAGTTCTTTTTTCTACTTTTAATTTGTAAATAGCAATTTTGCTTGGAATATTTTAATATTATTATTAATAGTCAGGAGGCTCCGCTCACCGTCGTGATTTTCAGGGAGGGTTACCCTGTGACTTCCTACTGTCTCCAGTGTTCGGCAGAGGACGTTTGAATTTCAGAATAAAAACTCTATTGCGATACAGATTAGCAACGATCTTGCTGTTTACTGAGGCCTTCAAGGACGATGCCTTCTAACCTCGCACAAAGGCATTTTTGGGCGAGAAAGGCAGATCTTTGCATAGACCTTTTTCATAAACGGCGGCCAATTTGTTATTCCAGTTTAGATCGATGTGTGTTAATAAGCTCCACTGACCTCATTTCAGAGTAAAATATTTTTTTACTTTTGCACAAGCTAACGAGGCTACAGGGCTAACAATCCTAGCCAATAATCCTCAAATTTGAGGGGTAGGCTCCATTGGTCAAGAGATAGAAGAGTAATTGATCGACCGCCAGGACCATCGGCTACTGGAATATAAAAAGAAAATTGGAGGTCGTTACACCACGCCATTTCTCAGAGATGATTAATTACTAGCTCATCCTCTTCATTTCGAGTAACACACAAAGCATAAGAGATAATTAAACAACAGCAATTACATCCAGCTAAAATACATAAAAATAATGGCATCTTGTCTTAGATTGAAGCTTGATTATCTCAGTTTAAAGTCATCGGTAATATAGGATTTTGCGAAACCGGTGCCTATTAAGGGACGCCGAAAGGTATCCATGGTAACCCTACGACCGGGAACCACCTTGGTAAGCAGCCACCACCAGGCACCATCACAATGAAATCCAGTGGGAAAAACAATACTTACCTCCCCAATGCTTAGTTGAAATCCCTCCAGTCAAAATGTGGGTGTGGTGCGGCAAGAATCTGCAACGGTTCGCTGCACAGCAAATTATCCAAGAAGATAGCTAAATGAATTGCAAGCCAAATGTATCTCACGACAGGAACTACCCCATAGATCACGTTCTGCCACCGGACCAAGACCACTGACGGTATTGGCTCGAACCTAACTTTGCCTAAATTACATTTCGCCACATAAGAGGCATGGTCTTTAAACGGAAAGAGCCGAAAAAGCGGTGGCAAATAATCCCTCTTTTAATGTATCACTATTGCTTTATGTTTCTTCGCTTTCCTTTTATGCTCACTGTGATGTGATCATTTTTCAGAGAGTTCTGTTGTAATTAATGACAATAATGTTGAATCAAGAGCCCTGTATTGAATGCATTTCTCTTTTATTAGGACTTAAACTAGCAACAATATAGCAGTGTTGTAGTTGCCTAACCCAATTTCCAATTTTAGAAGAGATCTATAGCAAGGTTAGCATTATATCTACTGTTCTTTATTAAAAACTGGATCATTGCATAGTGCAATTCAAGGAATTCGATTGGCTTAGCGGGCGTGGTATATGAGCCATTATACCATGCCAGAGAAACAGTGACCATTAAATTGTCTTCTGGTTGTTCCTGCAAAGCGAAATCAGCAAAATCTACCAATATTTCTTATTGTTTTTAATAAAACAATTTATCACTCGCTCTTGTTAGATATGAGATGATAAGAGCCAACTCGGCGCAACGCACCTTGTTGGCTATCTGTCATCTCATATCCAACTCGTGCTGCTCGTGAAATAATTGTCAAACAGACTCCTTCATCACAAGAGTATTAACTGTAAATCGTACGATGTGACGAAAGCAATCAAGTTAAAGTTAAAGTTTTAAAAACCTCCTCGATCAGGAAACTAAGTTTCAATATCCACACATGTTCTGTAATTATAAAATAAAAGTCAAAGAAAAATTTCTTGAACAGTGATAAAACTGCCACTTCTAATGGACAATCAACACAACGAAAACACCATACAACATTAACGTTCGTCCTTAATTCGTTAATTAAGGACAAGGGAATCTTGATAAGGACTATTACGGCCAGAGTACTAAAAGCTGACCAATATGGAGAATTGTAAAATTAAACATTTTCCTCGACATCGCTGCTCTAAACTAAGTATTTCCTACAGCAAATTCATCGAGACCTTAACATATTAACAGACTAGATTTCGTCTTCACGTTGACCTTATCGTCACAAACAAATTGACGGACTGACCTGAATTTAGAGAAGAAGAATCATTAATTAAACTTACACAGACTCTTTTGCTCCTAGTAATTTACGAACACTATATATGTATATGATAAGTAGTATGAAATCCGGACTATAATAACTTTAAAAACAAAATAAGTATAACATGCAATCAAGTTTAAAACTTCTATAACAACTGAAATAAAAAAAAATAACAACAATTATTAAAAATTCGATATAAATAATGCACTGCCATGCAGGTTTTCAGCCGTGCACCACGATCGCGAAAAATCATGGTTAGTGCACTAATAAAAAGTATATATTTCAGATGAGGAGACGTAGAAGAAATCGAGCAGTTTTATCTCTTAAAAAAATCTTTGATTAAGGACGGTGCTTACTAATAGCGAAGTATTTGTGCTCGGTTTATCACTATGCGGGAAAAGCAGATCTTGGTAGCGGCTATTGAAATCCAAAAAGAAAATTGGGGGTAACCACACATTTTTTAGAGATAACTAAGCAACAACTAATCTAAAAAGCAGCAAAATAAAAAGCAATGTCTGGCGCTTTTTATCCAAATTGAAGCTTTATTATCTCTGAAAAATGCATGGTTACCCCCAATTCCCTTTTTGGATACCAAAATCACTTGCTAAGTTCTACTTTCTCCGCATAGTTTAAAAGCGCGCAAAAATATCCCTGTAATAGGAGGCACCACCCATAGGAAACCCGAGTATCTCCAGATGCGCAGAACGTATGCGCAGTAACAATAGTAGGCACCGTCCTTAAGACGCGTAAACCTTTCTCCGAGTTGAGGCGTGCCCTTGGAAACTACCATAATGCTTTACATGCATGTTGCTTAGAGGGAATGGAGCATTTATGCAAATGAATTCGATGTCGTTAAAATTTTGTATTTTGTAGCTATTTTTAGTATAAGCGAAAAAATTTTTGTTTACTTCCCGAATATGTTTGGCCAAGATTCGGGTTCATTTGATCAAGCCGGCCAGTCGCCGTTGGCACTGCACACATCTTACTCATCCGTCACAAGTGCATTCATGTCCTGAAGGACATACAGGAGATCACCAATCAGTATAATATTTTGAGGCATGATGCCCCAGTCAACGCATGTCGTGTTCGGGTCCCTTGAGTACGTCTTTTGTGTCATAGAAAAGTTTTATCCAAAGGAAACTTGTAACTTTGTGTAGGAACGTTAAATGGACCACATGATGTAACAGGGAAACCGCCGTGTGCAAGTCATCTCCTCGGTCATCCAGCCCAGATACGTCAAAAGCGAGATGAAGAGCACAGATTACAAAATGGACCAGCGCCTCAAGGAAAAAGATCGGGACGGTTGCTTTTAACGTCATGTAAGTAAACTTGGAAAACCTGTTTTGGAAATGATGAATTGGGAAATAATTTAGGACTCCCACCAGAATTGTCAAAAGAATTGTGATTATGGCGTAGACCGACACCGTGCCGATAACCCAGGCTGAAGGCTTTGTAGCGAAAACAAAGATCACAACGAAACGGCTCAAGCAAAGAACAGCGAGAAACACGAAATTCCAATACACTGGCAGGCGAGCTAACTTCTTTATCAATGCTTTCCATCTGAGAGTCGTAGGCGACGTAGCAATGATGATTATAAAAATGACAATGTTCACTACCCGCGATGAAAGATACGCCAACTCGAGCTCCAATGAAATGGCTGATGAATTGCGGCATTCAAATGAAGTATGCCTCTCTCGAAAGCAACATTGCAGGACTCGTACGACATAGCAGACCATTCCTGCTAACTTCCATAACAGAAAAACGACGTACAAGACTGAGAAGAAATACATATTCGCGATCGATCCTGCAATGAGATGTGGAACTAGCTCTCTTATTCAAAAGTGAAATTTTGTTTGACGATTGCGAAACACCGGATAGTTAGCAACCAGAATGTTTCAGTTTCTATCAAAACTGCTAGTTTTGTTTCTATCAATAAATAACACTTATTGCCGGTTTTCACTGTCGATTTTTGTCACGCCATTGAAAAAAAAAAAAAACGAAACCATTCCATGAATGAAGTCAAGAAAGTCAAGGAATCTGTCCAAACGTCAGGTCTGTGCGGTATTCGTACTCGAGTTATTTGACAAAATGTTTCACACAAATTTATAGAGCTTAGTATGGAGAGGGACACCAACATGGCGGCCGGAAATAGGAAAAAACATCTGGAGTTCACTTTTGCCAGAAAAGAGATTTGTTTTCGAATGTTTAGATAAATATTTCTCCTCAAACTTAAATCGTTTAGAATGCTGAAAATTACTCGAAGAGTCATTTTTAAGATACGGAACAGCTTTGTCACTGCCGTCCTCCTGATGTCACGCAAGATGAAAACTCGGAAATTGAAACTGTTCTATTTTCAAAAGCAAGTACAACATCGAGCTAATTAAAAAATTGTGAAAAGACATATTTTTAGGTAATCATTCCTTGAATGAAGGTTAAAATGTTGTGAGCCTCTCGGTTTTGATTTGTAGAATTTGGTGACGTCACGTGAATATATCTTTCTATTTTCATATACTTTAACTACGCAAACTGTCGGACTAATAATTTTCGGACAATAAACTTCGGGCAAAAAATCTTGCTGACGATCAATTTTGAACATTTTTTCTTCAAAGGTCGGACACTCACACGCAACGCTCTGAGACGATATAATGTGTAAATAATGGTAAATTTATCGAACATTATTCCGTATAGACTGACTATTCAATCTGCACGCAACTAGACAACATACTTTGGACGAAAATAGTCGGTCGGTAAATGTTCGTGTGCTTTTGTCCTAACGGAAAAATTTTCCGGAAATTTTGTTTTTGTTCGGTAATTTATAAGTCCGAAAGTAAGTTTTTCGATCATTTTTTTTTTCTACCGGGAAGAAGCTGTTGTTTTGCCTCGGATCTTAAATTGCAAATGAAAATGTTCCTAAAGTACAGGTTCATAGAAGTAGAGCGGAAAACATTGTATTTTTATTGCATTGGTAATTATTCTTTTGTTTCTCTTCAATCGCCTTCTTCTCTTTTGCCTGAACACAAAGCGCCTCTAAGGACTAATGTTGTTTCTTTTTAATTTTGTTTTTGTCTCTTTGCTCGAAACTCTAAAAATGCAGGACAGGAGAGAAAACGGATGAATTCTCTATGTTCGTTCCTGTGTATCTTCCACTTCCGTCCGTTTTCTATATTTTGCGACTCACTTCTTGCGTACGAAACTAGGCCGGATAACTACAACAACATAATGCTTCGATTCTATGTAACTACACATTGAATGTCACCAGGACGGCTCATGGGTTCTGATATGCTGTTTTAATTGATTTTGAAAGGGAAAATATTGCGCGGGTTGTCAAGGCTTGACGAACTAGTCTTTCGACTGAACTCGGAATTCAGGCGGTAACAGCAACCGTAGATTTATTCAAATACCCCAGCGTTCGTACATCACCGACATCCAGTAAATAACAGCTAGAGGCTCCGAAAAAAGACCGACGCTAAAATCACTTATCCTCCCAAACAACGGGAAAGCAGTTTGATCGGCGGATGAAAGTGAAGGCTCCTTGTGTAGCGCGACTAGGCTGTAGTACTGGAAACAATTATGCCAAACACCGTAACGCCATTCAGCTGGAAATACACTCCTCCTGTTAAGGTCATTCCCCTGTTTTGCAGTGCGCAACTCTACTGCGCACAATGGCAACACAAGAAACTTACGCTCATTTCTAGCTAACTACTCAGTATCACTCAATCTGACTTGCATCTAACAACAAAACTCTTAATTTGCATTTTTCGCGGAAATCAAGGTGTTTTCATAAGACTCGCCCCAGTCCCTTCGCGGAGAAACCAGTTTTGAAGCTCGATTTACCACTGCTTTGTGAAATATCTGCAAAACCAACCCGGTGAACCTATTTTCTCTTTTCAGATTTCTAACCACAATATCGTTTACTAACTACCGTGAAAATTTAAGGAAAATCCTAGTGTTAGAAATATCAAATTTTGCACCTAATATCTAGCCAATGGACATTTTGGTCTAGCTTAAGAAGTAAGGAATTAGATTATTTTGTTGAATATCTCAGTTAGTACTGGTTAGGAATAGTTTTCACACAGATTTCACATATAAAATGATTTATGAACAAGGAAATTCTATGGAATGAGCCGTTAACTGTTCTCTTCAAAAAATAATTCCTGTTTTTGGCAAATGCTCTATTATAGTCCTTTTTGTCTAAACATGCAAAAATTAACATATTTCAATGCTTCGTTGCTGAAGAACAAGCATGGGGACCCCCTCTTTTTATTTCATTTTTGTAGTTTACATATAGTGAACCACACATGGGCAAAGTTTGGAAAAAATCTGAGTGTAGGTTCTATTTTAGGGGAATGACCTTAATTCAGCTGAGCAAAACAATTGTTTTGTCATTTGTGTCCTTGAAGGACGGCTATGCTAAATAATATTCTATGGAGCCGGCTTATCCTTAATGGCGGTCACCTGCTAACATCTCTATGAAGAGTGCCAAGTTAAGCAAATATGTGAAAAAGTTAAATGGAAATCGCGCGAAAGTTTTTTTTTTTTTTCGTTGTTTTTGTTGCAATGGCACCATTTTTCATTTGCCGTGTTGGACTGTATTTTCGGACAACTTTTGTTTCTTGAGTACTTTTTTATTTCAAAATTCATTTTACAATCAGGCAACCATTTTGTGCAAGTGCTTCTAGCTACCTTGTCTCAGAATGTTTATAAAACATACACGGTGCATTTCGTCATCTCATAATATAATACTGATGTTCTTAGGGGCATATTTGGCGGATATCACAAGCATATGGTTAATGTCGGCAGTCTTCAAAATTAAAGAGCCGGGAGACAATTAAAGAGCCGGGACAAAGGGAGAGAAGATCGTAATCCGCATCCTTGGAAACGGCCCAAATCTGAGTCAGTTGGGCGACAGTAAACGTAACAGCAATGCATGGCAAGGGAATAAAAAGTATTAAGTTTTGGCGAGTGCGGATTCAACATCGTTCAACATTGTTTAACTTCATATTTTTTTTTTCATGAAACTTAGATGACCGGTTTGGCTGTTTGTACTGCTTTTCTAGATTGTAGCCTGCAGGATTTGGCCGTCAAGAAAAGTATTCGGGCCCAGGTTTAATTCCATCGGGTAACTTGAGTTTTCTTGGGAAGTTAAGAACGAACGAACAGATTGAAAGAGTACACAAGCTTTCGGTTTGAAGGTACTTTATATGGGTCTGTAAAACTCAGTATAAGATCCGTAATATCGAAATTTTTCCCAGCCGCTTAACGCAGCCATGATCTGTGATTTGTTAGTTGGGTCCAATGCCTCACCCCCTCTTTGACAGTAAAAGTAGAACCAAGATAGGTCTCCTAAATAAAATTAAACAATTTTCTTAAGTGCATGGCTCCTATAGGGTAGTTGGAAGGAATGAGAAATTGTTAGTAGTATTGTAAGTGGGGATTTGGTTATCTTGAATGGTCACACAATACTGGCCTAGAAATTTCTCCAGCTCTATTTTTTATTACTAAAAGTACTATATGCTTAAGGTTCCTAACTGGTGTTTACGTTTCATTAAACTCAGAACTTAACTCGGCAAGATCTAATTCGACGAGCACCCAAACTGCCCGATTGTTTCCTTCACTGCTTGTCTTACTTCTCTGATCTTCCAGCAGTAAAGAATCGGGTTTAATGACGAGTTTAAGAAAATTAAAGTTGCCGCAAACTCTCTCGTAACATAAAATGATGAAGACATTACTCTCTGAGTAGTCAAAGCCTCCGTTATACCAAACGGCAGATAACAAACAATTAATGCAAACTGAAGCCATAATGTACTGGACACTGCCTTTCTGTATCGGGCTATGTTCAGTTGCCTTGCGCGGCTTGGTGGTCTGTGAATTTGCACTTGAAAGTGATGTTGGCGTAGCTTGAGAAAAATCTTTCCGTAGGAAAAGGTTGAGATGACTAGACACGTTGCTACAGCTATGTACCTATACCATAAGGTTATAAGGTAATTCCAAAAGTACGTTGTTGCGCTGAGAATCGACACAAGCCATATAATAGTTACAACAAGATGAATCCGCTTCAAAGTTACAGCATGTCTGTACCTGAGCCCCAACAACAGGGCGAGAAGTCTGTCGACGCTTATTGCAGTCAATGTCAACAATGATATGGAACACAACGTCAAACCCGCGGTAAAACTTGAGGTTAACGCATAAGGACAGATATCCCAGCGTTCATACACCACGGACATCCAATAAACAAAAGTGAGAGGTTCTGATATAAGACCGATGCAGAGATCACTTATTGCTAGAGAACGGAAAAGGAGTTTGGTCGGCGGATGAAGAGAAGACTCCTTTTGAAGAGCCATTAGGATCAACGTATTCCCCAGAATTGCAGTAATGAACAACAACATGCTAAAGAGCGTAAGACACGTCAGCTGGAAATGCACTCCTCCTGTTAACTCAACTGAGCAAAACAGTTTGAATATTTTGTGGTTTCCATATTCAGTTAAGTTTGCCATAGTCGTTTTGTTTATGATATGTCCTTGAAGGAAGTGTATGCTGAAGTATAAATGTCAAATTTCAATGTGTTTGTTTCCACACGACAGTCACGATTTTCAGAAGAGGCAGGTGCGGCTTATAATGTTCTCATCAAGCGTGTTTGTCTTTTATGGTGGTCACCTGCTAACGATTCATGCTGCTAAGAGTCAATTATGTCAAGTAATGTAAATAAATGGGAAAAGTTAAATAGAAAGCACGCGAACGATTTTAACTTTAGGTGGCCGCATTGATGGGTTGAATTTAAATGCAACTGTAGATTGTTGTGCACTTTTTCATGCCATAATTCATTTTTATCATAAGCGTATATTACACAGCCATTTTCACTGCAAGTCTTTCGGGTGTCTTTTTTCCGTTTTATGCATGCGTGATCTAGTCGAAGTGCTTGTGGCCTCAAAGGGGAAGTATCATGGGGCTTTTGACGTCTTTTGTTAAAAATGGTGAAATCGGTAAGACCTTCACTTTGCTACAAAATAATTCTAGAACAACGAGAGGAGAGAAATTAACTCAATTCTTGACAGGAACAACATGTAGTATTTTGTTCTAGCGCATTTTGGAAACAAAAAAGAGAGAACTTAAAAAAGATTAGCCTAGCATTTTTCAAGTTTCAATCCATACCGGCCGACTCTGTCTCTAGCCAGAGGCACTAATCGACAGTTTTATTGCACTGAGAGGTTAATTTATAACAAAACTAGACAACATTTTTTTTGTTTCTGTTGTCAGACAAACCTTTCTGGGTTTTGAAATGACATCAAATTTTCGTGATACTTCCCCTTTAAAGGTATCCTTTACGAATATGACAGACATGTCTATTTTTTATTTATTTATTTGCTTTCTTAAATTTTGGCTGTCCTGAGAGTAAGGGAGAAAGTGAGATGAGATGTCTTTCATTAAAAGAAGCCACCGAAAGATGGGCAACCGACAAAAAAATGAATGAAAAATAAGGGAATCTAGATAAATATTACTTTTTCGAATGTTTAACTGTGGCTAGCACGTTTGTCGTTTGTCTCTTGATGGTAAAGCATAGGTGCTGACTAGCACTTGCTCACAAACTCACAGGCTGATCCGAATAATTAGTTCTATTGCGATGACTTCTAAGAACGGTTCCGCTATCAAAGCTGCCCTGAACGATTGTACCAGTGTTCAGGAATGGGAAACTTTAACTGGCTCTATCGAGATTCTTGAGGAAATGTTTCCCTATGTCTACTCTCGTTTTAAATGATTTGAGTTGGCGAGAGATTAAAGTTGAGGTAAGTTGAATTCGATATAACTGACATTCCTTGAACATTTTCCAACAGTTGATCATTCACTTATTTATTCCGCTTTCTTCAGCAGTTTTTAAAATTTACTGGTTCATTTAGACCGCAGCGAGTGTTACAGGTTTGAAAAGAAATCACTTAATTTCATTGGACGTTTTTGAGAATATCTATCTTTAGGAAAAACGGGCATTATAAGATCGTGAACAAGCGGTAGGGATGTAAAACAGGTGTGTGTCGTTAGAGGAAATAGCGCCACACACTAAAAGAACAAGAGCACAAATTAAATTCTAAATCAGATATAACCGCTGATTTTTATTCTCGGTGTTATGTTTTATAAGAAAACGGTGGTTGTCAATTAAGTGCCGTGAAAACAATACCAATTAAAATAATAGCTCTGAGCAATCAAAGAACCCCTTAGATAAAATAACCAGTAAGATTTCCAAAAAAAAATTGATGTAAATTGCGGCAAATGCGAGAGAAAAACGTGCGCACAAGTCACGAATGTTCAGTTTTGGCTCTGTAACTTCTTCTGGGATAAGAATGTTTTCCACGTTTTTTAACCAATCACAAAAGGCACTAAAGCAAACCCAAAGAAAAACAAGATAATTCCACTTTCACTTAATTCAGACCAGTTTATCAAAATTGTAGTATAAAAGTACTCACAAAGAAAGCTATGTCAGCTTTTCTTTGGCCGGAAATAATCTTCACTTGTTCAGATATTTGTTACGTTATAAAGCGAAACTTTTTCCACAAGCTTTCTCTAGAGAGTTCCTTTCAATTAAGGCTATGAAACAGTATAAACATGAATCTGCTAAGGTCAGACAGAACTCAGTGCAGGCACTCATATATTTATATTTTGCGCAACCAAATACATAGTCCTCTCTTCAAGTTGTCTATGGCCTTTTTTAGTTTGGACAATACATATTCAACCCATCTGTAGATATCTGTGGATCTAGCCCTAACTAAAGGAAAGGGTTTCCCTCCCTTATTTTCCTGCAAGACGTTTAGGGACAAAATGCCGTACTCTCCCACCCCTTCCCTTCAGCCCCGCCCATGGATTAGCCACCGTAACCAAAAACATGGGTACTACTAAGTTGGTTGCTTTACTACATACAGAATTGTGTTCTAGGAGGCCTGTCCTTAACCTTTTTTCTGGCCACTTGGAAGACAAAGGTATTACCAAAGAGATTAAGAGGAAAGGTAGGCAAGCTCAGTTTTTTTAATCACAAAAAAGAAGAATAAACATACGGACCGGAACCAGCGCTAGCCTTACTGGTACATTCATGCACTCTTCGCTTCGTTGTAATTTGTGTTTGCTCAACAGATTTAATAAGATTTTTGTTCCGTTTCTGTTGCAGAAACAAATATAGTACTGCCGCAACAGCTTTCAACCGATTGATTAGTCACACCCTAGAATGTCCACTGCACGAAAAAAACGCCTTTGCGCAACATCAAATGTGTGTTCAAAGAATGTCAAAGGCCACCTTTGATTCTAATCACAAGTGACGAAGGCCGCATTTGATTCACGCGCGTCAAAGGTGGAGTCAAATTTGATTCGATTCGAAGATATTTGTAAAAATATCACATATTTGATCCACCTTTATGCGCGTCATAGGCGGAGTCAAAGTTGTACTACATTTGACATCACCTATTTGATTTCAATTTGACGCGCTCAAAGGTAGGGTCAAAGTTGTTTTAATACCGTTTGAACTCACTTTTGATTCGAGTCAAAGGTATATGCAAAGGCGTCACATATTTGACGTATTTTTGATGCGTATCAAATGTGTTGTCAAAAATGTTATTATATTTGACCTCATCTTTGATACGAATAAAGCTAGAATAGAGCAAATCCAATTTTTCGTGCAGTGTTCATTCTTAAGCTCAACTTATGTGATATATTTTATTTATTTATTTATTCATTTATTTTTTTTTTTTTGGGGGGGGGTGGAGATCTACTGCAGATGTCCAACCTTAATGTATATATGGAGTTACGGCATTAGAACAATTTACGTTGTTGTTTTGCAGTGGACGATAAAACGTGCACCATGATAAGCGCACGTGAACGGAACTGAAAGCACGTGCATTTTGTTAGTTTGAAAATTTTTCATTTTCTCGCTAAGCCTGCGAGCTTCTTTCGACTCTATTGCTTGCAGGTTGCAGTTTTGATGAAATATTTTTCCACAGCAAACTAAGTTTCGTTTAAAGTTTGCGTTTTGTGCTTTTTCTTTCGTCCCTAAACTATAGTTTTCATTATTTGTTGCCATCTGCATTCCTTGTCATGGTATTTGAATTGCAAATATATACTGCTGAAACTCATCTTTAATTCATTTTCTCATCTTCTTGCACATGGCGCCGTTCGTAACGGTTAACCGTCCAGTTTATGAGCTTTCTTGGAGTATTATCTCTACTAAATAGCTTCAAGGCGACTGCAAAACGCTAGAGAACCACAGGACTGTAAAACAAGCACCACTTGAGACAAAACAACGCAGAGAGCAAGGATTTGACGTTCATCACTACTTGATCAACGAAAATGAAACTTCAAGGACCTCCCATTCCATGACAGGTAATTTCTCTACGATATGTATCAATTTTTTATAAGTTAATCTTGAAATGAAAGTCAAGTTGCAAGTGAATTAGTTTAATTTTTGTGGCCGGTCATTCGTCTTACTCAAAGTTGCTAAATTTGCTTCAATAATTAAGAGCGGAACATGTTGATTCAAAATTCAATTAATATCGTTAACCATTAAGTTTCCGTCGGAAAGTGCTAGCCAGGCGATTTTTGTTTCTTTCTGACAAAATGATTGACTGATGCTTATTGTTTTTGCTTTTTTGCTTAAATAATATTCTGAACTTGTTCAAGAATGCTTGATATGTCCATAGCCTAAGAGTCATCTCAGGCCTGATGTAACTGTTCAACATTTTCTAAACACAGATCGCAACTTAAATTAATTGATCAAAGTACAACCGTTTGTCTTTAGCTTTGGGGTCATAATTAATGAATGTGGAAATAAACAAGGATAACGCCCGGTCCCAGTTGTTCAAAGAGTGGTTGTTATATATATCCCCTCTTGAATAGTGATTCATCTCAGGTGGACAACTGGAGCCTGGAGGCCGTTTCTCGAAAGTCCTGGCAACTTACCACGCCCAATAAGTGATTTGGTGAAAACTCTTTCTTAACAGAAGTCAATTTTTGTTAGGTTTGAATACTAAATTTTAAAATCTTGTAATTCTATGAAAACATTGGCCAAGTACAATGTCTGTAATCACTGTGTAATCGGCGAAAAAACATTTAATAGTATACTTAACGGGCCCGGTAAGTTACCGGGACTTTCGAGAATCGGCCCCCTGGTTATTAGGGAATTCAAGATTAGAGTTAACTGCAAAGGTTTGCCAGAGTCTTGATCTGTTACGAAATCCGGACCTGAGGTGGGTCGGGTGGGGAAACAGAAGTGCAAATATGCTCTCACTGTTTTTGTACGTCTAGATACAAGCAAAAGCTACCCCAAACTTAGTTTTGTTATGAACTGTCACTGTTGATTTACAACCTATTCAATCAACTTGTCGGATTTCAAAGCCTCAGGTTTATGCGACAAGACCGAAAGGTGCTATGGGTAGCTGTAAATCTCGTAGTCAGTGGCTGCAGTTTTACGATTGGCAGTGCCATGGGATGGAAGAAAATAACAACAACATTTGCCCTGGTGATTTATTTTCTGTAGGGATGAGCTATAGTTGAGTTTTGTAAAGTTATGAAATAAGCTTCCCATGTCAACTTACAGTCTTGTAGGCTTTCGGACAACCTTTATTGAAATAGCCGTATGATGTGAAACTTAATGTTACCATGCACAGCTAGCAGCCACTCTGTGACAGGCAGGGTATTGAACAGTCAGTAAAGTTAAGATAAAGCCTGAACTCAGTAAAGCTGCCATGGGTGCCTTTAAATGCTAATGTTCTATCTTACTTATCTTACGTACAAATTCCATTGACATCGAAAGCTGGCTGAGTGTCAGAGGCTTTCCTAAGCGACCCAGCTGATTCTTTTGACGTGCATTACAACTGGCCAGTTAATATAACCCCAGTTACTATGACTTGTGCACCATATTAATCAAACTTACGTTGACTTTAAAGGGCAACACTGAACATGATGTATCAGATTGGAGTTTAAGTGGAAGTTCAATACAAAGCGAAAGAAGACGCATTAATCGCAGAAGGTGAGTTCCTCTTTCTCTTGTTTATCTAGATTGCTTGTTTTAGGGTAGTAGAAATGTTCACCGATTTTAATTGCCGTTTACGATTCTGGTACCAAATACCTACAAGGGTCTGCCATCTGCTGGTTTTGATCAAACGATCGTGTCAGTGAGTGGAAACGGTATAAAACCGATCAAATCGAACCATCAATATCCCCTCCCCTCCCCCCGGGTTGGTACGCTCCTAGCATTTGACCGCGTACCGTACCAAGCGAATGGTAAATTTGAAGTGGGTTTGTCTTTATGGTCTCACTCACAGAAAGGTGCGTCTGAGTTTTCCTAGTTTTGGGGGCTGAGAAGATTTCCAAGGACAAGATTTCGCCTTGTAAACAAATTGAACTGCACATTAAGTTCTCACATACCACGTACGTTACCGTCGTAAATAGATTATTCCGTGGACTTTTTTTGATGGGTCGGGTTGGTATGCAACTCGTCTGCACCCCTCTACAGCCCACCCTGCCTTGTCCCATGTTGTCTGTCACTAGAATCTTGACAAGTGCCTCACAATGAGTGGTCATTCTCTATGATAGCGTGTCGAGACAAGGAGAAAGATTGACAGGAAGAAGAAAAGAAGAAAATCAAAGATATCGCTGACAATGGTGAGTTTTGATAAAGTTGTGTTTGTTTTAATATTATCTAAGCTGGGTTGCTGAAGATGGTTTTCGGAGGTTACGGCCCTTGAAAATTGGAAGCGTAGGAATCATACAACATTAAACTTGCAATCGTGATTAAATATTAAGTTACTCCAAGATAACCCGCTGCTCCCATGTATTGCAACATCCTCCATGATATATATTGTAATTTCATTTATATAATTTAGTAACATCTAAACCTGAAGAAGGCTGGTTTGGCCAGCCGAAATATTGTTTTAAAATATCTTACGATGTGTCAGCTTTGCAGTAGTCTTTGGACTTCTCATCGTCTATTTTTCAAGTTTGGCTGATTAGATCTCCTGTGAGATCCAACGTACAAGCAAGCAGGATCTTCGTTCACGGCTTTTGCAGTTTTTTAAAATTTTCATTCCAAGATAACGCATCATGCTTTAATTGTCCGGTAAATGAATTCCACGCTCTTTGTCTCGTGATCTATGAAAACGATATTTATTTCTCATGAGTATCAATACCTAATGGCAAATGATATCGAATATTTGGTATTGATAGCGACCCATTCTAAAGCGTGCTGTGACATTGCGCGTAGCGTTGCACGTAACATGGTGTGTCCATACCAGAATTGTTGCACGCAACATTTTCGAAGAAGAATGATGAAGATATTCCTGTTGTTAGGGAGAAATTCCACTCGTTCTTCAAATGGACGTTAAATTGTTGGAAATGGTGTCTAAATCTCAAAGCTTCAGAGAAAAAAATGGAGATAGCATTTTACTGTTCTCCAAATCGGTTTTATCATCGCTTATTTTTGCTTTTAAATTTTCTGTGCGCCACCAATTTGGATTCTATGACGTTATGTGGTTGCCCAATTATTCTACACAGAAGAACATCTGCTTCCTGGCAATAGCGGTGACCATATGACGTCATAAGACGCAAAATGGCGGAGAAAAAAATGGAGATAGCATTTTACTGTTCTCCAAATCGGTTTTATCATCGCTTATTTTTGCTTTTAAATTTTCTGTGCGCCACCAATTTGGATTCTATGACGTTATGTGGTTGCCCAATTATTCTACACAGAAGAACATCTGCTTCCTGGCAATAGCGGTGACCATATGACGTCATAAGACGCAAAATGGCGGCGCGCGGGAAGTTTAACAATGAAGACAAGTGATAATCCTATGCAAGTTTTACTACACTAAAATGTTTTTTTTAACTTTTAAACTAAGCTTTGAAATTTAAACATCATTTTTAACAATTTAGGAGGAGTAGAGGCTCCCATCACACGCTCCAACTTTCTTGCGCGCGATATTGTGCCAATGTCACTCTCAGTCAGTGTCTCGGCACTAGGAAAAATGGGAAAAATTTCGAAATCTCGTTTGTATAAAACATCATGTAATTTTAAAGTGAAATTTTAAAGGAACAGCGAGTGAAGTTCGACTCGTTCGAAAATTTGAATTTATTGAAAAAGCCTTCTGTTTTCGAGGAAACCAAATTTTCGAGGGGCAAATAGTATTTCTGTTCACTATTCAGGCAAACTTGGGCTAAATCGTCTAAAATGCTCTCTGAAGTCTAGAAAATAGTGTTTGTCTCAATTAAAAGCCATTCCTCCGAAAGTATTTCAGGCATTCGGTCAATTCAAAATTTTGCCAGAGTTCTTGAACGAGAGTTCTCAGTCTACGTAGCAGTCGTTTTCTTTCCAAGTGGGTGTGAGAAGAGAAAAAAAATCTACATTTGACGTTTTAAAGCGAGGTGGAATAATCGCGACGACGTTTGATAAAACGCGAATTGATTTAGATTGTTACGTTAACGCTGCCGTCGCCATCGTCGTTGCCAAAGCTTGCTACTGAAACCGGTGCAGACCAAAAATTTACATGTTTTTTTTACATCTTTTTTTTTAACATTTTTTTATTTTCACTTACAGCTGTAAAGCACAAATACTAGAGTAATACAAACAAATACAAAGTTAATTACACTAACGCTTACGCTACTCACTAACACTAATTACAAAATAACATAACATTACATTCACAGTTAGCTTGATTTAATTTATCATGTAGTTATATAATAATATAAGCCTATATAATAATCAAATTCCTTTTTTTGGTAGAACGTCTGTATATGCAACTGTATATATAACTATTAATACGCGTCTTAATGCATAAGTCATTTCTAACAATGTCCATCCCCTCCCCCTCCCACGCCCCACCCCCCACGGGCAAACCTTCGGGTATTAGGAATTTTTGAAAGCAAACCAGCAAATACCCCACAGCCGGGACAAACGAGGCGTAAAAACTGAAAATAAGTTGATTTCTCTGTCTCTGGGCTTACGTATCTTCATTCAAATGAAAGTTAATTCAGGCTAAATGAAGCTCAAATAAGTCTCATTTCTCATTATCGTTCTATTAACTGTTCGATCTGTGGAACTACCATCTCATTTTTGTCTTCGTAAGATGTAGGAAATCCCGAATTTTACGTCTCTGCCGATGAACTTATCATTGAAGGAAAGCGAGAGCGCCTTGAAGTAAATTCGCGAGGCCGTCAAATGCCCCGGGTTGGATAAATACCCGTCTGTGTGTGTGGGCGGGGGGGCGGGGGGGGGGCGCTGCTGGAATTTCCGAATGCATTGCCTTCGTTTAAGCAAGAATCTGTACTATAAAAGGGATAGCTGCTCCCACTTCTGCCACATACTCACCGCTTCAACGTGTCATTAGTGATAGCAGACGAACTGAGAGATAAGGATGGGAACGGTGTAAAACTCAACGGTTGAAAAACTTTCGCTTTTTGGTCCAAATCTCGAGGTTTATTCTGGAGGCAAATTCAAATACGAATTTCAAATTTATTTTGTAATATGTATTGTGACTATCTTACCACGCCGACATTGTAAATTCGACAATTAACTCAGTGTCTATAAGTGAAATGAGTGAAACCGCGTCAACATGTTTGGCAGAGTAGCATTACGTTTATAGACAAAACAATTTGATATCCTTCAATTGGAGGTTAGTCATTATCGCTTGGATAATTCAAGGGATACTAACGATTGCAATCTGGGATGGGTTCCATCTCTACCATACCCAATTTTCACTTTCATTCCAGACTCTAAAGGCCGGATTATTTTACCCAGTGGGAAACACATAGCGTCTCTCCTGACTCCAAGCCTGCTGCTTCTACCCTTCAACCTACCACCCCTCTTCCCATAATTACTTGATTGCTTGGAGGTTATTGTAGGCCTCTAACATGAGGAGATACTTCAACCTATGTCACAGAAAAATCAGCCACCTTAGATCCGCCATATTGGATTCTCCAAGGAGTCCGCAGATAATAGTGACTGAGTCATTTCCAATAACGATGGTTTCCCCCGCCCCACCCCGGGTATATGTCGAACATTTGTCATTTTGTTGATCCCCATGGTGGCGTATTTGCAGCAACGGAGAAATTCGCATATTTCAATGCTTGAGTCAAATATCTAGCTATTTAGTTTGGTTTTGTGACCTCTGTGATGCGCAGATTTAATCCATTCAAAAAGCCAGGTACACCTGAACATCAGCAGCCTTACGTAGTTGCATTCTTCGTTTCCCTATCATCTTTACATTCTCGTACACTATGGAGGCAAAATTATAATATTTTTGATTTGAGATACAAACTTTTAGTATGTAGATGTTGAATGTTTGTTTTTGGGAGGAGCAATGAGCTAAGCGTGACGGGCATCTGCACGCTTTTTGAGCCATACCAAGAGGTGTTTGGATCAGTATTGGCTGACCCCACCGTGGGGCATTTTCAGTTCTCCGAAGAGAAAATGGCAAATTCCCGACAAATACCCGGAAGGAGGAAGGGGTGGGGATATGGGTGGGGCATGGGGGTGTCCATGCTTGGTTTGGTCTCGCTTAGAATTGACTAGGCCATAACCAAAATTGACTCCAAAGAAATCAACAAGTAATTACGGGAGAGGGCATTGTGGAGGGTGGACAGGAGAAGCGGTAGGTAGAAGGGTGAGAACTTATTTACGTGTACAATGTTTAGATCTCATCAGCGATTCAGTATTAGGGAGTTTAAGGAGCTGCTAAGGCGACAGCAATGAGAAAGTTACAAAACAATAGGGTTTAAAGAGGAAAACAACGGCCCTGCACGTGCGTTTTAAATTTTGGTACATTTCTTCGCCATAACAGGCCAAATAACAACGTGAAATGACCAAATTCAAGGTTTTGTGGATATCGTGAAGGTGACTGGTGACGGTAAATTTGTCATTCTCTGTCTCAACTTCCGACCAGTTCTGTTATTGGATAGTTCGGCTACATTGGAATAATCGCGGAAGTAGTATATTAAATAACGTGAAGTTATATTTTTAAGCGCCGTTTTCGTTGACGCTTCCGTCGTGGTTTCTGAAATTCCACCCTATTAATTGATTTTGAAGGTTTGATATAACTTTAGGCAACATTTTGGGGAGATTGAACTAGTACTTAACACCAGTTGATTCAAGAAGGTATTCAAAAGGTCCATTAACTTTTGGGACCTTCGAGGAACTGGCCCTGGATGTCCTTCTGTTCGCGCCAAAATGGATACTGTTCATTGGTGTCTATAGTCTGTAGTAATGGGGACTCTGGCTCAAAAAACTTTGTGCAACATAATGTTTTGGGGAGACCTTCCTTTTGCTGACTTTGTGCCATTCCAGAAAAGCTCGTTGAAATCAAAAGTCGAGGGTAAAATTCCCAGTCTATAACAAAAAATATGGAGACGTTTTTTTTTGCCAGAGTATTTCGTGTTATAGTGGTGAGAGGAAGCCAGCTTATCAACGCAACATTGTTGCGTTAAAAATGGTCTCTTGTATTATCACTTTAAGGCTTACACACAAACCCATTGTGCAAAATTTGTAGACCTCATTGTCTGGCGATCGTAAGAATTCCAAGGTTTCTCTATCTTCCTTTCTTGAAGGAGAAATAGAGCGGATGCAGTTTGACGCTGGGAACAAGGTTATACAAATCATTGAAAACACTCCACATACCCTTCAATACCCCTACACACACTAGAAACTTAACCTGAGCAATGACAGATGAAGGGGAGCTCTTTCGTCCTTGTTGGGTTTGTCCATAGCTTCCCAATTTCACATGCAATTTGGAGTTTCGCATACCAAAGGTTTATACGTAGTTAAACCAAGTTAAACGCATTCAATTGCATCCTTGTTGAGAAGAAAGTAAATAGTATGTCCAAGAGACTAAATATTTTTTTCAATATTTTAGTTGCCAAAGCAAAAGATTTCGAACCTTAAATAATTGATGTTATAGACTAATCCAATATAAATAGAGGTTATTATAATTTAACTTTCTAATTGCAGATTTTGTTTAATTTTTTTCAGGTCGCTTTGTAGATGACAAGCCTTGACAACACAAGCATGGGAACAAGAGCTTGTCAAGCACTTTTTAGTCAAGGTAGAACATAAGTCTTAGTTATTTTCCAAAAGCCGACTAATTTCAGAATTTTATTTTCTTCCAGGAACTGAATTTTCTGTAAACACGAAAACGCACTTTATCAAAGAGCCTCGATTAGCATTTTATTTTCCACGTGAATTATTTTCAACACATTTTTTGTAATTTTTATCGCTTTCAAGAAATTTCACTTTTCGGTAAGCCACATTGCATTGTTTAGATTTCGTAACAGGACGGAGAGAAATGTTGTTTTCTACGTTAAAGAAACGTACTATTAATTTTTGTCGGGTTTGGAAAGCAAATATGTCTTTAGTTTTAAACCATTGATATGTACAAAACAAATTCATACCAAAGCGACCGACCGTAAGCAAAATTCTGCGTTTCAATCTAAACTGGATTAGAATTTTCTTTCAATTTTAGGCCACTTTAAGTATTTTTCTTGAAGTTCAATTTCAAATTTTAGTGTATAGCCGGTGATTACAGTCAATTGTAAACTTTTTAAATTTGCATTTTGCTTAATTTTTCAGCGGGCTAAAACGTTTTCAAGTACAATGTCGCTTAAAACCATGGATTTCAAAATAAAGATTTCAACTAAATCATTGCCAACATATTTGATTCGCTCGTTATAACAACAAATAAGTGAAAGTAGGTGCGTCTTCGTGTTCGAAGTTTAGGAAATTAAACTAGCAGTTTTCCTATGATCATTTGCAAGACTTTTTGGCTTAAATTAGTTTATTTGTCTAGAAATGGAAATTTATAGCTAAGTTTAACATGCCACAATCCAAGTCGTTCATGTTTTAATCAAATTTGATTGACAACCGCATGTTCAAAATAAATAAATTCTTGCGAAACTTATTATTTTTTGACTCACGTTTGTTGTTAGGGTAAGTGCTGTTCAATTTTGTCAAATTTTCCCGCCAAAAGACTTAGAAAAAATACGGGCGCTTCAAATACGCATGCGCCATTTTTTTTTTTTTATTTGTCCATATCGTTACTGTCTGTTTGAAAATTTTGATTTTCCCGCCAAAAGACTTACAAAAAATACGGGCGCCAAAATTACGCATGCGCCGTTTTTTTTTTTTAATTTTTCATATCCAAATTTATATTTGCATTCAGCAAGTAAGCTTAATAGTAATATAATTAAAGAACTTTCAACAATAAAAGTCACACTCAACCAAACAATTGTTTCAATTTCATTGTGTCCTTTATTTTCTTTGTCTTATTCAATGAATGCTTTTAGTTAATTAATTAAGTAAAAATCAATTGATTAAATAAAAGGTGTGTACAAACTTTTTCTTGTATATACTAAGTCTTTTGGCGGGAAAATTTGGAAAAATTTGCACAGCGTTTCCCCTGGCAACAAACTTGGCAAAAAATTTAACGGGACACTCTTTGAATCTTTCTCGCTCACAAAAAATTCAAAGAGTGACCCTACAAATTTTACCCGCCAGACAAATATAAACCACCTCGGAAAGAAACTTAAAGCAACTATCAAGTTATTTTCAATTTAAAAAGCGAAAGTTTGAAATTTTCAACGAAGCGTTCGTTTTAGTGAAGTTTCATTTCCGAGCTGGTTTATGCTTTAACAATCTAAAGTCATCTTCACAAGGTTAAATAAAGTTTGCAAGTATGTGTTGTCAAATACAAGTTGGCGTGAATTTTAAACATTGCATGCGAATCTTTCAAACATGCTGAGAAACTGTTTTCTTGTTTTGTTTTTTGCAACGTCGTAACACGCCAAATCATATTTGACAACACGAGATTGAAAACCTCAGTTTGCCGAGTGAAGGCGACTTTAGAAATAAAGGAGCGACATCGCAATTCAAGAGAAAATTATGCAACAGAAGAAGAGGTGTTTTTGTACTGTCGCAAAATACTGATTGTTTCAGGAAAGTTTTAAAATTGACTTGATACTTCAATGTCTTTTCCTTCTAACTGTTGCAAAATCGTCTAACTTGCAATGTCACTTCTTTTGACCTTGTTCAACAGGCTAAACTCCGCAACCCGCATATACAGTGTTACACAGGACAAGACATTTGTAGTGAAAACATCAGAAAAAGAAATATACAACCCACACCCAAATTTGAAAACTATTCTAGTGATCTTCCAAATTTTTTCGCTTTACTTTTTGTTTGTTTTCTCAGATGTTTTTTCTGTGATCAGCAAATAATATTTTCACTGGTAATCGCTTAATTCACTTCTCTTATTCTAACCCTTTTTAGTCAAAATATTTTTTAAAAGTTGTGTAGTTCCTTGGCAAACAATCCTGGCCTTAGTTCTGGTTATTTAATTTTCACGTAGGTAGAAAATCGATACATTTGTGGAATCTCTCCTTTAAGCCTTTCAGCAATTTGTTTTTTAACTATCAATCAACAAAATTCTATCATCTTTAGTTTCAGCCAGTTTTTGGCCCAATTTAAACACCGCTGCTCCTTAGTGATTCTTTGTTACTTTAATCTATAGCAATTTCTGTTTGTCTATTTCATATCATTTATTTGCCAATTCTTATTGAAAATTAATACTTTGAGCTTTCACTCATTCCCTTTGTCCACTGTAACACTAATATAGTTAAACAAGGTCTTAAATATCAAGTACACTACTGAAACTAATGTCTGGTTGAGATAATGCAAACAATATCAAGCCTAAAAACTAAAAATAGACAGAGAGAGCCAAAGGCTGGACACAAAGAATAATAAAAAAAACAGTTGCATACATTTCTTGTCTACAAGTCAGAATGATGGGTGTTTTTCTGTAATTTGTTTAGTTTATTTTCTCGGTTTTCGAGGTAATAGACCATTAAAACATACATAAAATCTGGTTCGTTCGAACAACAAGAAGTTCCTTCACATGCTACCAAAAGGTTCGCTATTATTGTGCCGAATTTTCATTTTCACTCATATTCAAATGAACGAAAAGGAACCTTTAGATATTGACTTGCGGTTATTAATCAATGGCAAGTTTTGACTGTCCCAGAGGAATTAATGCCGAGAAATAAACGATTGCTGATTACAAACCAAATAACTTAGTCAGTCAATGCAAGTTTCTTTTTCCGAACTTTTGAAACAAAATCTGAAGATTTCGCACTGTGACCTCGAAACTCTCGGTCCAGTTTCCAACTGATTCTATTGCAATTGGCCGGCAGTAAGTATACATCTTTAAAAAACTTAAAATACATGACTCGAGGAAATAAATACTAATGAATACATAATCTTGCATTCCATTACTGCGAAATTCGAGTTTGTTCCAAATTTCATTTTTTCCCTAGCCTTCCGTTCAAATCATAGTACTTAAAAGAACAAAATGGTGAACAGCATAAAGCCCATTTTTATTTCAAAGAGTTGAATGACTAGATGCTCCCTAAGTGAATTGCCTGAGTATTTTTTAATATAGCACTTAGTATCCAATAGTCTTTTGCGGTCTTTAAATGTTTTTCCCACCTAACTTGAATTCCGAAGGCGTTTTAAAGCGTTTTTGTAAATATTACTTCAACCAGACACTAGTTTACCATCTGCTATAATATGTCAAGAGAACATAATGTATTAAAGAAGCCTTTAATTTATTGTTTCCTTTCCGCGACAGTTTTTGCTTAGAATGTAAATAAATGATTTGGTTAAATCGCTTCAATAAATTACTCAATAGGTAATTTTGTTCAATGAGAAATATATAGGAAGAAATGCTTGTGCGCATTTGCTTTTCTGCAAAAATTTAGTAATACAGTTTTGTCCTTTTCTTTGGAATAAGGATTCCCTTTGGAGCCTTACGTTCCCTTGACAACCACAACAAATTACGAGGTGCAGCTGCCAGGTGCCATGTCTAATGGTCTTTTATGATTTATAGCTAATTTTGAGAGCCACGATTAGAAAACATCCAAAACAGAAGAAATATTTTCAACCTGATTTATTCGTTGTCTTCTTCCCCTATAGCCCTTATGGAAATCTGAAACTAAAGGTCAAACTAAATCTTCGCGTCGAAACTCAAAGGAAATGACTTTTGTACACCCTTGATAAGTTTTCCACCCCCCACACCCCCATTCTAGGTAATCCAGTTTTTAAAAGAACAACGAGGCAGTACCTAATATAACTAGCCAAATTGAGAACAGGCTTGAAAACCCTATATAAGGGTAACCCACCCACACCCTCACCGTACCGATAGTAAAGGTATCCTAAATTCCACAAAACGTTTATGACAAGAAGTATTCAATTAGTCTAGAGATGCCGGAAATCATTTTTCACCGCAGTGGAATTTGGTAGCCAAATTTTGTTGTTGTTTGAATGGGATAAAAAATTTTGGATTTTGATAGCAAGACAAGACAGTAGATGCTTGTAACAACCACAAGTTTTTGTGTAATTTTCAAATTTTGCCAGTTCTTGTCGTTTTTGTGGTCTTCATCCTCTTTCATTCGTTTTGAGTCGCATTCTTCACATTTTTAACAACTATCCTTTATACCACCCTTCAGATTTGGACCCCGCCCGCCTCTCAACCCCCTCCTGATAAATCTCTCTGGTTATTGACTATCGGCGTTTTATGTTCGGTTGAGTATAATTGTGCTTACTTCAGTTTTGAAACATTCTGTCCTGTTACGTCAGATATGACAGTAATATTTTAGTTTTCGTAACCATGGTATCTGGCAGTTTAACCTTGTAATATAACAATCTGATAAACAACCCAACTTTGAGCGATCTGTTAGTTGAAAATCAGTTAAGATAAATTAGATGAAAAGATTCATCGAAGTTTCAAGTTTCATCAAATGTAGAAATTTACGAAGAATTGTAAATTGAACTGATCAAACCAAAATATTTTCTGAATGTAGAAGATCGCTCAAAGTTGACATTAATGTTCTCAATAAAAATATCTCTTAATGGACGATTGCTGGTACATTTGGCCAAAGCTCTAAACGCAACCCGCATAATTAACGACAACGACAACAAAATTGATTAACTTTGTGAGCTAAAGTATTTTGGCTCAACTGCACGAGAATATAACGTATATTTGCTTCAGAAGCCTAGATCCTCCCCGACCGCGGTCAATATAAAAACAAAATTTTAAGTACGATTTCCCAAAAACGTAATTTAGCTTTGTCAGATATGATCATCGTCCATCAGAGGTATTTTTAAGCACAAAATAATCAATTTTCTCAGCTTATCTTAAATCCCGTTTCCTGCAGTCCATTCCTTGCTCTGATTGATTCTTTTCGTCTTCTTGTGCATTGTTATTTCGTCTGACGACTTCACCTTTAAGAAAGAAACACAAATTAACCCATGAGCTATTTAGTTTTCAGAAAATACAACATATACCCATCTACGCTAAGGTATAAAGTGGTCCTTTCCTTTCTAGCTGTCCAGATTATTTAGTTTGCCTCTAGAGGAATATTTGAGACATGAATTTGACAACTAAATTTTCATTGAAGGTTAAAAATTAGCTCGAAGAAGTATTTCTGGAGTATATTCTCAAGCTTCTAGACCGTCAGAGAAACTAAAATACGAAATATTTTTGTTGCAACAAAGCCCGTGAAAGGACCAAAAGTGCCACGTCAAAGCACGTGCTCAGTATTTCGAACAAGTTGATCCAAAATCGCTCAAATGGCATTGAACGGCGAACAAAGCCAACTTTTCCTTTCTTTCCTACTCTTTTTCTCGGGATAGAATTTCGTGTGATAGCAACTGAAATTAAACGTTGGCGAATGCTGATATTATTGTACTTCAGAAAATACGTTGAACTGAATCTGCTCGAGCAAACCAAAATAGTTCCAGGTTCTGCTCGCTTACTAAGAGCTCGAAAGTCTGAGGGCTGAAGTCCTTTCAAAATATGTACTCACCATTTATTTGAAGCGCAGGCTTATTCTTAATAAGTCTTCCTTCTGTTTCGGTACATTTTCAAGAGCAGAGTTCGTTCTTCACTTGTTGGCAAGTTTGTTTGTTTGATGCGAAATCTAGAAGATGTAATGAATATGCATTAGATACTGGAACCAATCAACAACTGCTAAAAGCGGAATCGGTGCGTGTTTCGACAAGAATGCATGCCTTAATTAATATGCTCATGAATGCTATCGCCTTAGTCCTTTCTTTTTCTTCGCATGGACAATTCGCCGAAAAAATTGTCTTGAACAGTGCAGTGTCTTAAAAAAACGGAGAAAAATTCAAGGCTTCTAGTCGCCCCAAAGCCAAGCAAAACGATACTATTAACTGACAACAATAACAACCACCAATTTCCTTTTAAGTAGCATGTTGAGAGCGACTCTTCCTTGGAACCTCATATTCAATTTTTATCTAAAAAATAGATTTCGCTAAAACATGCAGGATGTTTTAACACCGAGTTTATCCTTAATCATAACCATTACAATTTCTTCGAATTTGATTGGTTCACCAAAGCTGTAATGGAACAGAACAATAGGACAGTTGACTGTAATGGAGAGTCTACTCGGACAGTTCTATGACTTGACTGCTTCTAGTTTGTCTAAAAACTTACCTTTTTAAGCGTTGTTTTAGTAAATAACTTTTGCCATACCTTATCATATTTTCGTTTTAGGTCTTTTACCCATTATTATTATTATTATTATTATTATTATTATTATTATTATTATTATATAATAATGATAATATTATTATTATTATTATTATTATTAATATTATTATTATTATTATTATTATTATTATTATTATATAATAATAGTAGTAATAATAAACGGTGAAAAGAAAAAAAATCAAAACGAAACAAAACAGACGCATAAGAATACACCAGGGGTGAGTCCGTTTTACCCATTTTTATTGAACGAAAGATAAAACTTAACTCTATTTAAAGTTCGGAATCGACAATATTTTATTCCCCATACAAAATGTTATAAAGTTTGCAAATTCTCAACGGTCGCCTGTAACCCAATACCCCTTGCACTCCAAGATCATCGTCCCACTATTAATTAATTATTACACGCCCTCTAGTGCCCTCTAGGGCTCCTTGTGATCCTACTTGTTTTATCTTCTTCTTCCCTTCTTCTTCGTAGCTTCCCACGCAAAACGTTCTTTGGCCCATCACTGCACGCACTCCTCGGGAGGAAATCAAGTAAGCCACCCCAACCCCCTCCCCAACACCCTCTGCCCCACCCCAGAAAGTAAAAATTGTCCGGTCCCTTAACATTTATTATTTACTAGAGTGGAAGCGGGTACCGGTTAGGTGATCATGTACCGCTTTTCAACAACAATGATGTGAATAATTAATGGTGAATAATTATATTGTTTTAGCTTTTCACTGACATTGCTGTGAATAATTAGATCCTTTTAGTGTATTATTTCAGACAAGTGGATACCAACTTTTTAAGCTATTTTATTTCTTAATGTTTTCTAAACACTCGCGCACGAAATTCCGGACAATAGAAATTTAGAATCGCGTTTACGGCAAACGGCAAACGTGAGATTCGAGTTCATGTTTTCTTGAAAAAAATAACATGGATGAAAATGATTCTGGTCTTTGATGCTAACGCAAAACTACTCGATTTTACTGAGAAACTGAAAACAGCGAGCAACAAAAGAAGGATAAACAAGGTCACGTGATCATTTCTGCTATTCGCCGTTTGCCGTAAGCGAAATTTTAGATCTCTCTTAAGGATACTGTGAGGTGAATAGAGTTTAAACATCCAATCAGAACATGAGAAAAATTCACAACCTAAACTTTTTAAACTCTCGCAAATAATTTTACACACCGAACAAACATTCAGCTAAACTGTAAATTCTGATTGTTATGTCCCGGCCTTGTGTTGGCTGCTTTAATACGCGTGTTTTTCCGTTCATGCATAAGAAACAGAAGACAGAGGAAAGTTATATTCACTCATAACATTGTCCGATAAAAAACCACAATGGGTGCTGCTGCTCGTGGTTGCAGACCACTTGTTCTGGAGCAGTAGAAAATTATTGACTATTCCATTTAGATAACGCAGTCAAGAAATCCAAACACTTATCAACAAAAACAAGAAGAAAATGTAGGTACTGGTGGATCTTCACTTTCTGTTTCAGAGTCTGTAATTCTTGGTAAACAGGGGATGGATTCGCCGATCCCTCTCGGCTAAGTTAAGACGGATCCTAATAATTGCTCCTTGACAATAGTCTGTTGTTATTCCAACAATAGTCAGCTGTTAGTGGTCTGATACATCTAAACTTAGGAGGGCTTCTTGAATCTACCCCCATTACAAGCCGATGAGCTCACAGAAGATTAGTGAGACCTTACAGTTCGAAGCGGATTCGTGGGAAAATTAGACATCAATGATAAGGTGTTTCCAAGCGAAATTGAACTCGGCAAAAATGGGTTTGTCTTCGAGAAATCGGAAACTAAAGAAGTTGTTCTTGATTATCGGAGAAGGCTTTTAAGAGGACTCATCTAGGTCATGCGTCTCCTAACGATGATTGTGACTTGTAGGCTGCCGAGGCAGTACTTGGATGGACCGCAGCATGTGCCATCGATCGCGATCGAAGGGATTGCAGGACACACAGTGTTAGCTTTATTGATGGCGATACAGCACATTGTTGTCAAGCGGAAGCAATCTGGCAAGTAGCGACGACTTGCTTGGAAGAATACTAGGAAGCTGATCCGTGGATGAACTAAACGTACTAGAGACGAAGTTATTCTACAGAAAAGGAAAACACTTGGCGATGATTTCACCATGGAAGTCGGGGCACGAGCCAAAACAGCCTAACAACCAACGACAGGGTTATTCAGTGCTGAGTCCCGACTAAGCAGCCTTGACTGAAAGTTCCATCGTGATAACGAGTTGTTGTTAACAATTGCAACAACAGGCATGTTTATAATAAATATGACTTCGTACTGGTCACAGTATAGGTTTCACACAGATTCGCTTCATTCATAGCCATTTGAAAAATCTTGCACTCAGCCTCTGCGTCAATGCGTTCTCAAAGCCCCAACCTTTTAAAAACTGCTTCCGTTCACTGGGATAAGATGCATCTTCTTAATAGATAGTTTTTAGATAGTCTAATGAACTCTATTTCAGTAAAAGGTAAACGTAATACCGTCATAAGCGTAAAGGTAATGAACGTCTTGAACACAAAGGCTAATTCGATGAACAGTAAAAACTTCTGATGGTGTCCTTCACTGCTTGTCTTACTTCTCTGATCTTCCAGCAGTAAAGAATCGGGTTTAATGACGAGTTTAAGAAAATTAAAGTTGCCACAAGTTCCCTAGCAACATAAAATGATGGAGACAACCTTTTTTGAGTAGTTAAAGCCTCAGTCAAACCAAACGGTAGATAACAAACAATCATCGCAAACTCTAGCCATAGTGCAGTGGACAGTGCTTTTCTGTACCGAGCTACGTTCAGCGGGACTGCTTGGATCGGTTGCCTAGGGATTTGTACTTGTATCATGTGTTGGCGTAGAGTGAGGAAAATTTTTCCATATGAAAAGGTTGAGATGACTAGACACAGTACTACACCTATATACCTATACCATAAGGTTATGTGGTAATTCCAAAAGTACGTTGTTGCGCCAAAAATCGTTCCAACCCAAAATACAGTTACAATGAGATATGCCCGCTTTAAAGTTACAACATGTCTGTACCTGAGCCCCAATGACAGGGCGAGAAGTCTGTCCACGCTTATTGCAGTCAAAGTCAACAATGATACCGCGCACAAAATAATTGTGGTGATAACACTTAAGGTTAATGCGTAAGGACAAATATCCCAGCGTTCATGCACCACTGACATCCAATACATAACAATAAGAGGCTCCGAAAAAAGACGCACGCAGATATCACTTATTGCCAAACAACGGAAAAACAGTTTCATTGGCGGATGAAGCGAAGACTCCTTGTGTAGCGCAACTAGGATCAAAGCATTGCCCAAAAATGCCGTAATTGAGAAAAATATGTTAAATACTGCCAGAAATATCAGCTGCAAATGTACTCCTCCTGTTAATTCAGGTGAACAGAACAGTTGTTTCAATGTTTTCTCGTTTCCATGTTCAGTTAAATTTCCCATGACAGTTTTTGTGTACCTCTTCACTGTAGATATGCTTTTGAAGGGCGACTATGCTGAAAAGTTAAATTAAATGATTTTGTTTCTATGTTAATTACGATTTTCATAACAGGAAGCAACTGCTGCAACTGTTTGTTTTGAAACTTAAACGCTTTTATCTTTTATGATGGTCACCTGCTAATAACTCATCTTACACTCAAACATGTCACGTCTAGTAAATATGTGAAATACCTCGAAGGGATTTTAATTAAGGCGGACTTTTTATTGGTCATTTTCGGTTGACTTTTAAGGCAACTTTCATAGCTTATTGTGCCGTTTTTCATGTCAACAATAGTTTTATTCTCTGGTTGCTATTTTCGTCGCAGCCGCAGCCACGAGATTTTACTAGGAGCGGTCTTCCACCTCAATACATTTCTGTGATTCAGGTCGCTAAGTTTACGCGTCATGTTCGTGTAGTTCGACAAATCTTCCATATTCCCAAGGGAGATAGGTCAGTGTCATAGGGATCGATATTTTAGCCTTTGAATTGTCTTAAGTCTCAATTTTTAGTCAAATTTATTGAACACAAAAAGGAGACAAATTCCGTGTTTTCCTACCTCTTAAAAACGTTAGTATGGCAATTTTCCACCACTCTCCCAGAAGCTCGCCAAGCAGCGACTTCAATTCGCCAGTTATAGCCAGAGAGCTATGTGTGAGATCACCCAGTCGTTCTTACTGTGGAGGCCAAGTGGTCCTGTCTACTCCAGAAAATTGGCCTTTCCCGAAGTGATAGCCGGGGATTTGGGGATAAACAGGTCAGATCTTGGGAACGCTATGGCGGACCGTGAAGTTTGGAGCACAGTTGTTGCATGTTTTCCGACCTAAAGAGTCGAACGATGATGATGATGATGATGATGATAATGAAAAAGTTAGATTTCCAAGCCTCATACGCGTTTATTCTCAATTTATACGCTGTCCAAACCTACTTTCTTAATTGTCAGTTCCGACCAACAACAGAAACCTTATACCATGTAACACGCGTACGAAAAGGCACATTCGGTTGCAATGTCATATAACGTAACGATAGTTCCGGGTAACACGCTTCTGTGACCAATTTAGGTTAACGGTGATCTGAATAAGTGAATGATCATTGCAGTTATATACGCAATTCAAGCAGTTGGGAAAAGAAAGCCTGAAAAAAAAATCAGGCTTGAACGGGACTAGACCCCATGACCTCTTTGACACCGGTACAGTGCTCTACCAGTTGAGCTATCGAGCCAACTGGGAGTTGGTCATTTTGTGAATTCGTATTATACCCGTAGAGGTGATGCGAATCACAACATTTGTATTGTTGAGCTCCACTGGAGATTATTTTTTCAGATTAAGCCAGTTAAGAGATCAAATGTGTATTTTTCATTATATGGGTACTGTGCGTCATAGATATTTACTTGTTTTATTTCTGAAGAAAAAATTTACCAAATGCCTTTGGCCGGCTGTTTGTCTTTCATAGCAGATAAAAGTTTAAAATTAAAAATTCGCATGGTAAATCAAGTCAAATGGGACAAATGTGTACTTTATATTAAATTCACTTTACTTTCGTGGACATCTTGTCTATTGAAGTGAGATACAGCTTCCTGTCATGGCTAAATGTATCGTTCCTTTTTCAAGGCCTGCCATAAAATAAGATTTTTCGCTACATCATTTGCTATTTTGTTTTTCAGTTGACAATTCTTGATAGATACTTTTTTTCAGTTACTGACAAAGGTGTACTCCGGAAAAAGAATTCCGTGTTCTAATGATAGGATTGCCAAATTTGTATTCGTTATGTTGTTCCCTTCTTCATAGAGCCAATGCTTTTATCAAATGGGTACGGCATCTGCTTAAGTTAGGTCTGGCTATTACCGTTTGCGCTCTTGTAATAGATAAACGTCCACAATTTGGCATCTGTATGATACATGAAGTCAAATAAGACAATGATGTCTGTTGTATTCAGTTTGTAACTTCCTAGGGCCGAATGCTTTTATCAAATGAGTATTAATCCTGCTAATGTTTGTTCAGCAAAGCAAACTTAAACTAGTCTGCCTATTACCGTTTGCGCTCTTCTAGTAGATAAACGTCCACAATTGGGCATCTGTATGATACATGAAGTCAAATAAGACAATGATGTCTGTTGCATCCAGTTTGCAGTGTGCTTAACTTGACTGACATTTTTTCCAACTTCAAATAAGGTATACATGATCCTCTTGAATATAATTTCTTAAAGCCGGATGCTTTTGTCAAATGGGTATGAAAGCTGCTTATGTTTGTTCAGCTAAGCAAACTTAAACTAGTCTGGCTATTACCGTTTACGATCTTCTAGTAGATAAACGTCCACAATTGGGCATCTGTATGATACATGAAGTCAAATAAGACAATGATGTCTGTTGCATCCAGTTTGCAGTGTGCTTAACTTGACTGACATTTTTTTCCAACTTCAAATAAGGTATACATAATCCTCTTGAATATAACTTCCTAAAGCTGGATGCTTTTATCAAATGGGTATGAAACCTGCTTATGTTTGTTCAGCAAAGCAAACTTAAACTAGTCTGGCTATTACCGTTTACGCTCTTCTAGTAGATAAAACGTCCAAAATTAGTCAGATCATATGAAAACATTGCTTTCTTTTCGTTAAACACCTGCTGTGTTATTATGAAATTCACAAAATAAATTAAAATTATACGTGTTCTTACATGTTTGCGTGTAAATTCCTCGCGGTTTTGAAAAGTCAATCATTGTATTCCATCCAGCTTTAACAAAATTTGTGATATTTAGACTGCTGTCATCAGTTAACGCCACTGAGTTTTTGCGTTCGCTTTGAAGAGACATGGCGATAACAAATTTAAGTGGATACGAAAACCAGCAGACATATGAAGAATTGTTTTGCTCGGCACACATAACGGGCGGACTAGAAAGTTCCCAGATAGGTATTTCAGTGATAAACATTTTCTTGTCCATTACTGCATTTCTTGGAAATACTTTGATCCTAGTTGCACTTCACAAGGAGTCTTCACTTCATCCGCCGTCCAAACTCTTGTTTCGCAGTTTAGCGGCCACTGATCTTTTTGTTGGTGTCGTTGTGGAGCCTCTCGTTGTTACGTATACAATTTCTGTGATGAACCAACGAGGGAATATTTGTCCATATGCGTATATCGCAAGTCACATAACAGGCTATATTTTGAGTTCAGTTTCTTTGTTTACATCGACTGGAATAGGCGTGGACAGACTTCTCGCCCTGTTGTTAGGACTCAGATACAGACAAGTTGTAACTTTGAAGCGAACATATCTAGCTGTCGGCGGGTTTTGGGTTGTGTCCATTGCGGGTTCAACACTGTATCTTTGGGATTACCGAATAACGTTATGGTTTGGCTACACAATCGTAATACTGTGTCTACTCACCTCAATCCTCTCGTATGCAAAAATTTTCCTTACTCTCCGACATAATCGAGTGCAGATGCAACTCCACGTTCATCACGGAGAGCAAAGCCAAGGGAGGCGGCTTTGCAGAGAACGATACAGAAAGACAGTGATTAATGCCCTGTGGGTACAGGTGGTGTTAGTTGTTTGTTATCTACCACACGGTGTGGTTGAAGCTTTGCTCAGTCTCAATGGTGTATCTTCAGTTCTTTTTAGAGCAAGGGGAATTGACGCCTCGTTTGTTTTCTTAAACTCGTCATTAAACCCGATTCTTTACTGCTGGAAGATCAAGGAAGTAAGGCAAGCAGTAAAGGAAACAGTTAGACAATTTTTCTGTTTATTGAGTTAGTCGTTGTGAAAGTTTCTTTGGCCAGAATTATTGAACTTGTCGACATTTAAAGCTGCATTTCTAGGATAACTGATGTCCAATTATAAAGCGATCCTTATATATTGTACACAGTAACCGCATATACTTAAATTTAAATTTCTTTGTTTTAAACTAGAATTTATGCTGTAAATTAGTTTTAAAAACAATCTTCCTTGCACAAAGGTGTAAAATATGTGATCATATCTATCAGCATTCGACGTTTTGTAACAGCTCGGTTTTTCTCATTAAAATATCTCGATCTTCGCCAGTCGGATGAGTAAAACCGAATATGCGTTGTATTCATGACTTCGACTTTGAACGATAGATAAGTAGTTAGCAGTCTAAAACTACGACGTATTTGGATTAGTTTCGCAACATTTCAACATAAATTAAGAAAGTAAGTTCAGGCGAAGTAAATGGGAAAACGAGAACGTTGTAACAAAAACATACAGTAAAGGAAGAGTTTTCTCGTAGCACGAGTCAAATTCGAGTTACGTTCCGTTTCTTCTGTTTGCTTCTTCCTTTTGCTTGTTTTTCTTTTGATCAAAGGCTGTGATTGTGATTCTTTCTTTCATAATGATGTGCCAACTGATGTTCGAAGCATTATCGTCAACGAGATCGCGAGAATTCATTGTTGGTAGCAAATTTAACCCCAGTCCTCATTTTTTCTAGCCATCTATAATTTTTCTGATAGGGTTTGTCCAATGTTGTTCATAACTAAAGCTTCAGTAACTATGTAGTATAAGTATCGTATTGACTATAGTGTAGGTAATGTATTGCGAGTAGTGTAAGTATTGTAGATAGTATAAGTGTCGAATTGTTAGCAGCACAAGTATTGCATTGAATTGTAAGTAGTATAAGTATTATATAATAAATAGTGAGTAGTGGACATATTGTTTTGTAAGCAGCTTTCTTGTATATGTGTTGCAATTAAAAACAAAAAAGAAAAACTAAAGCTTCAGTCACTATGCCTTGTGAAACCCACGTGTTGGGAAATTTAAGAATTCTCATGGCCGTCTGCATTTTGGCCGCGAAGGGTACAGATTCTATTCTATGTTATCCTGGGCTTCTAGCGGATGCAACAAGATGGCGCTTGAGTCAGGCAGGTAATACTTCATCACCGTCCGTTTTCTCAGTCGTTGAAATGGGATCTCTGCTTCAGGTGTATGCAACTACACGTCTTAATCTTGCTAGGAAATTTACGAACACTAACGGTTGTCGTATATCTTTCCACAGTAGCAGCGAATCACAGCGGTTAAATGGCTCTAGCGATTGATATTAAAACGAAAAATATTGCAAACCTGAAAGTTACTTTTTTCCCGTTTACCACAAGCGCATTATTATATAAAAGAGAACAACAACCACAAGACATAAGAAGAAGAAAAAAAAAAAGGGAGAAAAATAAAAGTTGGACCCTGACTCGAACTTGGCTCGTGGCTCGAAATTGACTCGGGCTCGAGCTTGACTCGTGCGACAAGTAAACTCGAAAAGGGAAGGACAATTACAACTCAATTTTTTTCCATGAAAAATCAGTAGCTGACAGTTCGGGCGTGGGGCAGACGTCGTACCTAAGTCGCGTCGAATTTATTAAAAATAGGTTCAACAAAGAGTCGACTTAATTCCAGCATGGTAGCAGACGTCGAACCTTCGTCGATCCTAATTCACAAGTTGCACTTCATTAAAACACGGGAGTAAGCACGTGTCCTCGTGCTATTCACTCAATGCGAGGCAATTTACTGCTAGGACTCGCTAGCGAAATACAGTGCCAGTCAGGCCTTTCTTTGCAATTAATTGCGAAAAATAGAAAGAGAAGACACAAACACTGAGAATTTATTGCAAATAGGCATATTTAGTGTTCATGAAACACAAAAACACATTTCCATCACGCTGTGCAATGTCAGCAATGACTTTCGATAGCTCGCCCAATCTCGTTCCCAGAGCCCTCGTTTCCTGGACAAGGGTAAGGAGAGCTCTGGGAACAAGATTGTAGCTCGCCATTCCCGGTCGCGAAAGTTCCTTTGCACAGCGAATACTCTTCAGGTGGGTGGGGGGGGGGGGGGGGGGGGGGGTATAGCATTTGGCAGATGGGGGAGTGGGTATTTTTTGTGACGTTGGCGCAGTCCATCACATTTGAATCAATTATTTGATAATTTGCATGAATTACTTTCAGCGCGTGTTTAGAACGGCGTTTGCTGAAACGCCGAACTACTGTCGCATTATCCGACTTGGCAAGTCGAACTTATGCTGGAGTTGAACCAATTAATGTCAGTCGAACTTAATTGCGGCAAACGTCGCACCATTCATGCGCCTATTTAAAAAAAAATAGGTTCGACAAATTAAGTTCGAATTAAGTTCGCTTGTGGCGAATAAATTACACAAGTCCAACACAAAATGTTCAGAACAATTCGCAACTCTGGGAATATTTCTCCTACAGAAATAATTCAAGTCTCTAAATAAACGTTAACAAAAGGAGAATATAGGAAAAATAATTTTCGGTTGTGGCCCGAAATATTTCAGTGAGCGCTTAAAATTAGAGCGTGTTTACAAATATGCGCTGCGAATGACGAAAGAATTACACAACTCCAACGCAAAATGTTCAAAATAATTCATAACTCTGTGAATATTTCTCCTACAGAAATAATTCTAGTCTTTAAATAAACGTTAACAAAGGATAATACAAGAAAAATAATCTTTGGTTTTGGTCCGAAATATTTCAGTGAGCGCTTAAAAATAGAGCGTGTTTACAAATATGCGCTGGCAATGGCGAATGAATTACACAAGTCCAACACAAAATGTTCAAAACAATTCATTACTCTTTGAATGTTTCTCCCACAGAAATAATTCTAGTACAGTCTCTAAGTAAACGTTAACAAAAGGAGAACATAGGAAAAATAATGTTTGATCGGTGGTCCCAAATGTTTAAGCGTTTACTGCTTGTTTATAAATATGCCCTGCGAATGGATTACACATTAATTGAGTCCAACACAAAATGTTCAAAGCAATTCATAACTGTGAATAGCTCTGTGAATGTTCAAAATTAATTAATTTATCCACGAGCATTCGTCGTATGGCAACGATTTAAGTATTTGTGTGTAGTTTGAAATATTGTTTAAATATGGAAAATTACTGAAATTTCCTTTAAAATTGCATTTTACTTCTGCGACTTGTGAGTTGCTTAATCACCACGTTTGTTTTCAACTGACATTTCGCCTGTTTGTTCGCCCTCTCAGTTACTCTCGGGTTTCAAATTTCCTTATTAGTCGCCTGCTTTCTCGACATATGTCGTTTGCCGACATATTCAGCGAATACAACAATCAGTTTTCTTCAAAATTCTCGCTTATTTTTCCAAAAGAAGTTGGCCATCCCACTTTCCGCCGAAAAAAACCCGGGTTGCAGTGCAGGGTTTGAGTGTCTCATTTTACATTGCCTTACAAGGAGGAGCGTACGGACGGACGGACAGTCGGACGGAAGTGACGTCATAAACAAACCAAAGTCTTGGTTAGTAAGTCCGTCATCTACGGGAACATATTTGTATTGAAACATTCCAATTACAACAGTAAATGGCAGTCGAAAAAATTATTCTACGTCGACGTTTTTTTCAGGATTAGGCCTGCGATCTTGCTTTTGTGCGTCTGCAATTAGAATGTTGTTGTTGTTGCCATTGTTTTAATAAACATTGACATCTGAACCTTGCTTTTGTAGCGTGATCGTTTGACATAACAATAGAGTTGATGTTCTTGGGTGTAAATACGTTTTTGGCCTGACTCAGGCTCATTATAGCCCAGTGCACAGGCGAGGGCTAAAATGAGTTCTGAGAAGGGCCAAAAAAGTATTTACGCCCAAGAACATCAACTCTATTACTATTATAATAATTTCAGAGGGCATTCAGAAAACGAATCAAAGACAGTACAGTAAGCGATATCTTGAATGCTGCCGGCGTCGCGTCGGCGTTTATTTTATTGTACAAAAGGTTTCATTGTCGCAGAAGATTAAGCTTAAAGCTTTGGCAGAACACCGCAAAAATCTTTAAAAACATCTTTGCTTCTAAGTTTTCAAAAATAAATAGTCACTTAAGAGTGTTAAAATTTATTGTGCAATAGCTTAACTGAGCTGGTTTCGCTCGACGAAGACAAATTTCCTTCGTTTACATTCACCTCACCTCCAGCCATGGAGCTACCACAGGCATTATTTCCACCATTGCCTACGACTTTGTGTAAGTCTTCTTCATCTAGCTGAGGCGACTGAGAATTTGCTTCTTCGTTAGGTCGTTCAGCCATTCTGTAGCCCAAAACAATTTCTTTGCAGATGGCGGAGCTTCCAGTCAAACAAAACTAAACAAGCAAGAAAACGACGCTAACAGTTGAGTGTTTTCCAGTTCTGATTGGCTGGCTACGTTATTTTCTTCTTTCTTATTGGCTCAGAACAAAGGGTTAAAATATATTTTAGTTAGTGAAGCATTTTGCGCCTGCTTCGTCGAAATTAAAGGGCCGTAACTTACAACGTCTTGCTCTTCATGGACATATGTTTGCGTCTAAATTATTCTATTTGTTGCCAACCCTTGCTCTCAGGCAGTCACCGAAAACACACAGAGTCAACTCCGTAACTCACAAGGTAAACTTCAAGATGGCCGATCTTAAAATAGTAGAATGCCTACCGCCGGCTTACTCCAATTCACGTGGGCTCACATCTTTCTTGTGTGTACATCAACACTATTCTCAAAAGGATTTGTTCAAATTGGTTTGTAAGTTAAAGGGCGGTCGCTGCGAAGTTAAGTCATGAACAGCAATTGATCACATTCACTAAGCTCTCCTAAGTTACGATGCATCCTAAATATTGTTTCTTATCAATTAGTCTGTGCTGAAATAATACTTAGGATTTATCCTAAATTACGATGACTTCGCGAGCATGGTTGCAAAGGTTGGTGATATGACTTGTCCTTTAAACGACGACCGTTCGATCCTTAAAAGAACTTATAGACACGATTTGGAGCCTGGAAAAGGTCCCACTTAAATGGAAGAGGGGACTCATTATTAAGATACCGAAGAAAGGGAACTTAAGGGAGTGTAAGAACTGGCGGGGAGTGACTCTCCTACCAGTTGCAAGCAAGATATTGGGAAGAATTATAATCGAGCGCATTGACCTCAGGCTCCGTAAGGAACAGGCTGGATTTAGATCTGGTAGAGGTACGACGGAGCAAATTTTCATCTTACGCAATATACTAGAGCAAGTGAATGAATGGCAGGCAACTGTCTATATTAATTTCGTGGATTTCGAGAAGGCGTTTGACTCAGTGCACAGAAATGGCTTATGGACGATAATGAGCCAGTATGGTATCCCACAGAAGATCATCAACATAGTTAAAGCGATGTACGATGGCTTTGAATGTGCTGTTGTCGAGGAAGAGGCAACCTCAGAATGGTTCGAGCTAACGACTGGTGTCAAACAGGGATGTACAATGTCTGGCTTTCTTTTTCTGCTTATTATAGACTGGGTAATGAGGCATACTGTGAAGGAGGAGGGAACCGGACTGAGGTGGAAATTTACATCAAAACTTGAGGACCCTGACTTCGCGGACGATGTAGCTTTAATTTCCTCAACGCAAAGACACGTGCAATTGAAAACAAGCAGGCTGGTAGAGAATGCAGAAAGGGCAGGACTTCGGGTAAATGTCGGGAAGTGCAAAGTCATGAGAGTAAATGCGAGGAATAACGAAGCCATCACAGTGAACGGTGTGGCGTTGGAAGATGTAGAGAAGTTTACTTACCTGGGCGCCACAGTATGTAAACAAGGGGGTGGCGAAGAGGACATCAAGGCTAGGCTAGGGAAAGCGAGAGGAGCGTTTGTGAAGCTAAACCGAGTATGGAGCTCCAGCAGTGTGTCGAGGAGGACGAAGATCAGGCTATACAAAACATTGGTCAAACCAGTTCTCATGTGTGGTTGCGAAACATGGAAAATGAACGAAAGTGATGCCAAGAAAATCGATGTGTTTCAGAACCGATACCTAAGAAGGGTAATGAAGATTAAATGGCAAGATAAGATCAGTAATAGAGAGCTACTGGAAAGGGCTAACGTGGAGAAGTTGAGTGAAGAGGTAAGAAGAAGGAGATGGAGATTCATTGGACACATCCTGAGACAACAACCTGACAATGACTGTGTTACAGCCCTAACATGGACCCCAGAGGGAAGGAGAAAGAGAGGCCGGCCAAAAACAACTTGGCGGCGCACGGTAGAAAAAGAGAGGTTCAAAGAGTGGTGGCAGTCCTGGAGTGAGGTGCGCACTGCAGCGCAAGACAGGAATCGCTGGAAAGCCCATGTGGAGGCCCTATGTGCCACCTTGACACCAGGGGACAAGTAAAAAGTAAAGTAAAGTAAAGTTCGATCATTCATAAGGAGGCTCCAAGTACTTAAAGTGCGTGTAACCTAAGCACATCTTAACTATACGTGTCAACTGAATGTATAGAAATGTTTAATGAAAAAAAGCACAACATCAGCACTGCAACGAGACGTAGCATTGCGAGAAACAGAATTTGAAATAAACCTTGAAGGAAATATTTAAACATTTGTTGTACAAATACAATACAATAAATGTTTATTGTGTTATGATTCTTAGCAAAAGGGTAAAGTAAGTCTGCGATGACACACCAGCTAGTTTTCAGGTATTCCACATAAATTAAAATTCAAAAGATAAAATATAAGACGAGATATAAGCTTTTATAATGATTACTAATCAACTCTAAGTAAAGATTAGTTTCGAGTTAATAACTCGAAGTTCTTTTACGCGTTGAGATATGCGTTCATTTTTCCAACAGAGAGCTTTTGGTGGTATGTTAATCAGAAGAATTTCTACAATTTAGGAAACACCTTTTCAATTTCTTTTTCTCTTGCTGTCAGAGAGTTAACGAATTATGATAGCTTTACATAAAAGCAGTACAAAAGGTACGCCACTTACTTTGAGGAGTTAAGATGTTTTATGTTGTTGTTTAACGCTATGACTACCTATTTAGCCTTTATGAATACATTATGAATTGCTCGACAACATAATTAGGCCTGGAGTTATCACGTACACAATCAATAGCTAAGAATGCTTCAAGAACTTCTTTTATAATAGCTACCAAAATTTAGTCACCAAAATGCCTATCACGATATAATGCCCCTTGGCTCTTAATTCTCATTGGACCATTGTAATTTATCTTCACATCGTACTTTTAAATATGAAAACATTGCTTTCTTTTCGTTAAACATCTGCTGTGCTATTATGGAATTCACAAAATAAATTGAAATTGTACGTGTTCTTACATGTTTACATGTCAGTTCCACGCGGTTGTGAAAAGTCAATTAGTTTTATTCCATCTAGCTTTAACAAAATTTGTGATATTTAGACTGCTGTCATCAGTTAACGCCACTGAGTTTTTCCGTTCGCTTTGAAGAGACATGGCGATAACAAATTTGGCTGGATACGAAAACCAGCAGACATATGAAGAATTGTTTTGCTCGGCACAGATAACAGGCGGAACACAAAATTACCAGATAGGTCTTTCAGTGATGAACATTTTCTTGTCCATTACTGCATTTCTTGGAAATACTTTGATCCTAGTTGCACTTCACAAGGAGTCTTCACTTCATCCGCCGTCCAAACTCTTGTTTCGCAGTTTAGCGGCCACTGATCTTTTTGTTGGTGTCGTTGTGGAGCCTCTCGTTGTTACGTATACAATTTCTATGAACCAGCGAGGGAATATTTGTCCATACGCGTACGTCGCAAGTCACATAACAGGGTATATTTTGGGTACCGTTTCTTTGTATACATCGACTGCAATAGGCGTGGACAGACTTCTCGCCCTCTTGTTAGGACTCAGATACAGACAAGTTGTAACTTTGAAGCGAACATATCTAGCTGTCGGCGGGTTTTGGGTTGTGTCCATTGCGGGTTCAACGTTGTACTTTTGGGATTACCGAATAACGTTATGGTTTGGCTACACAAACATATTACTGTGTCTAATCGCCTCAATCCTCTCGTATTCAAAAATTTTCCTTACTCTCCGACATAATCGAGTTCAGATGCAACTCCACGTTCATCACGGAGAGCGAAGCCAAGGAAGGCAGCTTCGCAGAGAACGATACAGAAAGACAGTGATTAATGCCTTGTGGGTACAGGTGGTGTTAGTTGTTTGTTATCTACCACACGGTGTGGTTGAAGCTTTGCTCAGTCTCAATGGTGTATCTTCAGATCTTTTTAAAGCAAGGGGAATTGACGCCTCGTTTGTTTTCTTAAACTCGTCATTAAACCCGATTCTTTACTGCTGGAAGATCAAGGAAGTAAGGCAAGCAGTGAAGGACACAGTTAGACAGTTTTGCTGTTTATTGAGTTAGTCGGTGTGAAAAGTTTCTTTGGCCAGAATTATTGAACGTGTAGACATTTAAAGCTGCATTTCTAGGGTAACTGATGTCTAATTTTAAAGCGGTCCTTATATATTGTACACAGTAGCCGCAAATACTTAAATTTAAATTTATTTGTTTTAAACTAGAATTTATGCTGTAAATTAGTTTTAAGATTAATTTTCCTGTAAAATATGTGATCTATCGGCATTCGATGTTTTGTAACAGCTCGGTTTTTCTCATTAAAATATCTCGATCTTCGCCGATCGGATGAGTAAAACCGAATATGCGTTGTATTCACGACTTCGGCTTTAAACGATAGATAAGTAGCTAGCAGTCTAAAACTACGTAGTTGGATTAGTTTCGCAACATTTCAAGTTAGTTAAGAAGGTAAATCAGGCGAAGTAAATGGGAAAACAAGAACGTTGTAACAAAAAAAAAAAATACAGAAAGGAAACGACAATTATACCTCAATTCTTAACGTGAAAAATCAGTAGCGGACAGTTTTAAAGTCCTTCGAACAGTTTTGCAACGTCTAACCATTTAATTTAATGTATAGAAATCCGTTTAATGATATGCTTTTAAATTTGTTTCCAATATTTCGTTGATCGTTGGATGCTCGACTCGCGTTAAATTTAAACAAAGTTCATTGGTTAACAGAATAGGAGAGATGTAATAACGATTCGATAAGAACATTGTATACACTCGATTGAATAAATCCTTGATATTCGAGCTTTTGGCCTTTGTTTTGACTCATGGCTGGAGGTCAGTGACTCCATCATTTTGGTCGCATCGCCGTTGAATGAGCTGACGCGGAATCAGATATCAAACTTGACAGCATGGAACTGCCATGTGTAATTATTCTTTGAGGCGAATCGTCAGACTTCTCTGTATCCCAGATGGAAGGAATATTTTAAGGTTATTGGAAAAAAATTAGGAAGGTTTTGGACAGCGTTGGGTTAGGGATAAGATCAAAGCAGCTGTAGACGTGCCATCTCATTGCAGAATGGTAACGAGTTTTATTCTAATTCTTTTCACAATAAACATATAGATGCTCTAGAACTATATACTTTGTGATCAGTCTAAATCACACTATACAAACCTATGAGGGTTAATCTGTCATTATATTAAAAATGTACAATGTTATGCAAATCATTAATGGGAAGGTGACTACACTACGTTCACATTTTTAGGATGGAACTGGCGTTTCGAGGACTCAATTTATAATACAGATGGGCCATCTGATGGCTCATTCAATAATTATTCACTTCTACTTTTATATCACCTATTTTAAAATCACTGGTGATCCTTGCAATCTGATTGGCTCTCAACAGTGTGATTTATTTACGAATCGTACTATTTTTTGTCTCCAAATCGCATCCCTTTAGCCCATGAAAATAAAATGAAATAATAATAACCACTTAAAAAATGGGTTTCTTAAAGCAGATCAATAAATATTAACATTGACAAAAAGAAATGTGATCTCAAAATGGGTGTAATAAATTACTAAATATTGAACTTTGCACTCCACGCAGTTCTATTAACAATTATGCTTTTAATAATTTTAATACATGAATGCCATTAGAAGGATAATCTGTGCCCATACTGTTATACACAGATGACATGATCAGACAAACTAGAAACACTTGTCAGTTCAAGTTGTTCCTCCTAGACAAGAAGTCCATCTTTAGTATGTATACCTGCAAATTAACTACCATACAGATTCATTGGGTTGGATTATCCATCTCTGCTATAAATTCACCCTTTTTGACTTCAGCACACATTAACTCATTCACTTATTATATTACACATTGACATTTGTGTGTTTAATCATGTTATGTGTCTGTAGCCTTCAAGAGACTTTTGTTGAGTTCATTGGGTTCAATGAGTGTCCCAAATATTAAGTAAATTAAAAAGAAGTTGTTCTAAAAAGACCAAATGTTGAATGCAATTTTTATTATGATATAAAATACAATTTTAAGGAATTTTCATATTTTCAGTGACACTCTTTTTATGTCTCAAAGATAATTCTAGCAGGTATTAGATTTGAAGGAATGATAGTCCACTTGTAAATTATTTGTGCTGCCCTCTTCCACTTTCAAGTAGGTAATTTCCCAAATTCCGCAACCACCCCCTCCCACCCCCCCCCCCCCCCACAAAAAAAAAAACAATCAGAAAATGGATGTTGCAAAGCAACTGTATATTAAACATTGTTAATAATTATTGATAATATTCACAGGGAAATAATTATTTTTAGACCTGTTCCTAGGTATGCTAAGTGCCATGTTTCCAAATGTACCTATAATTGCACTTACAGTGACAGCAACAGAGAATACAAGAGATATTCCTTAGAGATAGTGGATCCAGTCATCATATCATTGAAGTGAACTCAAACAGAAAGAACATTTTTTACACTGCTGCTGCATACCAACATACATGAAATAGAGGCCCTCTTGCTGTCTTACATCGCAAAACTAAAGGCGCTGGGAGAGATGTCCCGTACTATACTTTATTCCAAGTTAGAAATTTGCGGGGAATGCTCCAGCCATTTGTGATCGCCACTTGGGCGAGAAGCAGTTGATGCTCGGAAAATTTAACCATTCAATGGCGTAGAACTGCAAGCTCTTTCACTTTTGTCTCAGCCAAGAAAACTCCTACGAAGATAGACTCTTTTCCATTAAAGACTGCCGATTCGTAAATGTTTTTTTATCTTGTGAAAACAAGGTTGACAGAGTTTTTTTAAGGCAAATTTAATATCGTCGAGCGAAACTTCCCTTCCCGATAAAAACTCTCAAGACCTTTGCCAACTCCACACCGTGTTTCCTTCACGAAACTATTGACAGAGCGGTTTCTAATTAAAAACCCGTTTGATTATAACACGTACAGAAGTTAAAAACATTTACCAACGGCTTTTTCGGAGAATCTTTATCGACTTTTATCGTCCGCCATCGTGCTGCATTTCTTTTTGACGATACTTTTATTTTTCGCGCCAGGCCGCCAGTCGCCCATCCTACGCTCTGCCGCTAACATTTTCACTTCCGTTTTAGATTTCTATTGTTAGGAACTAGCCAATCAAATCTTGTGTCCCCAGAGCCTCCTTTCCCTCGTGCGAAGGCCCCGCCGGCTAAGAGGGACAGGAGGCTCTGGGGACGAGGTATAAACCATGAACGTTAAGCCCCAACAGCTTGCTGGAAAGCAAAGCGTTTGACCTTTGACGGCTTATTAACATTCATGACGGTTAGAAAATAAAAGCACGTGCGGTTTCTATGGCTTAAAATTTCCATATTCCTGGCGGACATTAAAAAAAAAAAAAAAAAAAAAACATGAAGTATGCACATGCTAATTAGTTCACCCCATAATTCCATAAAGTTGCATCATTTAACATTCACACCCCACCTCACGCTAGCCTGCAAGCAAGCTCTCTTGGGGGTGGGGGCGGGAGGGGGAAAGAGGAGAGAGCTTGCAACGATGTCTCAGGAATTTGAATGCCGCCCCCAGTACTCCCCGCGGCTCCCTGCTGTCCTAGCTGTTAGAATTTGGCCAATCAGCGCAAACCGGAAACGATAGCAAACGTAAACAAACACGTGAAAGGTACAATGTTATCAGATACACTTCAAAAGACTGGAATCCTTGCTGACAAAAATTATAGTTTCACTGATCGAGTATGCCTACCGAGTGACACAAAAATCAGAAAATTTAGTGAAGGATTTTACTTATTTGTTAGCACACTAAAAGCCGATTGACCAAAAGGTCGAGGTCACAAATGTTGTCCCAAGGGTCAAGCGAATCTTGCCGACTGCAGTGTCAACGCCACAAAACTACTGGACATAAAAAAAGTCGAAAACTGGACACAGTCCGGCCAGGGAAAAAAGAAGCAGTGCAAGCAAATCGGAAGGATCTCAATTTTGCAGCCGGGTCTCCGAGAACGAGAACGCAATTCCCAACATTGGAACACTCAACTCGTGTGAAATTTGTGATGTTGTGAACGAGTAGCAAAGCAGACGTGAGAGTGCCAGTAATCGATAATGATACTTTGCAATGGGCAAACAACTAATACTGTTTGATGTTAGACTTTAGACTTTCAACTGCTGCAAAAGGTTGAAATATCAAACTTGTCCCAAATCTCTTAGGTAAGACTGTACGAACACCGCTACTTTGAAGTAAAGCATTGGCAGCTTGACTTTGCTCGGGTTTTAACTCAAGAGAAGACCTAAGTTATTTAGAGAAATTCTCGCAACCTTCACAAATAGAAACTCCGCCACCATTTTTGTGTTGTCAATACGACGCACGCGAAGAGAAACGACGTAAGCACCAAATTCAATATCCACCAATCAGCATTTTGCGTCAAAAAAATTCGATGCAGAAATGAAAATTCCTGAGACATCGTTGCAAGCTCTCTCCTCTTTCCCCCTCCCGCCCCCCACCCCCAAAAGCTTGCTCGCAGGCTAACCTCACGCTTCCTTTTGCCGCGCGCTGTACGAAGACGACTGGGGACCAGTCAGTTGCAACCGGACGTTTTTTTTTTCAATCAAGTGTATAAAAAAAATACAGCAAACAAAAGGAAAATGGTTTTATCTCAATTTGTACCAAAAAACTAACGGAAACGGAATAAAAGCCTTAAGTGAAAGGTAGTTAGTTAGATAGTGCGTTTTCGAAAAATTTATGTTCCTAACCCACGAAATCAGACACAACAACAAATTATGTGGGAAAAAGGGGTAGGGGGATGAAGTACTCGAATTGCTCTATAAATGTTCATACAGGTCGAGTTGCTAGGCAACGAAAAAGTTAAGCCTGTTGTGGGGTTCTAATCCCCAAGCCATTGAGAGGTCCTTATCCTCCCTAAGGTCCAATCACCAGGCCACTGAGAGGTCCTTATCCTCTCACGGGGTCCTAATCCCCAGGAGCATTTAGAGGTCTATGGGGCAAAGGGGAAGCTGCATGGAGCACTTCATCCCAACCCAAATTTATTGGATAACAAATGCCGTGTTGCTGAAAAAAACAATCATAACCTGGCAAAGTATAAATTAGGAAATAAATATTACGACAAAATAAGATTCGAAAATGTAAAACAAGAGAATCAAGAATAAGATAGAAAAATAATCAGGCAGTGTGCCTGTAAGAGGCGGCACTGTGCTAATTAAATAACTGTAACAATGGTAAACTCTAGTCTCAATGGGCAGAGTCCAGTCCAGCACTAAGCTAAATATAATCTCAACTTTTGTTACAAAGCTTTAATGGGCAGACATATTGCATAAGGCCACAACAGCGCTGGGCTGTATAACTACTAAAGTCGGAACCAAGGAGTGTGGACATGAATATGAAGCTGGCAACATGCCTGGTACTATATCAAACTAAGCCAGATATATTGATTACTTGGAATAGATCAAAACTGTCAACGTCGTAGAAAAATAAAAAGGTCATTTTCCGAATTTCAAATAATTGCATCTGTTCCTTTACTGGTGAGGCACGAAGCTCTCACTTTCATAAGAAAGACTGTTGTGTTTGTTATCATTGGAATTTTCCGTAAAAAAAGATACATGTAAACTAAAAACTGTCCACCTTGAAGTCGGGTTATTTGTATTTGCAGAACTCTTTCGAGAAAGATACTCCTCTTAACGTGGCATTACGAACTACGACAGTAATAATTCAAGACAATAGCCACGGAAATAAGAGAAACGAATTGACACCATCTATATGTAGATTTTTATGTGCAAAACCTTTTCACCGAGTAACCCGGCTGTTAACCATGTTTTCCTTTATATCCTTGCGACATTAGAAAGTGACACCAGAGTGCTCTCTCGTCATATTTATTTGTGCTCGATGAAAAGTATATATAAAACAATTACATATTCACTTCAATGCAACCGAATTCGGTAAAACAAACCGGTCAATGTTTGAAAACTGTCACAGCCAGACCCAAGGTAAGAGTAATAACTAAAAGCTTTCTTAGTTCTAGGTTTCTTATTACGTAATTTCACATATAAAATTTTATGTTAATTTTACGTCAGTGGGAAGCTTTTGCGTTTTATACTGCGAACAGTCTTGCATAAATTGATGGTAATTTAAGGTCTATAACGCATGTTGAATAAAAAGGAGTCACCATACATAGAAATCATATACGTAGAACAAACTAAGAATTGAAACAGAAAACTTTATTCAAAAGATTGGGCATTGCAAAAAATAATCCCACTGATCAACAGTGAAGAAGGCATCTTTCACAACAACCTACACAATAATTTTTTCGTTAAGTTAATAATATCCGGCTTTAAGTATCCTAGCGTCGCGCCCCCAGCGTTTGGACATTGTTTTGTCGGCCGGTACCTTGATGCATCAGAAATTAAACTATTTGTATAATTGTAATGGAAAGTCACAATTTCGGAAAAGATGAATTATGAACAATATTTTAAAGAACCGTACACACAACAAATTGGTCCTCCATCGTCATATTTATTTGTGACCAATGAAAAGTATATAAAACAGCTACACATTCACTTAGTAAAATTTTATCGACATGTTTTGATCGCTGGGTACATGGCTCATATAAAAAGCGTTCAGTTGCATTTTAAGTTTCCTTTCATTCGGGTCGGCACGGCGGAAGAAAAATAATACGTGGATGCTGTTTTAGCAATATTACACCTGCAAATTTTGTCCGTGTCATGATTTGCCTATATGTTGCAATTCAGTTTGAAACTTATAATCCTTTTAGAATTTCAATATTTTTGAAAGGATTCCTAGCAAAAATTGTTAATTTTTGTATGTTTTTACCTTTCTAACCAAATTTCTGGAAAACTTCTCAATCGATCAACTTGTCTGTTTTTATGGTTTTGTTTTTTTTTTTCCTTTAATCTACAATGAAGTTGCCATTGAATAAAATGTTAAAGTGCTTGAAAGCACTGAATTGACTCAAATCATCTTAAGCTGGCTATCCGATTTTCTTTAATATTCAGTATTTCAGTATTTCCATTTATTTTTTCGATATTTTTGCTTTCCAGAGAAAACGCGAACCTGTAGGTGTCAATCTCAACACAGCCTCCTCCAGCCAAAAAATAAAAATAAAGAAAAAAACATTTTCACTCATAGAACGCGCAGCAAAATTGATTTTATGGAAATCCTTCAAAAAGATAAAATTGAGTTTCCGCGGAATTCCCTTCTATTCCTACTGGTTCCGTTTTCCAATTGGAAATTTGAAATTCAAATCGAGTAGTTATTTAATTTCGCTTAACTGAAGGGTAACAACACGCCACCACTGGGCCCATTTCCACTCATAAGCTTGTTATAAAATTAACTTAAACGTTGATTCGTCTTTGGAATAATATCAACTGAAGGGTTATGCTACGACTGTTTCTGTCGGAAAGCTATGTTATAAAGCTAGTGCATTTGGTTGCTGCGAAGTACAAAAATGCTAATAACAAACTTTACCGAAGAAGAAAAGCAAAATTCGTACTATGAACTGGTCTGTTCCACAGAATTAACTGGAGGGATACACAGCCATCTAATAGCTCTTTCGGCGCTAAACATTTTACTTTCGATTACTGCTTTCCTGGGGAACACTTTGATCCTAATCGCTCTTCACAAGGAGTCTTCACTTCATCCGCCGTCCAAACTCTTGTTTCGTAACTTAGCTACGACTGATCTGTTTGTTGGTTTTATTGTAGGGCCCCTTACAGCAACTTATTTCATATCTGCGACGAAAGAGTGGTGGAATATATGCCGCTTCTCGTATGTAGCAACTTTAATCGCTGGCTACATTTTGGGTTCGGTCTCTCTATTTACACTAACTGCAATAAGCGTGGACAGACTTCTCGCCCTGTTGTTAGGGATGAGATACAGACAAGTTGTAACTTTGAAGCGAACATATCTCACTGTATTTGCTGCTTGGATTGTGTCTGTTGTCGGGACGGCTATGCACTTTTGGAAAAACCTTATCACCATATGGTATGGCACGATAGGTGTGTCACTGTGCCTAGTCACCTCATTTTTGTCGTATGCAAAAATTTTCCTAACCCTCCATCAACAACAGTCTCGAGTGCAAGTCCTTTTCCACAGAAGGAAATTCAGCCAAGATTTCGTTCGTACGTTGCCTCAGAATCAAACTCAACAGCAGGTCCAAAGACAACCAAGACCGCCAATGCCGTCAATGAATATCGAACGATACAGAAAGACAGTGACCAGCGCTTTGTGGGTTCAATTGACACTACTGGTTTGTTTTTTACCGTACGGCATAATCCAGGCTTTGGTCGCTAAAAGAGGACACTCTCCGGCTGTTTACCTTCCTAAGGCCTATTTATTGGCCTTACTTTATTTAAACTCATCACTAAACCCGATTCTCTACAGCTGGAAGATCAAAGAAGTTAGAAAAGCAGTGAAGGAGACAGTTACACAAATGTGTTGTTCATCAGGTTAACTAATTGCCAGTCTTTAAGGCTCTTAAAAATATGATATTTTGCTCTCATGATCCTTCATGCCAAACCATTTACAATCGTCGCTGCTTCTACCACTTCATCAATATTGCTTTACGAAACGAAAGCTACCGACTGAATTTCAGCAAGACACAATTCGTCATTGTAAAATTCCTCCTCCTCCTCCTCCTCCTCCTCCTCCTCCTCCTCTTCTTCTTCTTCTTCTTCTTCTTCTTCTTCTTCTTCTTCTTCTTCTTCTTCTTCTTCTTCTTCTTCTTCTTCTTCTTCTACTTCTTTATCTTCTTCCACTTCCACTTGGCGGCCCACGACTCCGCAAATTAGAAAATACGCTGAATTTCAACAAAGTTACCGACCGAATTTCAGCGAGACACAATTCGTCATTGTAGAATTCCTCCTCCTCCTCCTCCTCCTCCTGCTCCTCCTCTTCTTCTTCTCTTTCTTCCTCCTCCTCTTCTTCTTCTTCTTCTCTATCTTCTTCCACTTCCACTTGGCGGCCCACGACTCCGCAAATTAGAAAATACGCTGAATTTCACCTTTTTCTTCAATCTACTTCAACTTCGTCACAGGAAAAATACGGTCTGCATGACGAACGCTGCTATTTTTGGCAATTTGTTAAACCGAACAGACAAGACCAATTAAAAAGTTTAAATTCATAGAATATTAATAACTTCTAAACGCCAACTCTTATTGTAATATAATGGCTGTCGTATAGTGAACTTAAGAGGAAGTTTTAAATTAAGCGAATTAAACGAAAACGTGGCAGTTGAAAGTCTCGTCATTGTACTAGTGATGTACTAATAAGCAGGCAGCTGCAGCGGACGCAATAATAAACCTGACAAGTCCAACTTTCGTTGTCATAACGTTAAAAGGTTTTGACAATGAAGAGTAAGGGGAGTATAGTACACCACTTTGACATCAATATCATAAGCTGATGACGTGGAATTTACGTGGCGAATACAAACGATGGCCATCCTTGAAAGACCAAGGAATATACTAAATATGTGAAAGTTACTAAAAATACTAAACATGTGAAAGTCATTGCGAGAAAGTTAGAAATTTTAGTAAAGAAAGAAAAATTGCAAATTTTGAAACAGCTCTTTGTCAAAACGGGTTTGCCGTGGTAACGACAACTTTTAAGTACAATGATTTATTCGTACTTAATTGTTCCCAGATAAATTTCCAATAAAAAGCATTTTTTCAGAGGAATATTAAGCTTGAAAGTCACCACAGAGTTGATATGGTAATTTAACCACCGTACGGAGAATCGATCAGCACTCAAATCTCTTAAGGTAATTAAATTACTTTATTAACTTTGTTGATAAAACCAAATATTCGTTTCCAATACTCCACCCACGCAGCAACAGAAACTAACTAGACTGTTCACAGTCCCCCTATTTTTCCGTGGGATTTTCGAGACTGCAACGTTTCGATGGAGCTGCCACCATCTTGGTTTGTAAAAGCGAGCGCGGCCTGGGGAGAGTGTCTAATCTACCCAGTGGAGGGTAGCGGAGTTGGGAGGCGGCGGGAAAAATCATTCAACTGACCCCACTCCTGCTCCCCTCGGTAGTTTAGACACTCTCCCCAGATCGACGCTCGCTTTTACAAACCAAGATGGCAGCAGCTTTATTTCAGCGCACCAGTCTCGAGAATCCCACGGAAAAATAGGAGGACTGTGAACAGTCTAGAAACTTACCCCCTTATCTATCTGTTACAATAAATTGCACATAAACAGGCAGATATATCATGGGCTATAGGAAAATGAAGTTCGACTAACCTAAGTTTAATTTCTATCAAATAAAATGTGTTAAACTCACAGTTAAATAGTGCCGGATGATATAAGACCAAAGGACGGTACCTCCTAATACAGAACTATTTTTGCACAGTTCGACTATGTGGGAAAAGTAAATCTTAAGCTCCGTCTACACGAGCAATTTTTATATGGCAATTTTTTTCGCAATTTTTACTTGCCAGTGTAGATGATGAGAAATGACCAATTTTTATGTGACAACTGCATTTGCTGAAAAGCTGGCGTGTTAGTTTTTATGTGGCAAATAAATATTGCCACATAAGAAAATTGTCCGTGTAGACGAGATGCCACATAAAATGTGACCATTTTTTTAACGTCATCTGTAGAACCCAGTCCTTAACATTTGCACATATAGCATGGCGCCATCTTGCTTTTTGCCTTTCCATGGACATCTCCGCTGTGCGAAATTATTACTGACGCAAATTAACAACAAATATCTATCGAGCCATCTACACGGGCAAATAAAAATTGCCACACAAAAATTGCTCGTGTAGACGGGGCTTTAGCAAGGGCTATTGGAATCTGAAAATAAAATTGGGAGTAGCGGTGCATTTTTCAGAGCTAATCAAGCAAAAAAATTGACAAAGCTGTAAAATACAAAGCAATGTATTGCGCATGTTTGCAAATTGTTCTCTCTGGATATTGGATACCAATAACCTCGGCTTTTCCAACACAGCTATAAACCACACTTAGCCCTATCAAGACCGAGCTTTTTTTGTCTTTTCTGACCGGGGTGGGGTTGCGAATTCCGCCTCCCTCTATAACTTCGCAACCATAGCTGCTATAACAATGAGGCTTAAGGGATAGATAACACTTCCAAAGATGTGTCCTTTGAGGTCCGCAACCGGAAAAAATGGTCAAAAAATTGGTTGCAAGGGTAATAACAAAGTCAATGAACACTAACCTTATCAACTCTTTGGGGACTTCCAAGCTTAATATTCCTCTAAAAAAAGGCTTTCTATTCGAAATTTATCTGGGAACAATTAAGTACGACTTATCATTGTCCATAAAATTTGACGTTACCACGGCAAATCTGTTTTGACAAACAGCTGTTTCAAAATTTGCAATTTTCCTTTCTCTACTGAAATTACTCGCAATAACTTTCACATGTTTAGTATTTTTAGTAACTTTCACATGTTTAGTATATTTCTTGGTCTTTCAAAGATGGCCGTCGTTTGTTTTCGCCACGTAAATTCCACGTCATCAGCTTTTGAAAACGTAACTCAATTCCCGCATCTTATGAAGTTATCACTTTCCGTTAGGAAGACGTCAAAGAAAATATCTTTGGACGTACTATTTATCCTCATAAGTCTCATGTTTAAAACTTTTATTCTTGCGAAGTTATGGAGGGAGTTGGATAGGAATCATGCACGGCCCTAGAGGACGGAAAAAACGATTTAGGTAGAGTTAAATACTTTCACCGTTACAGAGATCCGTTATATCAAGCACCCTATCTACCCCCTTCCCCCCCCCCCCCCCTCCCACTTAATTTCTGCTATTGCTTCCGCTGCAGCTGCCTGCTTACTGCTTATTAGTACATCACTAGTGCAATGACGAGACTTTCAGCCGCCACGTTTTCGTTTAATTCGCTTAATTTAAAGCTTCCTCTTTAGTTCACTATACGAAACCAATTATATTACAATTAAAGTTGGTGTATAGAAGTTATTTAAAATATTCTATGATTTAAACTTTTTAATAGGTTTTTTTCTGTTTGGTTTAACAAACTGCCAAAAATAGCAGCGTTCGTCGTGCAGACTGTATTTTTCGTGTGACAAAGTTGAAGTAGATTGAAGAAAAAGGTGAAATTCAGCGTATTTTCCAATTTGCGAAGTCGTGGGCTGTCAAGTGGAAGTGGAAGAAGATGGAGAAGAAGAAGAAGAAGAAGAAGAAGAAGAAGAAGAAGAAGAAGAAGAAGAAGGAAAGGAGGATGAGGAAAAGGAGGAGGAGGAGGAATTCTACAATGACGAATTGTGTCTCGCTAAAATTCAGTCGGTAGCTTTGTTTCGTAAAAAGCAGTAATGATGAAGTGGTAGAAGCAGTGACGATTGTAAATGGTTTGGCGGGAAGGATCATGAGAGCAAAATATCATATTTTTAAGAGCCTTAAAGACTGGCAATTAGTTAACCTGATGAACAACACATTTGTATAACTGTCTCCTTCACTGCTTTTCTAACTTCTCTGATCTTCCAGCTGTAGAGAATCGGGTTTAGTGATGAGTTTAAATAAAGTAAGGCCAATAAATAGGCCTTAGGAAGGTAAACAGCCGGAGAGTGTCCTCTTTTAGCGACCAAAGCCTGGATTATGCCGTACGGTAAAAAACAAACCAGTAGTGTCAATTGAACCCACAAAGCGCTGGTCACTGTCTTTCTGTATCGTTCGATATTCATTGACGGCATTGGCGGTCTTGGTTTTCTTTGGACCTGCTGTTGAGTTTGATTCTGAGGCAACGTACGAACGAAATCTTGGCTGAATTTCCTCCTGTGGAAAAGGACTTGCACTCGAGACTGTTGTTGATGGAGGGTTAGGAAAATTTTTGCATACGACAAAAATGAGGTGACTAGGCACAGTGACACACCTATCGTGCCATACCATATGGTGATAAGGTTTTTCCAAAAGTGCATCGCCGTCCCGACAACAGACACAATCCAAGCGGCAAATACAGTGAGATATGTTCGCTTCAAAGTTACAACTTGTCTGTATCTCATCCCTAACAACAGGGCGAGAAGTCTGTCCACGCTTATTGCAGTCAGTGTAAATAGAGAGACCGAACCCAAAATGTAGCCAGCGATTAAAGTTGCTACATACGAGAAGCGGCATATATTCCACCACTCTTTCGTCGCAGATATGAAATAAGTGGCTGCAAGGGGCTCTACAATAAAACCAACAAACAGATCAGTCGTAGCTAAGTTGCGAAACAAGAGTTTGGACGGCGGATGAAGTGAAGACTCCTTGTGAAGAGCGATTAGGATCAAAGTGTTCCCCAGGAAAGCAGTAATCGAAAGTAAAATGTTTAGCGCCGAAAGAGCTATTAGATGGCTGTGTATCCCTCCAGTTAATTCTGTGGAACAGACCAGTTCATAGTACGATTTTTGCTTTTCTTCTTCGGTAAGGTTTGTTATTAGCATTTTTGTACTTCGCAGCAACCAAATGCACTAACTTTATAACATAGCTTTCCAACAGAAACAGTCGTAGCATAACCCTTCAGTTGCTTCAGACGATTTGAGTCAATACCGTGCTTTCAAGCACTTAAACATTTTATGCAGTGGCAACTTCACTGTAATAGTACGAACTTTGACCGCAACCGGACTCGTCATCTATCAAGGACGAAAATGAGCACGGAGCCATAAATGCAACCGAAAATATATAGAAACTGCAAAATATGACATCGCGGAAGAAGAAATACAGTTTCTAATATCCAGCAAACCACTCCAAACCAAGAACGCACATTGCTATTTAAAACCATTTTGCGTCATTGTTTACAAAAAGCAAGTTTAAAATAGCTATGTACACAGTGATGGTCATAATATGCAAACAACGTTGGTTATTTTTCGGTGCTCTTCTATCCGGATCGGACCGACAAGGGTGGAGTATTGCTGGCATTAATGGGGATGGTTCATTAAATGCCTATTTTGCAGGCATTGGAACGTTAAGTGCTCATTCAAATATATTATAGCCGTGTAGCTGTTGAAGATAATATTATATCCAGCCTTGCACTAAAGTGAAAGCATGACTTTCTCTACCGGCTCTGATATCTCAGCTCTGTTTATGATATATAGTCTAGGAACTGTAAATTGAAAACACAGATACCTTGTTCTTCAGCTTTTAGAATTCTCGTCTTCGCTTGTCAAGCTCAATGTAGTGCCTGTCACGACATTTTATTGACAGTGAGGATAAGATGCATCTTTGACAAACCTAAGATTTATAAAAACTGCAACTTTTCTGAACCAAAGGCGTTTTTCACGCAAGTCGATTAGTAATTTAATGAAACATTATTGTCTGTTGGGGGTTTCAGATACACTTTGATATGAAATATTTAATGATTTTGTTTCCTATCCTTCGCATTGTTGACGCTGGCGTACAGAGGAAAGCGTGACATAACACCTGAACGTTACATTTTTCGTTTGCAATCGGTGAAATGGAATTTATATTTATACGGATAAACCCATCAACACATGAGATTTTGTTTCCGAATAACAACTTAGTTTTATTCCACCAGAAATGAAACATAAACAGTAAATTTATTTTGAACTTATTAACTTGTCCTTGCGTGACCACTGCCATTTTTGAAAAAAATATAATAAAATTCCTTATGTGTTTACTTCCGTCAACGCTTGGATTGTAAATTTCCCAAGCTGGATTTTTTATATATTGCAGTACATGTATAGAGCTTTCCTAAAGTATAATACTTGCTACAAATTTCGATGTACCAGGACACGATATTTGTCCGCAAAGTTTTAACAATTTCCAGTGTTAACGAAAATACTGATAATAGGAATCTTCGGACTTTGAAAACTGCATGTTAATAAAAATCCTCCAGCAACATTTTCATAAGATCGTATTCTCAGAAGGATGCTTAACTTAATATCAAAAGATCGTTTTAATACGCTAAGCCGTGCGATCTGAAAATGCACCAAATCTCGCCAAAATTTAACGTCGGCTGCGACGTGATCACGGCATTTCACATTATGCCGGAATTCTCGAAAACGAAAAATCTTTGGAAAGTTTTATTGTTATTTTCGTAAATAGTTCTTTAAAGGGATTCTTCTGACAAAATATGAGGAAATCCGAAATTTCAGTTTTGACCGCGAGTTCTCGATATTCTCAGGCAGCCGCTCTAAATTGTTCCCAGATAAATTTTCAATAAAAAGCCTTGTTTTAGAGGAATATTAAGTTTGAAAGTCACCACAGAGTTGATTTGGTAGTTTAACCACCGTGAAGAGAATCGATCAGCACTCGAATCTCTCGAGGTAATTAAATTACCTCATTAACTTTGTTGATAAAACCAAATATTCGTTTCCAATACTCCACCCACGCAGCAACAGAAACTGACTAGGCTGTTCACAGCCCCCCTATCTTTCCGTGTAAGTAAGTAAGTAAGTGAACTTTATTTAGACAGGGTGGCCCAATCAGCTACGGGGCTGTTATCCTGAGGGGCCCTGTATACACCTAAAATAATTATTATTATGGTTTGAGAAAAAAATTACAATATATATGACTCAAACACTTTTGGGTTAAAATATCATAGGATAGAAAAAAAAAAAAAACATTTGCACACTAAGAAAAAAATCTATGCAAAATCGTGTTTCATCATTAGTCGCTTAAAAGCCTCCAAGGACGCTACCCGTTTGTATGTTTCAGGTAACGAATTAAATAAAACCGCTCCGGAGTATCTAAAAGTTCTCTTCCCGAGGCTAAGTTTGGGTCTTGAAGGATGAATGTCTTCACGCCGACGTGTATTGTAACTATGGAAACTGTGGTTTCTATCAAAATAATCAGCCGTGGAAATCCGTGGGATTTTCGAGACTGGTACGCTTTGATGGAGGCGCCGCCATCTTGGTTTGTAAAAGCGAGCGCGAACTGGGGAGAGTGTTTAAACTACCGAGGGAAGGGGAACGGAGTTGGGAGGCGGCGGGAAAAATCACTAAACTGACCCCAACTCCCGCTCCCCTCGGTAGTTTAGACACTCTCCCCAGATTGCGCTCGCTTTTACAAACCAAGATGGCGGCAGCTCCATCGAAGCGTACTCCCACAGAAAAATAGGGGGACTGTGAACAGTCTAGAAACTAACCCCCTTATCTACCCATTACAATAAATAGGACATAAACAGACAGTTATATCATGGGCTATAGGAAAATGAAGTTCGACTAACTTAAGTTTAATTTCTATCAAATAAAGTGTGTTAAAATCTCAGTTAAATAGTACCGGATGACTTAAGGACGGTGCCTCTTAATACAGAACTATTTTTGCACAGTTCGACTATGTGGGAAAGCCCCGTCTACACGAGCAATTTTTATATGGCATTTGCTTGTGGCAATTTTTATTTGCCACATAAAAACTAACACGCCAGCTTTTCAGCAAATGTAGTTGTCACATAAAAATTGGTCATTTCTCATCATCTACACGGGCAAATAAAAATTGCTGAAAAGCTGGCGTGTTAGTTTTTATGTGGCAAATAAAAATTGCCACATAAAAAAATTGTCCGTGTAGACGAGATGCCACATAAAATGTGACAATTTTTTTCAACGTCATCTGTAGAACCCAGTCCTTAACATTTGCGCATCCAGCATGACGTCATCTTGCTTTTTGCCTTTCCATGGACATCTCCGCTGTGCGAAATTATTACTGACGCAAATTAACAACAAATATTTGTCGAGCCATCTACACGGGCAAATAAAAATTGCCACATAAAAATTGCTCGTGTAGACGGGGCTTTAGCAAGGGCTATTGGAATCTGAAAATAAAATTGGGAGTAGCAGTGCATTTTTTAGAGCTAATCAAGCAAAAAAATCGGCAAAACTGTAAAATACAAAGCAATGTATGGCGCATGTTTGCAAATTGTTCTCTCTGAATTTTGGATACCAATAACCTCGGCTTTTCCAACACAGCTATAAACCACACTTAACCCTATCAAGGCCGAGCTTTTTTTGTATTTTCTGACCAGGGTGGGGTTGAGCATTCCGCCTCCCTCCATAACTTCGCAACCATAGCTGCTATAACAATGAGGCTCATGGGATAGATAACACTTCCAAAGATGAGTCCTTTGAGGTCCGCAACCGGAAAAAAATGGTCAAAAAATTGGTTGCAAGGGTAACAACAAAGTCAATGAACACTAACCGACCACACCAGACGTTTGCCAGACAAATTTCTGCCAAACAAAAAAGTTATTCAGATACAAAGTGGCCACGGGCAGAATCCATCCCGCCTCCCCCCTTCCACACACACACACCCCAGTGTAGATAGGGTAAATGCCAGCCATTCAACCTTGATTTGTTTGTCTTCCAATAGACACGTGGCCACGTGAGTTTCACAAAAGACCAGCCTTCCAGCCAAGTGGACTGAAGAGCAAAAGATTAACAACTGTTATTGCTCACTACCTTACAAACAATGGCAAAATAAAACATTACCTATCAAAGTTTCAAACTTTTGTATTAGAAGAAGATGGCCTCGACTGCCAACCCCATATCCCTTTTTGTCAAAGATATTCACGAATCGAAATTAACCTTATTTCTCTAAAAAAAAAAGATAAAATTTCCAGAATCGCTCTCAAATCCAATTGTTTTGCTCTTTTTAGAGTTTAAATCTATATTGAAACAATTTGATCCAAAATGACCGTAACCAGGCTCCTCACCGTGGCCTCGTCAGTTCGAAATTTGATATTGATGGATGACATGATAGTCTGAGTGAAGACTATGCTTAAAAGTCGGCACACCTGGTCCTTGCGAGAAAATATAATGGCAATAACAAACCTTACCGAAGAAGAAAAGCAAAAATCGTACTATGAACTGGTCTGTTCAACAGAATTAACTGGAGGGATACACAGCCATCTAATAGCCCTTTCGGCGCTAAACATTTTACTTTCGATTACTGCTTTTCTGGGGAACACTTTGATCCTAATCGCTCTTCACAAGGAGTCTTCACTTCATTCGCCGTCCAAACTTCTGTTTCGCAGCTTAGCAACAACTGATCTGTGTGTTGGCATCATTGTAGAACCTCTTGTTGTTACTTATTTTATATCTGCAGTGAATGAACGGTGGCATATTTGTCGGCATGCATATGTAGCAGCTTTTACCGCGGGCTACGGTTTGGGTTCAGTTTCTTTATTTACATTGACTACAATAAGCCTGGACAGACTTTTCGCCCTGTTGTTAGGGCTCAGATACAGACAAGTTGTAACTTTAAAGCGAGCGTATCTCACTGTAAGTGTTCACTGGACTGTGTCCATTCTCGGGACGATGGTTCATTTTTGGAGAACCAAAGTAACCATATGGTATGGTACGATAGGTATATCGCTGTGTCTAGTTACCTCTTTTCTGTCTTACGCAAAAATTTTCCTGACCCTCCGCCATCAACATGATCGAGTTCAAGACCTCCTTCAATGTAGGAAACTCACCCAAAGACTTTTTACTACTCGGCGCACGAATCAAAACCAAGTACACGTTCAGAGACCACCGAGTCAGACAATTTCAATGAACGTCGCGCTATACAGAAACACAGTGTCAAGCGCCTTGTGGGTTCAGTTAGCACTGGTAGTTTGTTATCTACCATACGGGATAATGCAGGCTGTTTTCGCCCAAAAAGAGAATTCTTCAACTATTTACCTCCTCAAGGGTTACTGTTTGACTTTACTTTACTTAAACTCGACATTAAACCCGATTCTCTACTGCTGGAAAATGAAAGAAGTAAGGCAAGCAGTGAAGAAGACAGTTGGACAAATTTACTGTTCGTCAAGTTGATTATAACAAAAAAATTTCAGCTGCTTAAATTGTTAGCTTCTTTTCTGCAAAAGCTGTGTCTATACTATAAAGTGGTATATTCTCAGAATAATGCGTGTGATATTGTAAATGGTATGCGTATATAGGCAATAAAAAAAGTTGTTTCCAATAGGGTAAAGCTTTCAATTGGTGCAATGTTTTTGTGTATTCAACTTCCTCTATCTCGTCTGTCATCACTTAATTGGTAGCTTTTAGCTTACGAGTTCCTTAATTTTGCTTCAACAATTTATTTCCCTGTAGCGTAGTCTACGTGTGTTACCGCCAAAAAATATAGTTTTAATGAAGAAACCTGGTGTTTTCTCGCCATCTGTTGTCTAGACGAGGGCAATAAATACGTTTTTAACGCAAGGAATATTCATAAGCACTTTTAATCATGGTAGTTGTTCCATACTGTTGAGCAAAGATGACATTTTGAATAAATTTACTGCGTTAAAGTGACAATTTAAGACCCGACAAGATGCGAGCTGAGAACAATTTTTTCGTGTTTATAACTTAAAATTGACTTTATTCAGACTGCGCTGTTTTACACTTTTACCTGGTTGTGGTGGATCTCTGAATTGGAGAGAGTATTAAACATAAAGAAAATGAAAAACATAGAGATAATATAAGATGACCACCACCTCATGAGTTTTCGATTTTCAAACAGCGACCATTCTTGGTCACTCAGTTTTTCAAAATGTATAAAAGCCACCAAAAAATTGCCAAAAAGTCCAACAAAGCACATCTGACATAATCTCAAAATGTAAAAGGTACTCATGAAAGTTAAGACTTTCAGTAAAGGGAAACAAAATCCAAAATCATGTTTTAAACAAGTTTAATTTTGCTATGGTTGCATCAAATTTCATAGACAATAGAATGTTATACTAATGAGATAAATAGTTACCTGAGAAATTTCAAGAAAAGCCGCTAAATTTGGTGGTCTTTCAAAAGGTATATTCCGCGCCCTCTCCCTGCCCTTACTAATACTATTGGCTGAACTGCAAATTACCAGATAAATTTCAAGAAACGCGGCCAAATTTGGCGGTCTTTCAAAAGGCATATTCTGTGCCCCCTCTCTACCCCAACTAATCCCATTGGCTGAACTGGAAATTAGAGTGGTTGTTACAGAAAGTATGAGGTTATACTTTTAGTCTTATCAAAATTTGCTTTGTCTTCTTTATCTTTCTAAAAAAACGCTTTCTATTTAGTAAATATAGGATATTACTTTCAGTGGTGTATTTCATCCACAACTTCCCAATTTCAAAAATACGGCTCCACGGCCCGTATTCACAACATTGTTGAGTAATAGTTGGATTCATGTTTAAGTAACAAGTGCGGATGTCGCCCGTTTCAAAATATATAGTTTTTAAGACCTTGCTCGCCACAAGACTCCAGGTACCTCTGTGCTTAGAACACCGACTTGCACATGCATACAGAAGGTTATGGTTTCGACTCACTTCCTAGTCTAAGCAGGGTTAATGCTATATCGATCGTCTGTGCATAAATTTTCCTTAGTTTATTTTTCTGATAGTATTAATGCTACTTTAACCGTGAATGACCATGGCGTCAGATTTCAACTCGATAGTGCAGCTGACGTCAACACCATTTGTCAGAAACATGGAAGGAAACACCAGGTGTCTCCAACAACAGTACGTCTGAATATGTGGAACAAAACTAACCTGAAGCCTCTGGGGGAAACAGTACTAAGGGTTGCGAATCCCCGTTCTAGTGTAGAGTCCGAAGTAAAGTTTATTGTTGTGCCAAACGGTTTTACCAACCTGCTTGGCCTGAAGACCATTCAGGAACTTGGTTTCATAACCATAAATGAGGAATGCTTCATTTCTCAGATCAATGCCCCTCAACTTGGTGATCTGGGAGAAGCCACTCTCCGGATCGATGAAAACGCCCAACCGAAAGTACTTCCATGTACGAAAATTCCCCTTGCAATTGAAGATGCCGTGAAAGAAGAATTGGATCGACTGGTAGGAAAAGGTGTGCTTGTTCCTATGACGGAACCAACCAAGTGGGGCAGCAAAATGGCTGTTGTACACAAGCCCATTGACCCGCAACCATTGAATGAAGCACTCAAGCGTGAACATTACAGACTACCAGTACCTGATGACGTGCCCCGGGATGCCAAAGTTTTCAGCAAGCTTGATGTGCGAGAAGCTTATTGGCACGTCAAACTAGACGTAGAGTCCAGCAAACTCACCACAATGATCATCCCTTTTGGCCGGTACCGGTGGAAGAGGCTCCGTTTTGGACTCAAGGTATCAAGCGCAAACTTGATGAAGCTTTGGGAGGTCTAGAAGGCGTGTTCAGTATTGTTGATGATGTAGTCATAGCTGGGTGTGTCCAGACAGTGGAGGAAGCTAAAATTGACAACCAACGGAAGCTGACGGAGACCTTGAAAAGGTGTGCTGAGAAGAACATTGTCCTGAACGAGGACAAACAGCAGATTGGTTTAACTGAGATTACTTTCCATGGTCACAGAATCACAAAGGATGGTGTGAAAATTGACGAGGCCAAAGTACAAGCTATCCGCAACATGCCGGCACCTACCGATGTAGCGGGTGTAAAACGTCTTTGTGGCATGGTAAAGTACATGTCGAGGTTCATGCCTGACCTTGCTGGGACACTTGAACCAATCCGTACTTTAACATGGAAGGACACTCCATTTGTGTGGTCCACGGAATGTGAGAATGCTTTTGACATGCTAAAGAAAAACCTTTCTGAATCACCATACCTGGCCTACATTGATGTTTCAAACGAAGTTGTGATTCAAGTGGACAGTAGCAAACAAGGGATTGGTGCTGTTCTGCTTCAAGAAGGTCGTCCCGTAGAGAACGCATCGCAAGCACTGACACCGTCTGAGAGAAACTGGGCGCAGATCGAAAAGGAAGCCCTATCTGTTTTGTATAGCCTTAAGAGATTTGGCCAGTACACATATGGCCGACCTGTAAAAGTTGAGAATGATCACAAACCTCTAGCTGCCATATTACGAAAGCCTTTGAGCCAAGCACCCAAGCGTCTTCAGGACATTATGATGTGGTATCGCAGGTACGATGTCCATTTTGTATTTGTTAAGGGTACTGACTTACTCATTGCTGACACACTGAGTAGAGCTCACCAAGATGATAGCGGAAATGACCAAGATGACCGTGCTCGAATCATGAATGTCCATGTGTTTGGTGACATCCCAGACAAGCGACCTGATGACATACGTGAAGCGACCTCGTGTGATTCTAGTCTGCAGGATGTGATGAAGTTAGTGTTGGAAGAATGGCCAGCAGACAAGCGTCGAACCCCTGTGTGCGCGTTGCCATATTTTGATGTACGAGACTGTCTAAGTATTGTGGATGGAATTCTGGTAACAGGAGAAGCAGTTGTGATTCCCATGGCTCTGAGACCATCAATCAAGAGAAGACTGCACAGTGCCCATCTAGGCCATGATAGTATGTTGCGACGAGCCAGAGGAACAGTGTATTGGCCCAACATGGCCTCTGACATCAAGCAAATAGCCGACATGAGTGAAACATGCCAGGAAATGAAACCGCGAAACTCACCAGAACCATTCAAACAGCACAGTGATGGCGACGAACCATGGCAAAAGATTGGTATTGATTTATTTGAAATTGCTGGGAAGCACTATTTTGCAGTGGTAGATAATGGCTCGTTATGGCATACCGAGAATGATTGTGTCGGATGGAGGTCCGCAGTTTACCAGTCAGGAATTTAATTTTTTTGTGGAGGACTGGGGTATAACTCATGTTACCTCATCACCAATGCATCAGAGAGCCAATGGCAAAGCAGAATCTGCCGTTCAAATCATGAAATCTCTTCTCGTGAAAACCCATAAGGAAGGAGGTGGTCCTCATGAAGCGATGTTAGAGCAAAGAAGCACCCCTCGTCAAGACACTGGTCTTAGTCCAGCAGAAATGATGTTCAACAGAAGAACGCGTAGTTTCCTAACTAGCATAAGCGGTCCCCCTTGTGAAAGAGAAGCGGGAGGCACGCAAGCGCAGTGTTAGGAAAGCTCATGACCGGAAGTCCCGAAAGCTCTCAGAAATAGATGTGGGACAGTCAGCGTTTTTCCAACACACTGACATTCTGGGTCCTAACACTTATCAAGTCAGTGGTCCCATGGGAGGAACGTACAGAAGAAATCGCGTGCATATGAGACCGACCAGCATAACACCAAAGGCTCGAGACCTGTCCCCTGTTGTTCCGCCTCGTGTTCTTGATGTGACACCATTGGCACTACCAGAGGAAGCTCCACAAGTGTGTAACCCACCCACAGACCCTCCGGTAGTAAACAGCCAGCCGTGTAGTGTGAAAGAGAACATTGCACCTACTGACAGTTCTGGATGGTCAGTAAGTGCAAACTGACCAAGGCGCGAAATAAAACCGCCGAGCCTTTTCAAAGATTACGTGACCAAGTAGAGACCACAAGTCGGAAGGACTGTTTACTCTGACATTGTTTATTTGTACAGTAGACATGACATTTTCAATAAGACTTTTGAGCGTTTGAATTTTGAAGTTTATTCTTAGCTGTTATACTTTTGCAAGTCGTTCTTCTTCTTAAACAAGGAAGGATGTTGATAAGTTAGCGAGACTACGAGTACGCCCACATTGCATGCCTGCATGTATGTATTCAACCATGACACTTTGTAGCCTTAGTTCTATCATGTGCTCGGTGTAAGATGGCGAGCGTTGTTTCTTAAATTACTTGTCTGTGCTCACTAGTCGCCTCCTAATTTCCCGTTTATCAAAGCTTAATCAACAGGAAGGAAGGAAGGAAGGAAGGAAGGAAGGAAGGAAGGAAGGAAGGAAGGAAGGAAGGAAGGAAGGAAGGAAGGAAGAGAAAGAATACGTTTTAGCGCCCTCGGTTTTGTAATGAAATTTTCTCGCTTTTGTAAAGCGCCTTAGAACTATTGGCTATTCGCTATGTAAATTTTCATTGTAACATGTAATTGTAATTGTAAGAATAAATGACAGAAAGATGTTGTACTTATCGGTAAAAGGAAATCGTTAGACGACTAACAGGAGGAAGATTCCTCATGATCCTCAATATTTCCTGAACGAAAATAACACCTAGAGCCCCAAACGTTTCGAAAGTCTAGTTACTCAATCCCCCATTTATAAACTACTACAACAATAACACGAGAGCTATATCCAATAATTTTATTCCTTATATCCCGTGAAACATTGGTTTTATTGGCCCGTGTCAATCTAGCTGGAAATTTAAAGAGACGAGAATGTTGACAAGAAATTAAACAAAACAGGGCTCAAAATTTGATTTTTAAGCCCGTTACTTTCTTGAAAAAATTCATTAAGTAAATGAAAAATATCCGCGCACGCCATTTTACATCTTTTACTTGTGATATCAACACTTCTGTTGAATACCAGCTGTTCCATAAAAGAAGCCATCAGTTCAATAATGGTTGCCCGCATTAAATTCAACACGTTTCATTTCTGAGATATAAATTTCAAGAGAATCTCCTAACTTTAAAACGCCCAAAAAATATATTTCCAACAGATGACTTAAACGACGGGTTATTAACTGACAGACGGATAATTCACTCGGTAGTGTGCAATTTGTTTTAATATTTTTCTCGAGGAACTTCCATGCTGTCATCATAGTTTAAAAAAAGGCAATGGTTGACAAACTTCTTTGTTATATGTTTTTGTTAACATTTTTGCCCTTGACCGTGCACAATCCATAGTAGATTTTAAAATGTGTTAGAGCAACTGACCAATAGAAACATTCCTGTTAAGATATTCAACTGTAGTATGAGCGTTAGAACAAAGGATTGTCCACGGTCGCGGCCCTTCCAACATAACTTGCAGCACTATTGTTTTCATGGCAAAGTATCATAACCAGTCCCTCAACTAACTGTAGTGTCATTTTGATTTGGCATTTAGGTAGCAGACAACGGAAAATTAAGACAGATGTTTATTGATATCGTTCCACTCACAAAAGACCATCCTGCAGCCAAGTGGACAAACAGACAACTACTAATAGTGATTGCTTGTTACCCTTACAAACAATGACGAAACGAAAAATGTGCATCCAAGTTTTAATCTATGTATTAGAAGAAAGGAGGCCTAACCTATAGGAAGGGGGGGGGGGGGGGGGGGGTTCGAAATTCCAAAACAATTCTCCTTCCCTTCTCACGACGTTCCACTGGTTATTTGTCTTATTCCCAGCTGAAATGTACACTAATTGTTGGTGATACAGACAGTTAGAACAATATTTCCAACTTGATTATGGCTTCAACTCATTTTCGGCGAACTGAACCAATTCAAAAACGCATAAACCATAGAAGGAATTAAACATATTTTCAGTCGTTACGTTGACAAACAAAATAAATCATGTATGAATATGAAAGTTTCATAACCAGTCCCTCAACTAACATTAAACATTCATGTATTTATCCTCTACGGGTATATTACGAACTCACAATATGACAAGCCTTGTAAATTTTAAAATACTACAGGTGAACATATAGAACCCCCACAGAAATTTAATAAAGATGTAAAAAGATGCCGTTAAATTTGTTTCATTAATGCCCCTTTTCTCGACTTGTTTGTCAAAACAATGGGCAAGTGATTACTGCAAAACATGGGCCAAACGGACGAATATTTTCAAATTATCAATTGCACTTGGTCATACCAGACAATGGCCAAATGAACATTGCCTACCATAATTTCACCATGTGGTCTTAATCTTCTTTTCTGTAAAAGATCTATTTGTGAGGGATGTAGTCCCCTCTTTGCCAAACACAATAAAGCCAAGGCAATCGAACCCTTATGTTTTAGCCCCGCCTTCCCATCTTATGCAATGTTGTGGATTCGAAATTGCGTAAGTTACAAACGTGGACCCAACACCCACACCTTCGATAAAGCTGTCCTATTGTCTTGGGTATACAGTAATACTACTCGAAAGTTGTTTCCAAACTTGAAATACATTCAAGCATCTTTCTTCTTATTTTAATGCGAGTTACTTTCCTATCTAATCGAGTAGGAAAATCTTCCCAAAGGATAAAACGAAATAGAACACAGTCAACTTCATATCAACTTTTCTTCATTAAACTAGCTTTTTCTCACAAAATTCATGAAATAAATGAAAAGTTCCGCACAATTAATTTGCCACCTTAAGGCCGACATAAACTGACGGTTCACAATAAATTCAGAGTGTTTTATATTACTCCAGAAAAACATGGTTATAACAATCTTAATTAACTGTGAATAGAAGGCACAAATTAAAAAAGAAACGTGCTGTTTTGCTCAGAAGAATTAACTGGAGGTATACGCTGCCCACTGATATGTCTTTCAGATGTTAACATTTTTCCCTGCATTTTTGTATTTCTGGGGGTTGGGGATTGGCAGCGTACAAAAAAGGATGGTTCACATGTAGCTCAATATTTAATAAACGGTGCGTTATGTAGGTACGAGAAGTAAATATGGTGCAGCTACGCTTTCAACTGTAATCATGATTGCTTTGCCAGAATATCAAGCGAGGGCAAGAAAATTTCAAAGAAAATAAAAATCCTCAGAAGAGAGTTGAAAAATACACATAAATATCAAAAGAACAGTAATTTATTTTCGGTATACTTCCCATCTGCTACTCCTAATTATAGCACCGAATGCAATATACTGGGAATGAAGCGCTTCAAAGATATATCTTTCGCAGCTAATCTAGCCAAGTCACCTGAGGAGCTGTTGGCTAACTGTTATGTAATATTCCTTAATTATCAACACCTATATTCTCCGCACTGTTTTCAATCTATTTCTTATCCTACTAGTTGAGAGAATTTCTTTAAATATAAAGACACTCTTTGGTGATCATGTCCTTAATTCTTATAACCATTTTATTCAACCAAATAGTGAAATTGTTAAGAGAAATTGTATGCAGCTTGTCACTATTGGGGTTTGGAACGGATAAAAGAATAGCAATGCCTATTTCCTCCCATGAGTTGGCGGATGAAAAGCCTGAAGACTAAAATTGATACGTTTGAAATTCAAATGAAAGCCATCGCTCACTATTTTCCTGTGGTGGCGCTGTTTATTGTGCTGCATCTGTAGATTAAAGTACATGTTCATGCCAATGACAGCTATCCTAAAACACTTTACATCTATTTTACAATGTTTACCTTTGACGAAACTTCGTCTGTTTTCAGTTAGTAAAAGATTATTCGATATATCTAATTCATTTTTTAGGGAAATGATCTGTTGGGATGAAAATAAGTGAGGAAAGTTACAATATTACAGGTTTTGAGGTGCATTAAAACTTTGCATCATTCTCATATTATAGACATTTTGTTTCTTTTGTTATTATGTAAATGACTTAAGGCGCGTTTTTTTATTCACAATTCTGGAATGAGAATGGACAGATCAGACAGACAGACGAATATTTTTAAATTAACGATAGTACTTGGTTATAAATTTTAAAATACTGCAGGTGAACATATAGAACCCTCACAGAAATTTAATAAAGATGTGAAAAGATGCCGTTAAATTTGTTTCATTAATGCAGCTTTTCTCGACTTGTTTGTCAAAAAAATGGGCAAGTGATTACTGCAAAACATGGGCCAAACGGACGAATATTTTCAAATTATCGATAGCACTTGCTCATACCAGACAATGGCCAAATGAACATTGCCTACCATAATTTCACCATGTGGTTTTAATCTTCTTTTCTGTAAAAGATCTATTTGTGAGGGATGTAGTCCCCTCTTTGCCAAACACAATAAAGCCAAGGCAATCGAACCCTTAGGTTTTAGCCCCGCCTTCCCATCTTATGCAATGTTGTGGATTCGAAATTGCGTAAGTTATAAACGTGGACCTAACACCCACACCTTCGATAAAGCTGTCCTATTGTCTTGGGTATACAGTAATACTACTCGAAAGTTGTTTTCAAACTTGAAATACATCCAAGCATCTTTCTTCTTATTTTAATGCGAGTTACTTTCCTATCTAATGGAGTCGGAAAACATTCCCAAAGGATAAAACGAAATAGAACACAGTCAACTTCATATCAACTTTTCTTCATTAAACTAGCTTTTTCTCACAAAATGCATGAAATAAATGAAAAGTTCCGCACAATTAATTTGCCACCTTAAGGCCGACATAAACTGACGGTTCACAATAAATTCAGAGTGTTTTATATTACTCCAGAATAACATGGTTATAACAATCTTAATTAACTGTGAATAGAAGGCACAAATCAAAAACGAAACGTGCTGTTTTGCCCAGCAGAATTAACTGGAGGTATACGCTGCCCACTGATATGTCTTTCAGATGTTAACATTTTTCCCTGCATTTTTGTATTTCTGGGGTTTGGGGATTGGTACCGTACAAAAAAGGATGGTTCACATGTAGTTCAATAATTAATAAACGGTGCGTTATGTAGGTACGAGAAGTAAATATGGTGCACCTACGCTTTCAACTGTAATCATGATTGCTTTGCCAGAATATCAAGCGAGGGCAAGAAAATTTCAAAGAAAATGAAAATCCTCAGAAGAGAGTTGAAAAATACACATCAATATCAAAACAACAGTAATTTATTTTCGGTATACTTCCCATCTGCTACTCCTACTGGGAATGAAGCGCTTCAAAGATATATCTTTCGCAGCTAATCTAGCCAAGTCACCTGAGGAGCTGTTGGCTAACTGTTATGTAATATTCCTTAATTATCAACACGTCCATTCTCCGCACCGTTTTCAATCTATTTCTTATCCTACTAGTTGAGAGAATTTCTTTAAATATAAAGACACTCTTTGGTGATCATTTCCTTAATTCTTATAACCATTTTATTCAACCAAATAGTGAAATGAAATTGTTAAGAAAAATTATATGCAGCTTGTCACTATTGGGGCTTGGAACGGATAAAAGAATAGCAATGCCTATTTCTTCCCATGAGTTTGCGGATGAAAAGCCTGAAGACTAAAATTGAAACGCTTGAAATTCAAATGAAAGCCATCGCTCACTATTTTCCTGTGGTGGCGCTGTTTATTGTGCTGCATCTGTAGATTAAAGTACATGTTCATGCCAATGAAAGCTATCCTAAAACACTTTACATCTATTTTACAATGTTTACCTTTGACGAAACTTCGTCTGTTTTCAGTTAGTAAAAGATTATTCGATATATCCAATTCATTTTTTAGGGAAATGGTCTGTTGGGATGAAAATAAGTGAGGAAAGTTACAATATTACAGGTTTTGAGGTGCATTAAAACTTTGCATCATTCTCATATTATAGACATTTTGTTTCTTTTGTGATTATGTAAATGACTTTGGATGCGTTTTTTTATTCACAATTCTGGAATGAGAATGGACAGAATGTAAAATGCGCGCGTTTTTCTATTCCGCATTCTTATTCCGGAATGGGCAGAATGCCACTCCATCCATTCTGCTCCCAGGGGCAGAATGAACAGAATGTTGCGAATGAAAATCCAAGATGGCGACAGCGAGATGAGCGCTGCGGATTCAAATACGTCTCTACAAGGGAAAAAATCAGGTTACACTTTTGGACAAAATGAAACATTGCTTCTAATTTCATTGTACCAAAAGTACAAGGAAAATTGCTGCGATAACGGCTGCAATGGCAGCCTCTTCGTCCGCCGCCATATTTGTTACGCAATGTTTACTCGGCCACGACCGACGGGGTTTTTTTTATGCAGACAATCCGAATTATTCCTAGCATTCCGTACCAACCATTCTTATTCCAGAATTGTGGATAAAAAAACGCGCCCTTAGCGAGGATGGAGTCAGTTTATACGTTCAAAGTTGTTTTAAGGTCTTGGATGATAAACATTTCGTGACTTAAGCAGCCGAATTTGTTGTAGTCACTTCATCGGACAGCATTAGTTTTAATTTTTGTACTAAAGTTTTTCAGTAAACCTCAAATCATACGATATTCTTATTTTAATTTTGTTTTATATTTGTGTTTTAAATTATTTTGAACTGGCAACTGTAAAATTATACTTTCCCCTACTTAAAATGTTCTTCCAAACTCGTATTATTTACTGGCTAAGATATGGTTTGAAGTTCGAATTCGGCCGTGTTATTTACGGCACCAATGTCTCGCCGGCTTGCCCTAAATCTACACCCTAACGCATTGAAAATCTTAATTAATGCTTTTCTATAGTCTACGTTTAAAACTCCATACAATGCCCAGTTTATTGCTGAGTTGAAAAATGTTAGCCATTTCACCACACTGCCGAAATAAAGGCGATGTGGCAGTTTCTCTTCTAAAGCTCCATCTACAGCGTGGAATACAAGAAATGGTAGAAAACAGATGGCAAAAGCACCGACCAGAAGACTCAGTGTTTTTGCTGATTTTCTTGACGTGGATAAGGAGTGACTTCTACGACAGACCCAGCCTTGAGTTGCGGTTATTTTCCTTGTTTGCTGCCGAGATATTTGAAATATCTTGGCGTACGTTATGAGGGAAATGGTAAACGGTACAAGAACATCAAAGACTAGAAACAAAACAGATTTTTCTAAAGGAGCTGTTAACATAGAGCAAACAAGCGGATTAGGTTGAGTCCAGATAAAATAACTTGTAATTCCGCTGAACATAGCAAACGACCAAAGGAAGACAAGGGAAACGACAACAGCTGTTGAAATGTCGCTGCAGTATCTTAAAGCGCGAGAAATAGCTAAGAAGCGATCAATTCCAATGGCGCACAAGTTACAAATGGACGCACTTGCAAGGGCGACAAACATGGAGCTCCAGATATTGCAGACGGTTTCTCCAAGAGGCCAGTAAGGGTAATACGACAACAGCACAGCTTCCAGAGGCATTACGAACAAAGCCAATAATATGTCCGCGGTCACGAGGCTCAGGAAAAAACGCGTTGGTACGCGTCCGCAAGTTGCTGTTGAAGTAAAACGCGGCATAAACGAGGACATCGCCAAAAATCGTTAAAATGGTGAGAAAACACACAAAGCAGTTCCCAGTAGTTAAAAAGATGGAAGAGGCAGTATCCAGTGTCGGTAACATGGCTAAAGGCTTCTTTTGTTCACTAGGATATTGGAAAACAGAAAGATAGCGACGATAATAGCGCCTTAAACGCAGTGGTTGCCACTTTTACATCTTCCAATGCTTGGGTTCCTCAGGCTTGAGCGGGAAAACCAAGACTCAATCTAGTAGCATTATTTTGCATAACTTGGAGGTGATTCATGAGTCTGCACTTATGTTCAGAAATGCAGCTAAACCTGAATCTGGGTACTTCATATAACACAGACGTCTTTGTCATTTTCATATGAGTTCATGTTTGACAGAATTATGTGTGTTTAGTAAGAATTAAGGTTAGGCGACACCTTGTGACGTCTATCATACAGTTCATGAATCTCATAAAGGTGCATTTCTGGACATATCTCGTAAATTGAGATTTGTCCAGAAATGCACCTTAATGAGATTCATGAATGTACGATAAACATCACAAGGAATACATGGAACATTCATTTATTCATCCTCTACGGGTATGTTACGAACTCACAATATGACAAGCCTTGTAAAATTTTAAAAGACTACAGGTGAATATATAGAACCCCCACAGAGATTTAATAAAGATGTGAAAGGATGCCGTTCAATTTGTTTCATTAATGCCCTTTTCCCGACTTGTTTGTCAAAAAAATGGGCAAGTGATTACTGCAAAACATGGGCAAAATGGAAGAATATTTTTAAATTAGCGATAGTACTTGGTTATAAATTTTAACATACTACAGGTGAATATATAGAACCCCCACAGAGATTTAATAAAGATGTGAAAAGATGCCGCTCAATTTGTTTCATTAATGCCCCTTTTCTCGACTTGTTTGTCAAAAAAATGGGCAAGAGATTACTGCAAAACATGGGCAAAATGGAAGAATATTTTCAAAGTAGCGATAGCACTTGGTCATACCAGACAATGGCCAAATGAACATTGTCTACCATAATTTCACCATGCGGTTTTAACCTTCTTATCAATAAAACTATTTGTGAGGGATGTAGTCCCCTCTTTACCAAACACAATAAGGCCAAGGCAATCGAACTCTTAGGTTTTAGCCCCGCTTTCCCATCTCATGCAATGTTGTGCATTCGAAACTGTGTAAGTTACAAAACGTGGACCCAACACCCACACCTTCGATAATAATTGTCTTGGGTATACAGTAATACTTCTCGAAAGTTGTTTCCAAACTTGAACTACATCCAGGCACTTTCTCCTTATTTTAATGCGAGTTACTTTCCTATCTAATGGAGTAGGAAAATCTTCCCAAAGGATAAAACGAAATAGAACACAGTCAACTGCATATCAACTTTTCTTCATTAAACTAGCTTTTTCTTACAAAATTTATGAAATAAATGAAAAGTTCCGCACAATTAATTTGCCACATTAAGGTCGACATAAACTGACCGTTTACAATAAATTCAGAGTGTTTTATATTACTCCAGAATAACATGGTTATAACAATCTTAATTAACTGTGAATAGAAGGCACAAATTAAAAAAGGAACATGCTGTTTTGCCCAGCAGAATTAACTGGAGGTATACGCTGCCCACTGATATGTCTTTCAGATGTTGACATTTTTCTCTGCATTTTTGTATTTCTGGGGGTTGGGGATTGGCAGCGTACAAAAAAAGAATGGTTCACATGCAGTTCAATAATTAATAAAAGGTGCGTTATGTAAGTACGAGAGGTAAATAAGGTGCGGTTACGCTTTCAACTGTAATTGCTTTGGCAGAATATCAAGCGAGGGCAAGAAAATTTCAAAGAAAATAAAAATCCTCAGAAGAGAGTTAAAAAATACATATGAAAATCAAAAGTAAAGTATTTTATTCTCGGTATACTTCTCATCTGCTACTCCTAATTATAACACCGAATGCATTATACTGGGAATGAAGCGCTTCAAAGATATATCTTTCGCAGCTAATCTAGCCAAGTCACCCGAGGAGCTGTTGGCTAACTGTAATGTGATATTCCTTAATTATCAACACGTATATTCTCCGCACTGTTTTCAATCTATTTCTTATCCTACTAGTTGAGAGAATTTCTTTAAATATAAAGACACTCTTTGGTGATCAATTCCTTAATTCTTATAACCATTTTATTCAACCAAATAGTGAAATTGTTAAGAGAAATTGTATGCAGCTTGTCACTATTGGGGTTTGGAACGGATAAAAGAATAGCAATGCCTATTTCCTCCCATGAGTTGGCGGATGAAAAGCCTGAAGACTAAAATTGATACGTTTGAAATTCAAATGAAAGCCATCGCTCACTATTTTCCTGTGGTGGCGCTGTTTATTGTGCTGCAACTGTAGATTAAAGTATGTTCATGCCAATGACAGCTATCCTAAAACACTTTACATCTATTTTACAATGTTTACCTTTGACGAAACTTCGTCTGTTTTCAGTTAGTAAAAGATTATTCGATATATCCAATTCATTTTTTAGGGAAATGATCTCTTGGGATGAAAATAAGTGAGGAAAGTTACAATATTACAGGTTTTGAGGTGCATTAAAACTTTGCATCATTCTCATATTATAGACATTTTGTTTCTTTTGTGATTATGTAAATGACTTTGGATGCGTTTTTTTATTCACAATTCTGGAATGAGAATGGACAGAATGTAAAATGCCCGCGTTTTTCTATTCCGCATTCTTATTCCGGGATGGACAGAATGCCACTCCATCCATTCTGCTCCCAGGGGCAGAATGAACAGAATGTTGCGAATGAAAATCCAAGATGGCGGACAGCGAGATGAGCGCTGCGGATTCAAATACGTCTCTACAAGGGAAAAATCAGGTTACACTTTTGGACAAAATGAAACATCTCTTTCTAATTTCATTGTACCAAAAGTAAAAGGAAAGTTGCTGCAATAACGGCTGCAATGGCAGCCTCTTCGTCCGCCGCCATATTTGTAACGCAATGTTTACTCGGCCACGACCGACGGGGTTTTTTTTATGCAGACAATCCGAATTATTCCTAGCATTCCGTACCAACCATTCTTATTCCAGAATTGTGGATAAAAAAACGCGCCCTTAGCGAGGATGGAGTCAGTTTATACGTTCAAAGTTGTTTTAAGGTCTTGGATGATAAACACTTCGTGACTTAAGCAGCCGAATTTGTTGTAGTCACTTCATCGGACAGCATTAGTTTTAATTTTTGTACTGAAGTTTTTCAGTAAACCTCTAATCATACGATATTCTTATTTTAATTTTGTTTTATATTTGTGTTTTAAATTATTTTGAACTGGCAACTGTAAAATTATACTTTTCCCTACTTAAAATGTTCTTCCAAACTCGTATTATTTAAACGCTGGCTAAGATATGGTTTGAAGTTCGGCCGTGTTATTTACGGCACCAATGTCTCGCCGGCTTGCCCTAAATCTACACCCTAACGCATTGAAAATCTTAATTAATGCTTTTCTATAGTCTACGTTTAAAACTCCATACAGTGCCCAATTTATTGATGAGTTGAAAAATGTTAGCCACTTCACCACACTGCCAAAATAAAGGCGATGTGGCAGTTTCTCTTCTAAAGCTCCATCTACAGCGTGGAAAACAAGAAATGGTACAAAACAGATGGCGAAAGCACCGACCAGAAGACTCAGTGTTTTTGCTGATTTTCTTGACGTGGATAAGGAGTGACTTCTACGACAGACCCAACCTTGAGTTGCGGTTATTTTCCTTGCTTGCTGCCGAGATATTTGAAATATCTTGGCGTACGTTATGAGGGAAATGGTAAACGGTACAAGAACATCAAAGACTAGAAACAAAACAGATTTTTCTAAAGGAGCTGTTAACATAGCGCAAACAAGCGGATTAGGTTGAGTCCATATAAAATAACTTGTAATTCCGCTAAGCAATGCAAACGACCAAAGGAAGACAAGGGAAACGACAACAGCAGTTGAAATGTCGCTGCAGTATCTTAAAGCGCGAGAAATAGCTAAGAAGCGATCAATTCCAATGGCGCACAAGTTACAAATGGACGCACTTGCAAGGGCGACAAACATGGAGCTCCAGATATTGCAGACGGTTTCTCCAAGAGGCCAGTAAGGGTAATACGACAACAGCACAGCTTCCAGAGGCATTACGAACAAAGCCAATAATATGTCCGCGGTCACGAGGCTCAGGAAAAACGCGTTGGTACGCGTCCGCAAGTTGCTGTTGAAGTAAAACGCGGCATAAACGAGGACATCGCCAAAAATCGTTAAAATGGTGAGAAAACACACAAAGCAGTTCCCAGTAGTTAAAAAGATGGAAGAGGCAGTATCCAGTGTCGGTAACATGGCTAAAGGCTTCTTTTGTTCACTAGGATATTGGAAAACAGAAAGATAGCGACGATAATAGCGCCTTAAATGCAGTGGTTGCCACTTTTACATCTTCCAATGCTTGGGTTCCTCAGGCTTGAGCGGGAAAACCAAGACTCAATCTAGTAGCATTATTTTGCATAACTTGGAGGTGATTCATGAGTCTGCACTTATGTTCAGAAATGCAGCTAAACCTGAATCTGGGTACTTCATATAACATAGACGTCTTTGTCATTTTCATATGAGTTCATGTTTGACAGAATTATGTGTGTTTAGTAAGAATTAAGGTTAGGCGACACCTTGTGATGTCTATCATACAGTTCATGAATCTCATAAAGGTGCATTTCTGGACATATCTCGTAAATTGAGATTTGTCCAGAAATGCACCTTAATGAGATTCATGAATGTACGATAAACATCACAAGGAATATATGGAACATTCATTTATTCATCCTCTACGGGTATGTTACGAACTCACAATATGACAAGCCTTGTAAAATTTTAAAAGACTACAGGTGAATATATAGAACCCCCACAGAGATTTAATAAAGATGTGAAAAGATGCCGTTCAATTTGTTTCATTAATGCCCCTTTTCTCGACTTGTTTGTCAAAAAAATGGGCAAGTGATTACTGCAAAACATGGGCAAAATGGACGAATATTTTCAAATTAGCGATAGCACTTGGTCATACCATACAAAATGAGCATTGCCTACCATAATTTCACCGTGCGGTTTTAATCTTCTTATCAATAAAAGATCTATTTGTGAAGGATGTGGTCCCCTCTTTACCAAACACAATAAGGCCAAGGCAATCGAACCCTTAGGTTTTAGGCTCTGCTTTTCCATCTTATGCAATGTTGTGCATTCGAAACTGCGTAAGTTACAAAACGTGGACCCAACACCCACACCTTCGATAATAATTGTCTTGGGTATACAGTAATACTACTCGAAAGTTGTTTCCAAACTTGAACTACATCCAAGCATCTTTCTCCTTATTTTAATGCGAGCTACTTTCCTATCTAATCGAGTAGGAAAATCTTCCCAAAGGATAAAACGAAATAGAACACAGTCAACTTCATATCAACTTTTCTTCATTAAACTAGCTTTTTCTTACAAAATTTATGAAATAAATAAAAGGTTCCGCACAATTAATTTGCCACATTAAGGTCGACATAAACTGACCGTTTACAATAAATTCAGCGTGTTTTATATTACTCCAGAATAACATGGTTATAACAATCTTAATTAACTGTGAATAGAAGGCACAAATCAAAAAAGAAACGTGCTGTTTTGCCCAGCAGAATTAACTGGAGGTATACGCTGCCCACTGATATGTCTTTCAGATGTTGACATTTTTCTCTGCATTTTTGGTACAAAAAAAGAATGGTTCACATGCAGTTCAATAATTAATAAAAGGTGCGTTATGTAAGTAAGAGAGGAAAATAAGGTGCGGTTACGCTTTCAACTGTAATTGCTTTGGCAGAATATCAAGCGAGGGAAAGAAAATTTCAAAGAAAATAAAAATCCTCAGAAGAGAGTTGAAAAATACATATGAAAATCAAAAGAAAAGTATTTTATTCTCGGTATACTTCTCATCTGCTACTCCTAATTATAACACCGAATGCATTATACTGGGAATGAAGCGCTTCAAAGATATATCTTTCGCAGCTAATCTAGCCAAGTCACCCGAGGAGCTGTTGGCTAACTGTAATGTGATATTCCTTAATTATCAACACGTATATTCTCCGCACTGTTTTCAATCTATTTCTTATCCTACTGGTTGAGAGAATTTCTTTAAATATAAAGACACTCTTTGGTGATCATTTCCTAAATTCTTATGACCATTTTGTTTAACCAAATAGTGAAATTGTAAAGAGAAATTATATGCTTGTCAACATTGGGGCTTAGAACGAATTAAAGAATACCAATGCCTATTTCTTCCTATGAATTTGGGGAAGAAAAGCCTGAAGACTAAAATTGAAACGTTTGAAATTCAAAGGAAAGCCATCGCTCACTATTTTCCTGTGGTAGCGCTGTTTATTGTGCTGCATCTGTGGATTAAAGTATGTTGATGCCAATGAAAGCTCTCCCGAAACACTTTACATGTATTTTACAATGTTTACCCTTGACGAAATTCTCCAAGTTTTCATTTGGTAAAAGGATCATTTAAAACGAAATCATCTGTTGGGATGAAAATAAGTGAGGAAAGTTATAATATTACAGGTTTTGAGGTGCATTAAAACTTTGCATCATTCTCACATTATTTCGCTGATGAATACAAGCTGTAGTTCACATCTGTACTCTATTCATACAGCCTGTTTCTCTACGTCATTCTGTAGATCTACACCCTGCTGGTGTTCAAAGATTCTTGCAACATCGTGTTATTTGCTAGTTGGCTACGATATCGTTTGCACCACTATGTTATTTATTGGGCTTTAACTTCGACGTGCCTTAAATCTAACTCCCCAGAATATGCCTACTGAAGGTAAGCATGTTTTATCCTTATTTTTAAACTAATACTGCCCCACGTTTCGATGATAAAACCATCATTATCATGGAAAAGTGACTGTTTCTTCGTGGTTTGAATATAAATGAGTGAAAACAATATTATTATATAGACATTTTGTTTGTTTTGTGATTATGTAAATGACTTAGCGAGGATGGAGTCAGTTTGTACGTTCAAAGTTGGTTTAAGGTCTTTTACAACATTTGTTTTAATTTTTGTTCTGAAGTTTTTCAGTAAACCTCTAATCACATAATATTCTTTTTTGTTTCTCTTTGTTTTTGTTTTATGGTTGTATGTTTTAAATTATTTTGAGCTGGCAGCTGAAAAAATTATACTTTTCCCTACTTGAAATGTTCTTCTAAGCTCCTATTATATAAAAGCTGCCTAAGATATCGTTTGCAACTCGGCCGTGTTATTTGCGGCACCAATGTCTCGCCGGCATGCCCTTAATCTACTCCCTAACGCATTGAAAATCTTAACTAATGCTTTTCTGTACTCTACGTTTAAAACTCCATACAGTGCCCAGTTTATTGCAGAGTTGGAAAATCCTAGCCATTTAACCACACTACCAACATAAAGGCGATTTGGCAGTTTCTCTTCCAAGGCTCCATCTACAGCGTGGTAAACAAGAAATGGTAAAAAACAGATGCCGAAAGCACCGACCAGAAGACTCAGTGTTTTTGGCCATGTTTTTGCCGTGTATAACAAGAGACTTCTTCGACAGACCCAACCTTGAGTTGCGGTTATTTTCCTTGCTTGCTGCCGAGATATTTGAAATATCTTGGCGTACGTTATGACACAAATGGTAAACGGTACAAGAAGGTCAAAGACTAGAATCAAAACAGATTTTTCTAAAGGAGCCGTTAACATAGAGCAGACAAGTGGATTAGGCTGAGTCCAGATAAAATAACTAATAATTCCGCTAAGCAATGCAAACGACCAAAGGAAGACTAGCAAAACAACAACGGTAGTTGAAATATCGCTGCAGTATCTCAAAGCGCGCGAAATAGCCAAGAAGCGATCGATTCCAAGAGCGCACAAGTTACAAACGGACGCACTTCCTAGGGCGACAAACATGGAGCTCCAGATATTGCAGGCGGTTTCTCCAAGAGGCCAGTAAGGGTAATACGACAACAGCACAGCTTCCAGAGGCATTACGAACAAAGCCAATGAGATGTCCGCGGTCACAAGGCTCAAGAAAAACACGTTGGTACGCGTCCGCAAGTTGCTATTGAAGTAAAACGCGCATAAACAAGGACATCGCCGAAAATAGTCAGCACGATGAGAAAACAAACAAGGCATTTTCCAGTTGTTAAAAAGATGGAAGAGACAGTATCTGGTTTCGGTAACATGGCTAAAGGCTTCTTTTAAATGCCACTTTAACATCTCCAATGCCTAGCTTCCTCAGGCTTGAGCGGGAAAATCAAGAATCAATCCAGCAGCATTATTTTGCATAACTTGGAGGTGATTCATAAGATTTATATTGTTTTTATCACCCCAAACAATATCGGCTAATCAAAGAGTAGCAGAACAAGACTGTTGTACAATGTTACTAGCGCGTAGGGGTAATAAATGCTTAATTCGGCGCACCAAGCCACGTTTTGGCCTAATTTTGCTATTTATAATAATTAATTTATTTCATCACCTCCTGAAAATCTCCACGGCGAGAGGAGCCTCCTGACTAAATATCAGTTTAATACTATAGCTAAAGCTGCTTTTTAACGCTCATTTCGCTTGCTTTTAATCAAACTCACTCCAACAGTTTGGTTTCAACCCCCGCTGTTTTTGTTGATGTCTTGCAGGTAATTTCTTTCCTGAAACAACAGAATATAAAATAACAACTAATCATTTCGCCTAGGTGATGACGTTGTTCGCCACGCAGTTTTAAAAATGAATTAATCAAGGCCCTTTAAGATGCACGGTGGATTCTACTTAGTTGAGAACCTACTCAGCTGTTGCGATGTCCCTGCCAACGTCTACATATTGATTGTGATTTTTTTTTTTTTTTTGTATCATAAAGGCAAAGCTAATAAAATAAAATAAATTATTCTGAAACCAGCCTTATATGGTTAAATCCCACTAAGTGTTGAAGTTGAATAAATTTTGTACTTTCGTTCATCTAATTAAGGCGGGGGTAAACCTTAAAGCCGTTTTCATGCCGATTAAAATCGGTTTCATGGAAATATCTCGTTCACGTTTCAAGCAATCCAAAAACTCTCTGCTTATCCCGTAAATCTATGTTGTTGGGTGTTTTGTGAATTTTTAGGTGAATTTTGGGTATATTTGGGAGGAGATAGTTTTTCTTGAAGGATTGGTAAAATTAAGAGAAATAAGAAATATTGAAGATTTAGTGAGGTTTTAAAATTAGAATTTGTAGTTAATAATTAATAGACGGATACCCAGTTAGTCCACTAGCAACCTGGGGTGCTCTTGCGTGGTTATCGACTGTCTGTTGGTGTTTTAAAAATCATTTTCTTTCTTTTATCTCTTCTTCAAACCTCTAAAAATCCCATTCAAATTCACGTTTACCCCCACCTTAATTTTAAAACAAAGCGAGAAGCGTTCAAGCGACACTTACAAAAATGCGAAAAAGGAAAGGAAGTGGACTACAAATTTATACCACAAACTTGAAAACAGACAGCACATAGTAAAGAAAGACATTTATAATTCTGCCTCGACAGGTCTACAACGTGTATTCAGTGCCCATTGCGACAAGCCCATATATGCAGGTGGGTATACTATTTACTCGACTGGAGTTTCTGCTTTGAGAAAGTGAAAGGTTATAGTTACGTTAAAAAATGTTTGTTTTACCACCATTGGCGTCCTTGTATACACTCGATTGCAAAAACGTTGACACCTAAAAAGCATAAAACGTGAACGATGAGACCCAACGGATTTGTGGGTAGTGTTTAAACAATAACCTCATTTCCATAATCAATAATTTACCATTCTCATTCTTTGCAATAAAAAATACAGTGCTGACTAATTCTTCCGAAATAATTTTCTACTAAATATTGCTTAAGTTCATTGCCTGTTTTTGAACTTAGGCAAATCGCGAATTGTATATCGCTCAAATTGGCCAACTTGGACACTTTAAGGAAAGCTTGGACAGTTACCATCATTCACCACGTGCAACTAATTTTGGTCATCAACCGTCGCACGAGAATAGAATATTATGCAAATAAATTTAGTACACTTGTACCCATAAGGCCATTGGGTCTCATCGCTCACGGTTAATGCTTTTTAGGTGTCAACGTTTTTGCAATCGAGTGTAACCATGTCAAATGTATCGAATGAGTTTCAGTATTGAATTTTATACGTCATATCCAATAATCAGCAATATATGACAACAGACCTCCACATACATTAAATTTAATGACTCATTGGTTGACGCCACTCTTAATGACTGGATGAAGAGAAATTCAGTTTTACCGTCAATCTGCGTCACGCGTGACTTGCATTTTTGAAATTCACGTCTACATCTACATCTACACTAGTAATTGGCAAAGTTGCCCATCTCGCCAAGGTGCTTGTGCAAAGTATAAAAATTAATAAACAGCTACGGCCTTCAAATACAGTGCTGTGCACGGCAACCTAGCGACCGACGCTAGAAAGTTGAGCCCAAAAGGTTTCCTTAAAATCCCGTTTTCTATTGTACATGTCAGTTTTGAACATCACCACCGAGATTTCAGATTTTTCTAGTTTATTAGCAGTAAAACGCTTTGAATTTTTCTTTACATTACAGCATTAAGTATTCCAAAAATAACAATTGTTTCCCGAGTATTTTGAATTTTCTTTTTGCAATTAATGCGTCATTTTCGGAAAGATTTCCAGAGAAATGTCCAAGATTCCATTCAAATGCCGGAGATTATAAAGTTAAGAGGAATTCGAACGTTCATTGCATTCTCGGAAATACTGGTCATGTGTAGCCTGCGTAGCTGGCGGTTTTTATGGGAAAACGAGTGGCGAAGCCGCAGGGAAATGGGGCGAGGGCAACGAGAAACCGCCTGCCCGGATTCGGGGCATTTTTGAGTAGTCCGTACGCTGGCGTACGGACCATTTTCATTGGGTGAGATTCTAAAAACGTCAATCAAATGTTTTATTAATCTCCCATGGCTTCTCCCATGGGAAAGTTCTGTTTATACGGCTCTGAGGATTTTATCGCGAAAAGCAAAATGACAGAAGAAGCATTATTTAAGCTTTATCGAACCTTAATATTCGACGACAAACCCTCATTCTTGCAGCATTGAAAGAAGATCGAGCAGAATATTTGATCCGAAACGTGGGTATAAATTTCGAAAAAAGAGCGCGTATACTGAAAGGATACCGAGAGCTCTATCATTTCTAAAGAATCGGCAACTGAAGAGATCAATCCACAAGATTTGGATCGAAACCGCGGTCCTGCCTGACCATAGCCTAAAATGCCACAGAATCAACGAACAGCCAAAGGACTCGTAGCAGCCCATAGCAACACAGAAGAATTGCCTAATAATTCTATAGCGTAATCAAAGCACAGGAGGAAAATACTAAGCTCCCAGTTACAGAGCGGAGCGGAGCGATAACTAAAACACAGCCGTGACTACAGCGGCCTTTAGCCCTCAATTTAACGCATTGCATAGCTTTCAAAGAAGCTACTTTGCTACAGAAAGGATCAAGAGAAAGACAACCGTGACAATTAAGAAACACAACATCTTGCCACAAAAGCAAATACCCGAGCCCGGCAATACAAAGGTTGCAAGATAATGATAACTACACGATTAAAATCCTATCCCTACAATTATAAAATGAGAGGCTATACTGTCACCGCTGGCAAGAGCACAATCTACAGTTAATATATATATTTAGCCAAGCCTAAAAGCGGAGCTCCAATTTTTTTCATAGCATTTATAGAATTATCTGCTTAGCGTATGAGCGTAATAACCTTACCAGTTTCCATCCTTTCTGCAAGTTATATATATTTTTAGTGTATATGCAGCAAACTGCCCATCAACAATAACAACAACAATGTAATACAGAGGGCAAAGTTTTTTGGAATGCCGATTTGTTGTAAAAGAGGGCAATTTTTCTTCATTTTCCTTTCCCCGAGGGCAAAATTACTTACTCCTGATAGGTCGAGCGGCGAAAATACTCGCTCCAGATTGGCTGAGCACGCCAGTTCTACATTTCGTTGGTTTCTTCATTTTGTGTCCAAAAATAACGAGTTCTTTCAAGTTCTTTGGAGTTCGACTGTTTAAGCCGGGTTGTTTGTACCACAAATACATGGAAATCATGATCATCAAGTGCTACAGCTAGAAAGAAAATTCCTAAACGTCAAGTTTTCATGCCAAGAAACAGCAAAAGATTATTTGTGTCAAAGCTAAAAATTGGGATCGGATTGACTTTTGTTTAGCTGAGAAACTGAAATCAGTCATGGCGACCAAGTGCTTTCACCTCCCTACTTCTTCTTACAACGAATGATAACCGAGTATGACAGTGTCCTTTTGATGGGAAGAAGAAGCAGGTCAAATTCAGTGGAAGAAATGACTCGGTAAGTCCCTTCTTTAGATCCATCGTTTGCTGTGTTTTATCGATCTATTTTCGCTGATTTTCAAGCGGTAAGAAGCTTCATAGCGCAGGTGAACAATAATTTGATGCCTGACATTAAGTTTTATCGTTGTTAGTTTACTCCTGTATTAAACTTATATTCTTTCTTCAATACATGTGTAAAATTTACAACTCAGTCAATATTGCTCCTACCGAAACCTAAATAAACGCCAAGAAAAGGAGAACAGGGAGAAATCACTCTTCTTGGTTGGAGAACCGTGCGGTGCGAACGAAATCAATTGCCCCAAAGCAAAATGTTCAAAAATTAGTTTCTCCACGAATATTTGTCCTATCGAAACGATTGAAGTATATTTGTAAAGCTTGAAACACGTAAAATAAGGAAAAAAACATTGATTGTTGCTCAGAAACGCATTAGACTAGCAAACGGCTAGCAAGTTGACTAAATTGGTAGGTTGCGTTCAAGTTAACAGAGAAAGAACAATTCACCGTCGTTTGCTCATGTTCTCCACAAATCCCTTAAATTAGGTCATTTTACGTTGTTGTTTTCCGGATGACGGCAAAGAAATGTACCAAAATTTAATATGCGGAACGATTGTTTTTGTTTAATTGTTTTTGCTGCCGTCGTCGTAGCTTAACAGGGTTCCCAGACTTATTTGGCGCTCGGATAAAAATGTTTCAAAAATCATAATTCGGTCAATATTCCTCCTGCTAAAATAATTCTGGCCCTTAAAAAAATGTTTTAAACACTTTAACGCTTGGTTGTGACTCGAAATATCAGAGCGTTTAAAATTTGTGCATGTCTATACAGTCCAAGCGCATGGAAGCAGAGCGGCGCAAATGCATTGCATGTACACGGCTCCAAAACAAAATGTTCAAAAAGTACTTCTTCTGCGAATATTGGTGGTATCGAAACGGTTAGGTATCTGTCTAAAGCTTGAAACACGTAACATAAAGAAAAAATACCGATTGTTGCCTGGAGGAAAGCATTTTCGTTTACAAATGATTTGTAAGCGGCCGTCAAATTACACGTCATGATAATATTTTTGGTGTAATAGCAACTGAGCGACCAGGGGAAAAATGTTTGGAAATTCAAAACTGTGTCAATTCTGCTCCTACAGTTATAAAACCAGTCTCTATATAAATGTTAACAAATGGAGAATATTGGAAAAAAGTCTTTGGTGTTTGGTAGAATTATTTTGAAGCTTTTAAACTTGTGTGGGTTTACAAACACACGAGAGCTGTGGTGCGAATGAAAAAAGGGTCTGCGAAATCTGCGAGCCAGCGAGCCATGCGAGCCATCGTGCGAGCCATGCGAGTCACGCGAGTCATGCGAGCCATGCGAGCCATGCGAGCCATGCGAGCCACAGTGCAAATGTTAAGAATTTTTATTTAATTGTTTTATTTACATTCGCGTGAGAAAATATTGGACGAATTTTTTTTCTTTGGTTTTCTTTTTTTTTTTTTTTTTTCGTTTTTGTTATAATTTTGGAGAGAATTTTGCCTATTCAAAATCGCCCAAGATGCGCAAAAAAATAAAAATAATACGCAAAAATTTATTAAGGTTCAAGACTTCAGGGAAAAAAAAATCCGAGAAAAACATACGGCTGCACCGCTACTCGAATAGGTATCTATTGACACATGTCATTCATTGATATCCACGTGGAACTTCATTCAAGAAAAAACAAAAAAAAAAAGAAAAGAAAAGAACAGCACTTCGACTCCGTGTGTTGGCGTCAAGAATGGTGAGTAAATCGCGCCATTTTAACAGGTTTGGTCTTTAGTGGAGAATCAGAGTTATCAGAACTCTGTCGGTTGGCTGACTGCTGCATGTGGTTGTCCTTTCCCTTAGAGAAGTCTTTCTTCAAAACTCGCCACTAGAGTGGCAGAGGCTGGTTTCGAGATAGCATTCGACCCACCAGCTGACGACAAATGCTTCTGTTACGCTGCTTCTTTTCAAATTGAATTTAGTGCAACAATATTGACTTCGCTCATCTTTGAGTACTCATTTATCATACCTTACAAGATTGGAATGACACTGACAATCAGTCCTGACGTGTCAATTACAGTCAACCCAGGTCAAGCGTGAACAGTATTTCCAAGAATGAAATGAACATTCGAATTTCCCTTTGTAATGTCCGACGCGTGAATGGAATGTTGGACATTTCTCTGGAAATCGTTCCGAAAAAGACGCATTAACTGAAAAAAAAGAATCAAAATACTTGGGAAACAATTGTTATTCTTGAAATATTCAATTTTGCAGTGTAAAGAAAAATTCATAGCTTTATACCGTCAATAAGCTAGGGAAATTTATACGGGAACTCTGAAATCTCGTTGGCGATTTTCAAAACTGACATGTAAATTTCAACACTCCGTTCAAATTATAAAAATATCGTTCACGCATGACCTGGGTTGACTGAAACAAAAAACTGAAATATGATGGTTTGCGTTGTCCCACTGTAAGAATTAAATATTGCGATGTTATTCATCTTGTTCCGATGCTCTTGTTCTTGTTCTTATGTGAATGTAAATACAACAAATAAAAATTCTTAACATTTATACTGTGGCTCGCATGACTCGCGTGACTTACATGGCTCGCATGGCTCGCACGGCTTGCATGGCTCGCACGGCTCGCATGGCTCGCATGGCTCACACCTTGGCTCGCATGGCTCGCTGACTCGCAGATTTTTATCACTCATGAAAAAACAAGGCCACGAAAAAATATTTTTCAAAAATTAATTTCTACACCAAATAATATCGATGATATCGAGAATTTAATAAACGATCGAAACATCTGTCGGTAAAACTTTAAACACGTAACATAAAGAAAATTAGCGATTGTTGCCTGGAAGAAAGCATTTTCGTTTACAAATGATTTGTAAACGGCCGTCGAATCACGTACTGCATGATATTTTCCGCGAGAGCAAGATAGCTCCCGGGGGAAAATGTTTGGAAATTCAAATTTGGGTCAATTCTTCTCGTATAGTAAAATTTCTAGTCTCTAAATAAACGTTAAAAAGTGGAGAATACTGGAAAATAGTCTTTGGCTTTTGGTAAAATTATTTCAGAGCTTTTAAACTTGTGTGTGTTTACAAACACATGAGAGCCGCGTGGTGCGAATGAAAAAAGCACGGCCACGAAAAAAATATTTTTCAAAAATGAATTTCTACCCCAATATCGATGGTATCAAGAATTTAATGAACGATTGAAGCATCTGTCGTTTAGGCTTTAAACACGTAACATAAAGAAAAGTTATCGATTGTTCCCTGTAAGAAAGCATTTTCGTTTACAAATGAGCTATAAACGGCCGTCGAATCACGTAAACATTATATTTCTGCGAGAGCAAGGTAGCTCCCGGGGAAAAATGTTTGGAAATTCAAAACAGTGTCAATTCTGCTCCTATGGTAATAGTTCTAGTCTCTAAATAAATTAACAAATGGAGAATACGGGAAATAGTCTTTGGCTTTTGGTACAATTATTTCAGAGCTTTTTTTAAAAGCTTGTGTGAGTTTACAAACACATGAGAGCTGGCGGTGCGAATGAAAAAAAAAACCGTGACGGCCACGAAACACAAAGTTCAATAATTAATTTTTACACGAATATCGATGGTATCGAGAATTTAATAAACGATTAAAGTATCTGTGTAAAGCTTGAAACACGTAGCATAATAAATCATCGATTTTTGCCTGGAAGAAAATATTTTCGTTTACAAATGATCTGTTTAAACGGCCGTCGGAATCACGTAAACATGGTATTTTTTGCGAGAGCAAGTTTATAGGTTTAAAATAGCTCACAGGTAAAATGTTTAGAAATTCAAAACTGTGTCAATTCTGCTCCTAATTTTTAATAATTCTAGTCTCTAGATAAACGTTAAGAAAAGGTGAATACAAAAAAATGAAGGCTCTTTGGTGTTTGGTAGAATTATTTCAGAGCTTTGGAACTTGTGTGTGTTTACAATCACATGAGGGCGATGCGGTGCGAATGAAAAAACGCGGCCACGAAACATTTTTCAATAATTAACTTCTCCTCGAATATATGTGAAATCGAAAGCGATTAAAGTGTCTATGTAAAGCTATTTTAGAGTTCTGAAAGTTGCCATAACTGATCACGAACGGGTGATATAGACAAACGTGAAAACTTACTTTTCCGGCCGGTCTGCTGTAACTTGCTATTTATCGCTCTCTTTCACGTTGAACTTTGCTTAATCATCCCCGCTTTTCTGTTTTCTTTTTCTCTTTCTTTCTCTTCTTTCCACGTTTGTCAACATATCCAACGAAAAAATATAAATTGACTTTGTATTTTGTGTTCTTTAGCATTTCTGTTGTAAACGCATCTCGCCATGCAACTTCCCGCCAAACAAACACGGGCGTATTAGCATTGTGGGATTGCGTACGTACGGGCGGGCGGTCGGACGCATGTGACGTCATAACCAACCCAAAATTTCTCGCACGGATGGGTTTACCAAAATCTCTTAGCTATGGGGCTCCGCAAGCGCGCCTCCGGCGCGCGGAGCTGCGCTATCATTGACACTTGTTGTAGAACTGGAAGGCTTTCCTCCCTTGACAGGCTTTTTCGGATTGTCAGCCTTTGCCGCCATCGAAAAAAACACATCGAATTTCCAGGATTTGTTTTGATAGCCAGCCGAGAAGGTTAATTTTACCATCTGCCATCTGATTGGTTGGGTTAATTGGATATCGACAAGTTGTCAAATATGTAAATTTTGGGGGCGGCAAATGAAAATGACTGGAATCCGGGCAGGCGGTTCCTCGCGGCGAAGCCGCTCGTTGACGCGGTTCTCTTCCCATTTCGCCCGCAGCTGCACCACTCGTTTCGGCCCGGCTTTCCCGCCCACCAAAACCGCCAGCTACGCAGGCTAGGTCATGTGCCACGTAGGTTGACTGTAAGGGACTCTCTGGGGCGAAATGAGATTACATCTGTTACCCTTACCCTGTGTAACAAAAAGCTACCATTCAAAAACAGATATTTTGGGTGGGACAACTGAATTAAATTCCCGTCGACTGAAATATTTAATGTCGAGTTTTCACGTTTTGTCTGTATTAACGCTAACCAGAGCGCCCTTTTTTTCAAAAATATTTACGGGCAGGTGGGGGATTTCGGTACCCCTCATCCTGTTAACAACGCGATAACAGCCAAGAGTATGAAAGCCGTGGCAATGAAATTCAGGGGATAGATAGTACGTCCAAATGTTTTTCCCCTGAGATCCGCAGCGAGAAATTATCACGATGCACGAAGTGAGAATTACGTCATAACTTCCAAATGACGGCCATCTTGAATTTCCGGTTTCACCAAAACTGATCTAAATTTGCACTATAGATGATCCATTTTTACGTGAGATGCCTCTGGCAGACCGCGTTGAGCTTTTGGTCGAAATCTTTTTTTTTCTTCTTCTTCTTCATTGTGTCACAAATTGCAATGTTTTTTAATTAATTTATTCCTTAAAGTTGGATTAAAACCCTCACTTCCCCTAAAAGGGATATTTTTTGTCCTCGATTGTTCCAATTGTCTTCAGGAAAAACTGATCAATCAGAATCCATTGTCTGCGCATATATATTTTAGGTCTTAGTGGGGCCTAGAGAGGAAGGCTTTTGTCCTACTCATAAAGGATCAAATTTCAATCAAAATGGCGGACGTGTTGCTCGCGTAAATTTTCAAGACTCCAATACGCCGTTGTTATAAAGAAACATTTAATCGAAAGATTAATCATAACTTCTAAGGTGTACTCGAGAGTTTGACGCGTTCACTTTTACCCGATAGTGCCATATGGCACAAGATGCAATTACATGCTCAATATTCAGTCAATTTGTGTGAAATTTGCACAACTAAAAGATCTTGGAAAGATCTGCACATGGAAGGCATAATATCATGCCCCCCTCCTATACAAGACTTGATTTACCACCCCTGCAAGTTTTGGAACTTTTTATCTTTGTACGTTTTAGGCCAAGTTAATATCTGACAACAACCAATGCACTGAGAGCTGCAAATTAAGCTACAGTTTAGGGACATACCCAATCTGTACAAGGTACAGGAAAATTTTAAACGTTTTTATTTTTTCATTTTGGGCACTTGTCAATTCAATCTGTGACCTCCTCCATTTCTTTTGGTGTGATTTATGGCGTACCCCAGAAAATACCTTTCAAATGGTATATCACATGTGGTCTCCTGGTTCATAGTTACCGATTTAGAAAAATTTGACATTTCCCTCGGGGCTTAAAGGGTTAAGGAAAGCTTTTTTGTCTGTTTCTCTGTGTATTTTAATTGATTTAACGTGGTAACTAAGCAATCTTATATTCGCCCATGCACTCTCCCAGTCAACTGTGACCGAAAAGACACATCTGCACACTAAAACAACCAGTATGAAACAAGGCGAAGAACACCTAATGTCACTTGAAGATATCAGGATCAAGTAAAAGGTTAAAAAAAGAACATTACAAAAAATTGTTTCGTTCAAAATAAATCGTCTTTAATACTGGAGCGTTTTTTGAATGCTCCTGCGTTTTCCAGCCAAAACTTGATATGAATATTTTTCATGTTATATCAGTGTAGTTTGTGTCGCTACTGTTCAATTTTATATAGCAAGAAAATAAACATGTGCTTGGTGTGCGTGTTTTCTCCTCTACATGTATTTATATGCAAGATATAGCCTCATTCTCTCCAAATGAGTAGTTTTTTCCTTTCTCGTTGGTTGACCGATTTAGAACGTAAATTTCCTTAATTTCCATTGCCACAAGCACCCATATTCAGGTGATTCTGCTTTGAGGTAGTAAGAAGTTACACTTAGGCTAAACAAAACTTATCTTTTATCACCATTCTCATCCACGCTTGTATGACCGTGTCAAATGTACCTTAATCTTAAAATATTAAGGGGATGATTTTCGATGTTGTATTTTATGCATAATATCCATTATTCAGAACTAAATGTCAACAAAGCCCCGTATTGCATTAAAAATTCTCTGTGTGAATAGGTACCGACATTATATTAAAAGATGAAGAAAGACTTTTAAGCCGTCTTGACATTTATGAAGGAGCAAAATAGGCTTCTTTCGAAAGATTGAAATTGAACTTATCCTAGAAGAAACAAACAACAGTAATGAATAAACATGTCTACGCAATTTCTTTCTTTCAATTCTGTTTTCCTTTTTTCTTTTTATTTTGTGAACCCTAAGCCTCATTGTGAAGCTCAATAGAAGTATTTCGGAACACACTAATTGACGCGGGTTTACCGCAATACCAAAACTTTGCCGAAATACGCCGCTATTGAAAAAATATATATTTTTTCTCAGGGAGAGGTCAATTTAATTTCGTTTTACTGAAATATTTATTGAGGGGTGTACCTGGTTTTGTCGGTTGAGTTCATATTTTGACTTTGGAGAACAATCTGGTGACGTCATTGCGGGAGACTGGGGAGAAAATTTTAATGCCATATCCCATGAAACAGCGCGCACGGCCTCAATTTTTTTGTTCAAATGATGGCGTTTATGGCTTGGTTAAGTATCTCGTCTTAATTCGCTTTAGTCGCTGTTTACGGAATTGTTTATTGCCTTATACCACGACTGAAACTCTGAATGGTGTGGGAGACAAGGGAAATGTTACATAGAAAGTATATTTCGTTGGTAAAATATTTATAAGCCTGTTTTGAATTCGGAAAGATTTGCTTCGTGCAGAATGCAAGCCGTCGTACTGAAGTATGAAAAATACTTCGTGTTTTATTTGTGGATTTTAGCTGTTTATTCAAAGTTATACTTTTCCATGCGGTGTTAAACATACTTTTCTGTCGATGTTTTGTGTTTGTCTTGATTGAACTCCTTGAAAAACGCGCGATTTTTCGGTTGTTCACTCAATTAGAAATTTGGTAACAAACAATCCCATGTGCGGTACAAATAGCACACCGAAACTAAACCTTAACTACTAGGGAAAGAGTGTGATCAAATTTCTAAAAAGATTTAAAACGGAGTTTCACGCGATTTCCGCGAAAAGTCGATATACAGTGTAACCAGCGCGAGGACAATTTTCGGCACAATTTTGATGCTGCGACTGATCAAGGTACGAGTTCTGGAATCAGCTTTAAAAACTGGAAAAATATTGCCCGCGCCACTGCACGGTATCAACAGTAACATTTCATAAAACACCTTGTTGCGCTGAGAAACGCTCGTTCCGAATCGTCGCGTATAATTTCACCTTTACTTGGAGAAGACAAAAGTTTCAAACTTTCTCCATTGATTAGCAACCGAACAGATAGTTTACTTAAATGATTAACTGCAAATTTCAAATGTTCGTTTTACACCTATTGTAACAGCCATGTTTGAAACTTGTCAAATAACCAAAATTCGCCATAGAAAAATTTCGTAAAGTAAACTTAAATTTTAATTTAATTCATTCTAAGGATCAAACGTTAGAGACACTTTTTACCGAATAATAAACAGTACCAACACAGGAAAGCATTGCTCAATAGTGCTCACTAAAATTAAAACTTAAAACTAAATTCTGACTTTCCAATGGTTTGGTCTGAAGATGTAAAGAGAGGTTTATCTGAATAAACGTTTCGTTTAGGAAACATGCTATCTTTTTTCTATGCTGTTCATTCAGGGAAATTTCACAACAATCCCAAATCCCCTAGTGCGGTTCTGATTCGCCCATGTTGACAACATGAGCATAATCGATTCCTATGCAAATATTTAGAATTTGGACGCCGCGAGATTATTTTTTGGGCATTTCTTAATTCTCAACGGGCGTATTGTATTGCAAATAAGAAGTTCTAACTTTTCTACACCAGTAGATTATTTTGTTAACCTTCGTCATGATCAGGGGACTCCAATGATTCGTTTCGGTGGAATATCTGTTCGGAAAAGACATTACCCGCCTTAGAAATTCAGATTAAATTGTGAAGGGAAAAAAACTATAGCGTTTTCTTTAGCGAAAGGGTAACCTCAGACTTTCGCAATGCTGAAAAGCTAATCGCTGTTGTTTTCGTAATGCGAAATATGTCGTTAATAATGCGACAAAAGGCCAGTTAGCTTTTTCGGAAAGACAATAGCACCTCGTAGATTCGGCAAATAAGATTCCGTTTGCTAAAATTTTCGGCAATTTAATCTACATTTTCAGAAAAGATCACGATATGTTAGCTTACACAAATTTTCCTTTAAAAAGGCCAACATGAAACAGCATTTTAGCCACTTTGCATGTTTTTTTTTTTATGTCCCTGCTTAGTATGTCCATATTTATTTACCGTTTCTCTATGGCTCGATCTAAATTATATATTTTGAAAATCATAACAAATGTTTAATTGTACTCAGCCTCAGAAATCATCTAGTTGGATTGCTTGTCAATGATTCAGGCACTATGTGCTAGGGACTGGCAAATTACTTATCCCTGCCAGTGTTAAAACGCTCTAAAAATCCGATATCGTTTTCACCTCTGTGCCATTAACTGGGCTTAGTTCTTGACGGCATACCCTTAACCTACACCCTAACACATTGAAAATCTTAATTAATGCTTTTTTGTACTCTACGTTTAAAACTCCATACAGTGCCCAGTTTATTGCTGAGTTGGAAAAAGTTAGCCACTTCACCACACTACCCAAATAAAATTGATTTGGCAATTTGCCTTCCAAGGCTCCATCTACAGCGTGGAAAACAAGAAATGGTAGAAAACAGATGGCGAAAACGCCGACGAGAAGGCTTAATGTTTTGGCTGATTTTCTTGCCATGGATAAGGAGTGACTTCTACGACAGACCCAGCCTTGAGTTGTGGTTATTTTCCTTGCTTGCTGCCGAGATATTTGAAATATCTTGGCGTACGTTAGGAGACAAATGGCAAATGGCACAAGCAGATTAAAAACCAGAAACAAAACTGATCTTTCCAAAGGAGCTATTAACATAGAGCAGACAAGTGGATTAGGCTGAGTCCAGATAAAATAACTCGCAATTCCGCTGAACACGGTAAATGACCAAAGGAAGACTAGCGAAACGCCAACGTTAGTTGAAATATCGCTGCAGTATCTTAAAGCACGCGAAATAGCCAAAAAGCGATCGATTCCAATGGCGCACAAGTTACAAACGGAGGCACTTCCAAGGGCGACAAACATGGAGCTCCAGATATTGCAGACGGTTTCTCCAAGAGGCCAGTAAGGGTAATACGACAACAGCACAGCTTCCAGAGGCATTACGAACAAAGCCAATAATATGTCCGCGGTCACAAGGCTAAGGAAAAACGCGTTGGTACGCGTCCGCAAGTTGCTGTTTGAGTAAAACGCGGCATAGACGAGAACATCGCCGAAAATCGTGAGAACGATAAGAATACACACAAAGCAGTTCCCAGTGGTTAAAAAGACGGCAGAAGTTGAACTACTTGGTGCTGAGGACATGGTGTATTTCTGTTGTACGGGCAGGTTTCTCTGTTATAGCTAATTCTTAACTGTCGTGTCGCATGCCTTAAATCAGACCCACTTCAACCTGATTTGGGTTCAACAGAAACTTACAACTTCAGAGACTGTGTAAGATATACAGGTATAGTTACAGCTGGCACAGTATTTAAATCTCCTGTGATTTTAAAACAAAAGAAAAACCAATTCATTTGTAGGAGTTATAACGTTAGCGCCGAAGCAATTAATTCAGGCCCTTTGAGATGCACTGCAGCTTACTTTTAATCCTTACATGATGATATTAATTGACATCAACCCCACTGTTATGTCGAACTTGTTTACTTTCGTTCGCAAATATAATTATTTTTTAAGACTATTTCTCCCTTCGTGTACTTTAAATAACAATGGAAGACATCTTTCATTAGTCATACACATTGATTCGTGCACTTTCCTCAAGCTCTGTAAAATCAATATCTGACAAGTTTGAAAAGGTGTCATTAAACGTCGGCACAATAAAAGTAGTTCTTGTAGAATTCTCCTACTAAGACTCCCCTCTGTATACAAGGAAGCAAAGTTCTGCTCTTTAGAGTAAAACTACTCCAGCAATCGAAAATACACGCGATATGTTCTGTGAAAAAACAATACCGGTACAATGCCACCCAACATAAACATGAAGTTGTACCGACGGAAACTATTTTCTATTCTGCCAGGCTTTCAAAACATAATATGGAAGCTGTTTTATTTCCAGTGTCATGTTGGTCTCTGACACAAGTTCATTTTCAAAGTGAGTGATCACATTCACGTCAGAGTCACGTCAAGCGTTGTCAAAATCTGCACAAGAAGTAATTTATTATCTACTCAATATTCACAATCAAGTTTCAGGATTGGACGAATATAATAAGCATCTTAAAATTAGGACAAAGCCAAAATGGAGTACTATTGTAGCGGTTAATCGTCGGAAGACTTTGAATACTCGTTAGAAAAGTTCGGCTGACGTTCGGTTGTTTTCGTAATACTTAGTATATAGTCTTCAATAATATATGATTCACATTAAGCAATGCCAAAATCATGACAAGCTATTTATTACCTTTCAATCTTCACATTCAAGACACATGAGTGGATGAAGGTTCTCTTAAAATGAAGAGGATATGGCCCGAATGAAGTATTGCTGCAACGGTTAATCACTGGCAGACTTAGAATACTCGCCTGCAGTCGTCAGAAAAGTTCGGCTTATCTTCGGTTGTTTTCGGAATACTAAGGATCGTCTTCAGCAATCTTGGAAATGTTTCGAGTCGTTTTTATTTTAAAAATCTATAGAGGCCTCGGGTCTCCTTCGTTATCGTCAGATGTCTTCGTGTGATCTTTGCCCGGTAATGAAACTCTTGAAGTGAAATATTTACAACAAATAATAACTTCTTGGGTATTAATTTTGTTCGCGGTTTTTCACACTAGTAAAAATATTCCAGGAGACATTCCCAAGGAAATGCATTCAATATTTAATCGAATTCATTCCGAGTGAACAAAAGCACAACAAAAAACAAAGAGTTCTGGATATGAACTATCCTTCTAGCCACTCAGTCGGCACAGCTATGTCACATACGTAATCGTTCACAAGATGATATACCTTATTCTCACTAAATTTCGCGAGTATTTAATTTCGCGAAAATTAAAAATTGAAATTAACATTGGAGTGTATTAAATTTCGCAATTTTCTACGAATCTTTAATGTGAGGGTAGCTTTGACCTCAGAACTGAGAGACAATTAGAAAGAACCAACAGATGTAAAGTTTGACGACTGAACAATTGAGATTTTAAAGAACTAAGCGGCAGAGGACAGTTCTGACAGCGAGAGTGATGCACTGGAAGATAACTGATGGACAAAATCAAACACAATAACTCCTAAAGATGAAGCTGAGACATGTAACAATAACAGCAATAAAACAAAAGCTTGAATTTCATTAACATCGTATTAAATTTCCCGAGTTTATTCTTCGCGTGTCCTATATTTCGGGAGTATTAAATTCAGCGATTTTTTCAAAATCGCGAAAGTTAGGGAGAATAAGGTACACTATTTTAAAGGAATTCGAACGACTGGAACAAAACCAGTCCTTCAAAAAAGGGTGCATCCATTTGCAAAGCGGTAATTCTGGTTAGCCCAGACTGTCATTCTGGCAAATGAAAATCGCCTTAAGGCCAGTCTGGGGCATCGCCCGAGCACGAAGTGATTCAAAACTGGTCTGAGATTTTGTTTTCGTTGGTCAGAGATTGAAAGCATACTGGCCTCGTGTAAGCATCCCCTGTTCGCGTCAAGCTGGACTGGTCTGAGATTTAACAATGCAAATTATTTCTTTCTTTCAACCGACCGAACTGATCCCGATGAAAAATAGTCCTTAGTACATTATACTCGCATTATTTCGAGCATTTTAGTAAGACAAAAATGCATTGTTCGAGCATTTTAGTTACGCTTTTCCTGCAAAAATTAAGTTTTCGGGGAAACAAAATTTTTTTTTTGAACTTGATGTACATTTTAGACGATTTTTGTTGTATTAACACTATTCGTTAAACGATTCCCATACCCGAGAAATAGCGGTCATTACATCTTCCTCTGTTCTTTCTTGCAAAATCAAACCAGCAAGTATTTTTTGCATAGCATTGAGGGCCACTGGCTAATAGTATTATTGTACTATTTTTCTGCTACCCTCATTTAAAAGTCTCCTTGTTAGTCCTTCATCCTTGTAACTAATTTAAATGGACTTCTGATGCACTAACAAAAATAAAAAAACGTATTGCGTCATGCAAGATGAAAACCCAACAGAACTTTGCCAGCCTAATTAACCTCATTTCCTTGCTTGTAATCAAATGCGTCATGGAAGGCCAAACAACCGTAATTATATGTATATCTGGTATTACGAGTCAAATTTTATGAAGAGCCAGAAGAATGTAGCTTTAAGACATTACTACCTCATGAAAGGAATGCTACTGTCCTTTTTAATACCTGGTATAAAATTAAATGACCTCATGGCTACCAGCAAATCTTTCTTCTTTCGTTTTAACTATCATTTTTATGTATCTACAATGTAGCTCGTAGATATTGCGAGATCATTTTAGTACTACCCGCGTTGATTAAGACCCTTTATTAACCTTTAAAATACAGGAACGAACTCGAACTTAAACGAACTCATTCTTCTACCCTTACAACAATTAAAATTAAAATACCAAGCACGTCATCGCTCGAAATTTATGAGCAATTCACAACGAAGAGCCAATAGAATTTAACCAGGTTAATTAACTGTATTTTCTTCTCTTAAGTCAATCACTGGTCAAACAACCAATCAAATCAAGAATTCCTGCCCTTTATTTGAAGGAATGTCTTGGGATGTATGAAGAGCCAATAGGAGTTAGTCTCAAGACATTATAGTGTTAAAAAAGTAATATTATTGTCCTTTTTAATGCCTGGTATAAAGTCAGATATTTCATTCTTTAACAAAACTCAGAGCTTGGTGGACTAAGTGCCTTGTATCAGCGAAAAATTTAACCTGACAGAAGAAGTCTTCCTCGAAGGGTAAGAGCAATACTTTTTTCGGGACAATCTTTATCCATTAGTAAAGAAAATGGAATTTCAAATCAAATAGAAAAGATCCTCGCAGTTGCGAAAAGAAAGCCTGAAATGGAATTATAGTTCACGGTAATTCTGGATTTGCAGTTGTTTTCGTCACTCGTAATCAAAGTCCGCTCCACGAAATTTGACCTTCTCGTCCGACTAACTTTCGTCTGATTCGTTATTTTCGTATGCCACTTCATTTTGATGTACGGTATTTATCTGTTAGGACTTTGCTTGAAAAGGGACTCATTTAAGAGATGACAGGTACGCATAACGACCTACACACATGGTCATGATTTTCCGCCATTTCATTGTTTGTTAGCTTTCGTTTCATCGCGAAGAAGGGCTATTTTCGTTCACTGAGTGAGTGTTTATTCGGGCCGCCAGTTTGGGTGGATCAGGGTATCTGCTCGGAAGACATTAACCGCCTCCAAAATTCGGATCAATTTGTGAAGAAAAAACAGTTTCCTTAGCGCAAATGTCACCTCAAACTTGCGTAACATTGAAAACCACCTTATTATAGGAAATTAACAACGTACTTTATTAACGCGATTTTACAAAATTCGCGTTAATTTAATGTATCTTAATTAATGTCGATGTAAATTTAATGCACGCTATTTTACAACATTGTTATTTTAAAGCACCTTTCTTTCATTACAAAACCTTATTAGTTCATGACTCCTCTATTGGCTCTTCAGAGTCACTATCTTTTGAATTGATAGGGTCTAGTTAGGCTTCAAAACCAAATTTTCGGCTTTAAAAAAAACTTCGAAACATCCGTGCACTTGTCTTGGAAGGTTTTCAGTATTGACGGAGGCCAAAACGCAGTTTGGCATTCAGAAATGTAAAGTTCGAGTTTGCAGAATTATGAAAATCGGAGTAAATAAAGCAAGATGCTTATCGAAAAATTCGCGTTAATTTAATGCATGTAAACCTAACTTTTGAAAAATTCGCGTTAATTTAGTGTAACGTAAATTTTCTTCGCGTTGTCAACGTGCATTGTTAATTTCCTATTATAAGGTAGTCTTTGTTGTTTTCGGATATATATGTCGTTTTAAGTCAGGGGCACCCAAAGGTTCATTTCGGTGGATATATGTTCGGATGGCCTTTGTCGCGTCAAAAATTCGGATTTATTCGAAAGGAAAATCTATAGTTTGCTTCGGCAAAATACCAGCTCAATACAGGTTGATTGCACGCCACGTCATGGCGGCCATGTTGGTGGTTAGGAACAATAAGATTTTTCTCCTCTGGGATTAAACTTCCATTTTTATGAAATCTATGTGAACAAATTTCCTTTTGTTTTTGTACACCAACATGGCGGCAATGCAAACCACCTATTCTCTGAAAATGTCTGCGATTTAAAGTGTCAGCTAAGGAATCCCAACAGATCAAGCGTTCTTAAACAAATTTGCCTTTAAAAGGCCATAAAACCATCTGGGAGTACAGGAGACAGCATTTTAAACATTTTTCTGAAATGCTCTCGTTGGATGCCCCTGGTTGCTCAGAGTTTTTGAAAGTATTGGGTGGGTCTGTGTGGGGGTGGGGGAGGGGGGAGGTGAGGGGGAGGGAAAATGGGGGCTGGGGAAATGGAGCGCCTCCTTCATCCAGTTTTAAATAATTGGACTTTTACAGTGGGGATGGCGGACGTCTGGACCAGCTTCAGAAGAAGGTTCCATGTAGCAGCACTGACTAAACGTAACCATGTGAGAGTCGCGAGTCTTCACGACGTATACGAACGGTCCACCTCCACGCATGCGCAGACGATTCCAAGAGCTAAGAGTGTTGACTACTTAAACTTTTGCTGTCAGTCTGAGGAGGAGATGGAGGAAATATGGAAGGCAAATTTAATGGTATGGAAGGGGAGGGGGGATTCAAATAGAGCGTAATTACCTGTTCTTGTTCAATTACGTGCAACATGTAATTAGCCAAAGGCGCTTCACATGACTGAAGCTACCATTCGTGGAACTCGTGCACCTTTAAAGCCAAACCGAATTGTTACGGTTTTATGAGATCCCTTTCTGAACCCTTCCGTAGGTCCTTCAAAACCAGTGGTACACTTTTCGCCATAGACAAATGTTGCGACTTCTGTTTTAACAAATAAAGGTTTGATGCTGAGCAGTGTATCATACCACGCTGAATGATTTCGTGGTATTTATTACACTACACTCACCCACGACAAACAGCAACTCTATACTTTTCACTTTTTTAACAAATTTAGCCCTCGGCTCGAGGGTCATATTCTGCACGCACCAACTCTGAACGTTCATATTTTATTCAAATATGTGATCAAGACCTTATTTAAATTTGAATTTTGAACATGGCGACTGGACTACTTGTAACAAATTGGAATATTCCTGTTTCTAATTTTATGTTTTGATATCATTTTAGTGTTCTTTAAACTGTTTTGATTTACTTTTCGGCCATTTTTTGTGACCTTCTCAAGCTGTGGCGAAACACAGAAATCAAAATATTGGATCCAAGATGGACGTCGTTCGGAAATCGTGACGTAATTTCTTAGCCACATTTTGTTTTGTTTGGAGTACAGTAAATTTGTACGTAAGAGAATATATGAGACTGATCACAGGTACATTACGAAATCACAAAATGGAAATATTGGGAATACATAAAATGACCAAAGTTGGTGTCCATACATTCGATATCATCGACTGGACCCAACATGATAACACAGATATCTGTTTATACGTGGACGACATTATCATCAGCTGTGCCAGCCACTCTCCTGTTGAAGAGGTGGCCCTCCTCCTGTTGCTCGCGTAGAGTCAAGGGTAAAAGGGAACTTTATTTATGCAAGGTTAGACGTTTTAAATGTACAAGTGATATGCAAATTAAGGGACTTGTAATTGCCGTTGCAAGCGCTTGTGCATATGGAACAGTTCAATAAGTTACAGGTGTTCACACAAAACAACCACATGAGTATCCAACCAGCTACGATTTGTTGGATGCTGGTTTCACTAGGCCACTAGGCCATGTGAACCAAGATCTGTTCACACTGTCCTATGAGGGCAAACCGTGCGGCAAGAGATGCAAGTCACAAACCTTAGGCCTAGTTCATACGTCGCATTTCAGTCGAATATAATGCAGACGAAGTTAATACAAGAAATTAAATTCGTAGGTGAAGCGACGTATGAAACCGTTCGTGCAATTACATTCGTCCAGACGTTTTATCCGTCTGCCCCGTGTGCGTTTCTGGAATCGTCGTAGGTTGTCCACACCAAGTTCCACCATCCCATGTTATTCAAGTCGATTGAATTCAATTCGTCGTCTAAATCGAATCTCTATTATCGTCGTCTTGCAGACGAAGTCAATTCGAATTAAATTCGTCCGAATTTAGTTCAACGTTTGAACTAGGCCTTAGAGAGGTAATAGACGCACGACTGAGAATGACCAAGCCAGGGGGGGTCAGCAGCGAGGCCTGGATCCGAGTTTGCATGATCGCCCCAGTTAAGAAATTTGGCCGAGCGAGACTAAGTACTGATTTTTTGATAAACAAACATGGCGGCGATTTTATGAGAAAGCGCGTCTGTGCGGATTCGGAAACAATTTGGCTATTCGACTTCCAAACATTACAGGAAGGTTTCGGTCGCTTTTTTACCTGAAGTTTGGTCATCAAGAGGGATCACGGATGCAAATTCTGCAGCGAAAAACGGAAATACTGCAACCAACGACTAGCTGACCCCGGAGAGGATCAGTACTAGTTAGATCTGACATATAGTTCACAAGGCTAGACCTGCTCCTGTAGAAATTGACACTCGAGAGAGGTAATAAGACTTCCTCCATTCCACTTTATCGTTACCTTCCCTATTTTTTCATTTATGTACACTGTAGAATTTCCTCCCTTTACAGCAACTACATACTGGGAGTCAACAAACTGGAGGTTCTGGTGATCTAATTTTCTGTTTTGCTTAAGTTAAAATGTTACTATCATACTCTCAACAACAGATTTTTCTTTTTCAATCTCTTCTAAATGGTGAAAAGTTGAGAGGTGATGTAAGCAGCGCTTTGCTCTTCAACTTTGCCAAGTGAGCCACAAATATTGACTTTTGAATTTAGTATGTGTGCTTGGTAATAAATCTCATCATTTTAAAGAAAGAGGTGAAGTTACCTTTCATTATTTTAGATTTTGTCTATCATACCTCTGGGATGAGAACTGAAACATAAAAGAGGCAGGGTGCTAAACAGCAATACTCCAGCCAGTCATTACACTGTGCCAGTGTGTGAAAATGTGCAGTAATTGCATAATTTACAATATGCTAATTGCACTTGACTATGTTACACAATATGTACCAATTAAACAATATTGCAATATGTTACAGTTCTGATGTATATTGTCATGTACTGATGACATAATTATACTGCAGAGTAAGGTGGTCAGCTGGGTTAATCCTCGAGTTGCTACAAACATTTCAGTAATCAAGGGGTGATAATTTAGATTTGTCTTCTTCGAAATGGCTGTTGCATATACATAGAGAAACCATGGTTGGTTTGCCATCCCGGGGTCTATTTGTTTCTGTATCTCCCTTGCAGTTGGGCTTTAGGGTGTATTCCCAGTAGCCCAATTTTGACATCCACCAATGGGGGAAAACCACCATACCGATACAGGTGGTCATGGACATCTGTAAGGGTGACAGGTAAAACAATAATATTTACGTGTACCTTCCAAGGTTTCTGCACATGCATGTGGTTTCTGCAGGATCTCAGTGTATCAGTACATTGTTCAACCCGTACTACTGAACTCAACTTCCCAATTTTTTGCACAAGAGAATAAGGACCTGAATGTCTTTTCACGTAACTTAATCTCCCTGTACAGACAAGAGACAAACACCCCTGCATCCGCTCATACAAACCTGGTAGCTCTATTCACACCAATGTTAAGCAATCTTCTGAGATCTTTATAAGCTATCTTTTCCAGTTGCAAAATTTTCTTACCTAAAATTTCTTAAGGACTCAAGCCGTTTTCCTTGTGTATGCATTTAAACCATTTGTGCATCAAAATTAAACTTACAGGAATAACTGTCGTCTCGCAACATTTAAACAGAGGGAGAATTCCATAAAATAGACATGTTGTTTCATTCGTAACTACGCTTTCAACAGTTAATACGCATAAAATGTGGGACAAATACTTTTAATAAGTTTACATTAAAGTTCCAAGCCGATCTTGAGAAATAAGCTTACATTCTGGGCTTTCGCAATGACAGTCGTGAAACACTGCGTGGTGGCTTCTAGTTTCTTCAGAACTGAACAAGAATCGAAATTGAAATCTACTATTTTGTCGACGTACAATATCTTCCTGAGACGACGAAAACCATAATCGTTCGCTACATTACAAATCATATTCTTCACCACATACACTCGCTGGTAAAATCTTAGCTCAGCTGAGAACATGTCGCTCGCATTTTCAATGCTGACGGCTCTACTAACCTAAAATAAAGCTGGCACCTCATTCCAGCGGTCTTGATTAATCGTAGTGTTCAAACTTCGTACTACCGCAAAAAAAACATGCTAACAGTAAATAAACAATAACTAAATACGACTGCGTTTTCCACCGTCGAGTCGCCACGGACAAAATAGCACATGAATCCTTCGCATTTCGCGCATGCTCGTTACGGTTTTCGAATTATTGACAGATTTCTTTACTGGGGCGATCATCTATTTCCGAAAAGCGGCAAGATCAAAGGTAGCTGCCAGCCCCCCCCCCCGCTGGACCAAGCCATAAGTGGTAAAATCAGGAAAGCAAAATCTGCTCTCGGGTTCATTAGATATGCTGCAGGTCAAAATACCAACCCAGTAACCTGGTGCAAGTAGTGCGTGCAACATGTCTGCACAGACCACAGTTCAGGCTACGACTATACTCTCCATTTCATACACCCAGTTTTCCAACATGGACAGATTCCTGTGCCACGCTCTGGAGATTAACTCGGGGGCAACCCCGAACCCATCAGGAGAAGCTCCCATTCAGTACATGGGATTCTTAAACATGAGGCAAAGATATCAACTCCTTCGCTCTGACGAAGGGCTAACGCTCGAAACGTCAGCTCTGGAATCTCTTTACAATGGCCAAATTACCTTATCAACTCTGTTGATAAGACCAAACATTCATTTCCACTCCCCACCGATGCAACACCACAGTTTCTTTAGAAATTAACCCCTAAACCAACTCCAAGCTGCGCAGGAATACTTGAGAGCTTTGACAACAGAGTCTTTTGCATATGACGAGCTTCAGTGCCACGAGGACTTTGCAGGTAAACTCATGCGGGTAATTCCACGAGCTTTCATGCAAAGCAGCTAGGGACTTACTGGAGGATGTGATACCAGTGGGTTTTATAACGTCAGATTCCTGGGTAGCATTCAATGACAAACCCTTGCGGGTTGAGTCAATAGGTGACCAGAACGAGACAAAGCCACCAACAGCGCTGACGTGTCCCAGTACCTGGGCCGAAGGGAGGCAACTAAGCAATGGACGGCTCAGTCCGAGACGGCATCACAGCCTGAGGTGGTGCAGTGTGGCAGAACAACAAGAAAACATTTGAATGGTGTGCAGGCGGAGAAGCAGGGAAGGACCAGTTCTTTCCAGGCTTAGTCTGAAGTCTTAGTACAGGCTCTGGTCTGGATGGGAAACAACACCACAGAGAGAGAGGCAGGGAAGTCATACTGACGCGTCTACTGAGCCCCGTGACCAGACTAAAGTGTGGCCATGTGAAGGAACCCTGGATGGCTATGGAGGTATCTGGTATAACGAATCTGCCGACAAGCTAGCGGGAGTAGCGGAACCCATGGCTCCCATTCAATTGCACCCAATGGCCAGTGACGTTAGAAACAACGTGTAGGAGGCAGTCAGAGAGAATCCACCTGCTGGAAGAATGTGGTGGAACTTTAACGCTATGGAGTCTGCAGACATTAAGTTCGGGCATGGTGCAAAGCAACAGACAAGGGGCAGCGTTATATCAATCAATCGGGGTATCTCCCAAAATACACTTAAAGAAGTAAAGAAGCACTTAGGAGAGGATACTCCCACAGCCTTTATCCTATGATATGTGCAACAGACCAGACAGAACAGATGTACCAGGGGACCGCCATAGCAGGGATCATGGGTTTCAGGCTTTGCTTAGTAGCGTCTCAGTTGCCTACATAAAACTTTAGTTGTCGTTCATATATCAAGCATCAAGTGTTGTCATTACTTTTGCGGATTTGCTGCTTTCAGTTCTTTAATTTATCACAGTTTTATATTCATTGCAGGTGATCTACGTGTGTCCTTCTGGTTTGTCTGAATTTCAACGGCGTGTTGAAACGATGAAGAACGCAATCGCGATGGAGATGGATGAAGAGAACGCACGAGACATGCGTAACTACAACCTTGCAAAACGAAGAGAGGGGATTTGCAGAAACCTGCTGGAACATAAGGACAAAAAAGCATTTGAACAGTTGGGGATATTAGGTTTCGAGAAGATGTTCTGCCGCTACTGAAACTTTTCGGTTAAGGGTGGGGATGGCGGAGAATAATCATCATGTTTGTTGTTTTCCTTTTAACTTTTGTACATATGTTCGTGAATTCGATGTCCTTGTGCGTCTGAGCAACGCTATTATTACGTTGGCAGCCATAAAATGTAGGCAAAAGAAGTTGGTGTAAGAGCACGAATCTACCTCCCTCGTGATAATTACCTTCCACTAACACAGAGGATACGTTTTGCGATACGGTACATTTTTGCGATAATAAAGTTGATCCCCAAATAACTAAAAATTGGCATGGTATGAAACATCTACATTCTGTAAGCTTTCAAATGACAACGTAGGCTTAGAAATCCGTCCAAAGATTTCGGAGAAATGCATTTGTTTACGCGATAAGTTAGCACTGTGCAATCAAAAATTTCTTGTAGCGCGCTGCAAGAGAACAGTCTTCGAATACTCATAAAAAAATACGTTTGTACATTTTCAACTTTTTAGAAAGCCTCTCACAGCTTTTGAAACTATTTTTGTGTCGCACATGCAATTCAATAAACATCCCTTTTACCGCGATTTTTGTCTTAATTTAGCATCGACAACAACTAGCACCACGGGTTTGGGAGAAGAGTACAGTTATGGAGTTCTTCTTATATACGTTTGGCAACATACCCAACGGTTTTAGGCGTAACTTTAGGTCAGCGTTTAAAAAACAGAGCAAGGTACCCCAGAAGCCAAGTGATACTCCAAGCACATTACAAGGAACATTTTGACAGCTTTCTTCTACATGGTTTAGCCTCCTAACACAATGGTATTTTTGCACAGTTCACGACCAGGCGAGAAAAGTAGATCTTAGCAAGGACTGTTCGAATCCAAAAAGAAAATTGGCGGTAACCACGCATTTTTCAGAGTTTGAGCAGTAATAATTCGAAAAAGCTGTAACTACATAACAATGCATGACATTTTTTCCAAATTGAAGCTTTATCATCTCGATAGGAAGGAAGGAATTTCAGTCCAACGAAGAAATCTTTAGAAAAAACTGCCTCACACCTTTTTCAGGAATCTGAACGCTTTACTGGTAACCACGACCGTAAAGAAACGTGATATTAGAAATAATTCCGGGGCATTGTAGGTATTGTCCGCGACATAAATGACTAATTTAATCTTGTGATGTTTTTTTTTTCCTTTCTCCTGGCATGATTTCGATTTTCTTTCTTCTCTTTTTTACACATCGCAACTGTGTAAATAGCGTTCCTCACATGACTCCAACCTCTTGAAGGACAACTGAATTTCCAAAGGTCTAAATTTTTGCGAAAGTTCATGGGAAAATAGGAGAACATTGAAAGGGAATGTGATGTAATATTTTAAGCCTGGTGAGCAAATGAGAATGATGTATTATTCAGTGATAGCACAGGCAAACTCGGCAAAAGAAATTCCGAGTGCTCCTATCAGGAGTCGAACCTAAGACCTTCCGATTACTAGTTCCGATGCTCTACCACTGAGCTACAAGAGACTCGTGTGAGCTAAGGCCATTAAACTAGGTTCATGGGACAAATATCCTGCAAACTGTTAGGACAAATAGTAGCAGTATACAGGATGTTTGTCCCATGAACCTAGTTTAATGGCCTTAGCTCACACGAGTCTCCTGTAGCTCAGTGGTAGAGCATCCGAACTAGTAATCGGAAGGTCTTAGGTTCGACTCCTGATAGGAGCACTCGGATTTTCTTTTTCCGAGCATCACTGTGTCACTTACCGGCTGAATAACACATCATTCTCTTAGGAGAACATTGTATCTAAGTTTTCTGAACAACCTTCTTTGCTCCAGTTTCCCGTTCGATTAGCGTTTTGTCAAAGTTGTCGGGCCACGTATTTTGATTGCGAAGACCATGGGTACATCCAGAATTCTTTATGAGGTAGGCCCTTTCGAATTCTTGTGTCACGTCTGAGCGGCCATGGTTTGCGGGAGCTTTCAGGATGTTACTATAGCAACGAACAAGGTCATACCACTTCTTCTTTACCTTTCTTTTTTCTAACGATTTTTGTTTCTAAAAAGGATACGAAAAGAATACATATTTGAGATTCCAAGCAACGATGAATCGATGATATCTCTGCTAACTATGCCAAAAACGAAAAGCGACCCAAAATATGAGATTACACGATCACATGTTCCCAGCCATTTTGTTATTACTTTAAACTGGACACAGAAGAGTGTTTGTGATGTTAACTGTGCATGTCTATCCTTTGCATGGCGTGTGACTGAACTGGGGGAGTGCTTACGTGATAATAGTACGATTGTCTAACCGGTACCATTTCAAGGTTCCTGTTTCTCTCTTACGGCCCTGTATTCGTTTACGTGTCACCGCCGGGTACAAACTCTCAGATGGTACGAGCAGGGGCGCATTAAGATGGGCTCCTAGTACGAGTCATGACAGTGTGAGTTCACCATCGGGGTGTACTATACGAGGAACTAGCAGAATTAGTAACTCTCCAAGTTGTTGTTGTTGGTTTTTTTTTTTTATGCAGACATTCTGCAAAACCCCCGAGTCAAAACCCTCGACTCTTGAGGGCCACCCTAATTAAATTCGACTCACACTGTAGCTTGGTGCCACCCTCTCTAAAATATTGTTATTCTATACGCCAGCTTCAGTGATCCACTGGTCGTCAGGTTGGACACTGACTTTAAGCTTTTGACCGAGTTTACCCTTACTTTTGTCGAGCCGTTTTCTTTTGCTGCTTGAGGTAACAACGTCCATTGCGTCCCAAATGTCGTCGTCATTGTCATCATTACTATCACTGTTTTCTCTTTCAGTTGCTCTTTTAAGAGACTTATCTGACGAGACAGCAGTCCCTCCACTGTCTGTAGCTTGTGTATTCTGTGACAGACAACAACAATAAGATGGTCAGCTAGAGTGAAGAGGCTATTTGTTATCTCGCTACATTTAGTGCATTTATCTTAGCTTAGATGGTTCTTGGTTCTCAGGCAGTTTACTTTGCCTCAGCAAAAGAATATCAAAAACGACAAGCTACAGTGACGTCAAACATGTCAAGAGACGCAATAGCCCATCTTACAGTTGTGTGCTTAGTGACCTGGCCTTTGGTTGGAACGAGACTCGCGGTGACTTTGTTTTGATACAAACCTCACTGCTTTTCATACGTAATTGCAAATGTAGTTAGCATAAGAACAGTATGATCTACATATCAAAAGTAGCGAGGTTTGTATCAAAACGATGTCACCCCTAGCCTCGCTTCCAGTCAAAGACCAGGAATCCATTTCTCGAAGATCCCGAGAACTTACCGGGCCCGAAAAGTGTATTAGGTAATAATTGTTTTTCAACAGAAGTCAATTTTTGTTAGCTTTGGATGCTAAATTTTAAAATCTTTATAATTCTAGAAAAACACTGACCAAGTACCATGCCTGTAATTGGTGAAAAAGCATTTAAAAATACACTTATTGGGCCCGGTAAGTTATCGGGAATTTCGAGAAACAGGCCCCTGGGTTAGTAGGACACAACTGTAAAATGGGCTATTCTTACATCAAGAGGCAAAGACGTTTGTCTCTCAAAACGATTCAAAAGCTAACTCAATCACCGTTCCGTTATTTAACTGCAGTAGTGTGAAGGTACACTTACGAGAGAGCCAGACAAATTTTAAATACTGCTCAAATTTGAAACTTCATGGTCCCTGATGGCTAAAATGGCAGAAAAGTTTCCACATGACGTCACCCCAGTGACAACACAGAGTGTTGAAACATGTTGGATCACACGAACCTTTTCTATTTCTCTGGCTGAAAACAGCAAACAATTGAGTGCAGATTTCAAGTACACCTATGACAGAAATAAGGACAAAAAATCAATGATATGATATAAAGAATAACGACAAAAAATCAATGCAGTACAAAACAAAATGGTCAAAGAGAAACTTGACCAGATTTGAGACCAGTTCTATTTGTCGCCAACAGTTTGATAACATGTATGACAACTGCTGTTGTCGCATTCACACACAGCAGCTTGTATAGTTGGTAGAGCACTGCATCAGCAATGCAGAGGTCATGGGTTCGAATACCGTTCAAGCCTGAATTTTTTTTCAGGCTTTCTTTTCGCATCTGCTTGAGCTGCATAAATAACTGCGAGGGTCTTTCTTCTATTTAAACTTGTATTTAACAACTCCAGTTAACAAAATTTAGTTTTGTAGAAGTATGGAGTCATTTCAATATAAAAGGAAACGTCAGAGGTAAGCCCTATTGAGGATGTTCCCTAATACATACAATCTACCAAATACGACACTAAAAATATGACAATATATGCAATCAAAATTAACTTTGTCAGTGAAGCAACTGCAATTGATTATATCCCCTTAAACACCACCTTATTGTTTTACTTTTGATGGCTTACTGCTAAGACTTTTTTTGTTCCACTCTCCAATCAAATGACAAGTGTCATTCTGAGAAGTGTACAGCAACCCATTATCTTGCCCTACCTCCTTAACACTAAAAAAGGTGTACAGTCAGTCTATATCATGCATGACTAGTATTCTGAGAATGAAATCAGCATTTGAATTCCTCTTTGTAATGTCCAGCATTTGAATGGAATGTTGAAGATTTCTATGGGAATCCTTCTGAAAAAGATGAATTAACTAGAAAAAAATAATAATACAGAATACTTGGGAAACAATTGTTTTTTGAAATACTCAGTGCCGTAATCTGAAGAAAATTCATAGCTTTATACATGTACTGTCAATACTGGACTAGGGAAATTTCTTCGGGAACCCTGAAATCTCACTGGCGAGTTTCAAAACTGACGTATAAATTTCAAAACTCCTTCCAATTTTTGAAAAAAAATGGTCATGTCTGATGTAGATTGACTGCAACAGCCATAAAAGTTAATAATCACCTTATGAAGAAGTTTCCTGCTTTGAAGATGATGAATCCTAAGAAATTTGTCTAGTCCACATGACGCCACCATCTGCTGTTTACTAAGACAGGAAATGCAGCGAATTCCACCAGCAAATCCCTTGTAATGTCCTTTTAGTTGACCTAAAGAAACATATACATATTAGTTTGGTTCAAAATTCATATAAAAAAATGCAACTCTTTTAGATTTTCTACCTTGCTTGCTTTTACTTTAATTGTCCAGTCCTTGTCAACATTCTCAATATCCTTATTTCCTAACAGTCCCTCTACTCTTTTGTACAATGACACTATTCCAGAAATTAACAATGATTGTGTTCCAAACCATCAATTAAAAAGTAATTAACACAACAAAGTTTTACAAGATTTTGGGGACTGAGGCTTGCACTTCAGCACAGGGAATAATAATAATTGGAACTGACATAAGTGGAACTTACCCTTGCGTAAGTCTATACTTCCCATGGTGCCAACTGTGTTTCCCACAATAACCACACTGGGAAAAAAGAAATGAATCAATTTCAGAAAAACAGAAAACAAAAAGATGCATCAATACATGCAGGTGGGACTGATTGTTGAAATTGATAACTATTGTTTACAATTTGTGAATTCTATTTAACGTCACAAAAAACAGAGACATTACAGAACACTTACAGGTTCTGTGAAAGCACCAACAGTTTCCATCTTAGACTTAATGATCTGAGCAGTAAAAAAAATCTAAGCAATACTAAACCACAAACAGTACAACTTTCATCACCATATGGTTTGCATTACAGTCTCAAGTCTTCCCCCTCCCCCAACCCCAAGGCCAACAGTGGCATCCTTACTTTTCATCATCAGTCACAGCCAAGGCTGAGATTGGAGATTCCTCAAAGTTAAAGCTCAGAACTGGTCGACGCTGTGTTTTGGTGTCATACAGTCGCACCTGATGATACCCAGTACCAACCACAATCCTGGATTGCAATCCTTGACCAGCAAGAAATCGCAAATCAGTTATCCAGACTGGAACTTGCAGATCCAGAAAATCATTTGGTACCTTTTGAGTTGCAAAAAAAAACCATAACAGCAACGATTAAAACACACAAATTTAATCATACTATTGCACACATGTAGGACTATCTGATTACATTACATTCCAATTACAAAACTTGCTTTCTGTCACTGAAGAATTACAAAAGTCACTATAAAAGATAAAATAATGGAACACCCTTTCAATGTTTCAAAGGTCTTTTTCTAACCTACCAAGGATGCTTGTTATTTACAGGAGATTTGTACTTATGTTTTTAATTGTTGTTGTTGTTGTTGTTATTGTTGTTTTTACAACCATTGTTGATTACTTTGCCTTTTTCTTCACCAATTGATAAGGAGATCAACATTCTTATTACAAGATTAGCTCGTGGGCAGGAAACAACCTTACAATGTAACTAAACTGGGGTCAGTTTTCTAGAGGCAATCGTCAATTCTTGATTGGATGAGCTATTTTCACAGAAATAGATAATGGTGCTAAGTAGAGTTGAGAAACCTAGTTTGTAATTTCTATAAGGTAAAAGATGCAAAAATTTATTATTACATTTTTGGCTCTGAAAATTGGCTCCTCGGGTCTGTTTAGGTCCCAGAGTTTCAGGTCGTTTTTCTGCCCACCTGTTCCTACTTCAGATGGACACAAAGGATTTTGATGCACAGCAGACACTTGATTGCCAACTTTAACATCTTTCTGAGAAAAAAGAGTAAAAGTCACTAAACCTGAAAGAAGAAGGGTGGGAAGGAGGGATGGGGGAGGGAAGAATGGAGGGTGGAAGGATAGGGGGATAGAGTGAGTAAGGGAGGGACAAGGGGAAGGAGCAGGTGGTAGGAAGGAGGGAGAGAGGGAGGGAGATAGGAAGGGAGCAGGAAAGGGCAGGAAGGAAGGGAAGAAGGCAGGGGGAACTGCCAAGAGGAGGGTGGGAGGTTTGAGGAAAGGAGGTAGGGAGGAAAGCAAGGAGGAAGGGAAAGAGGAAGGGAGAAAGGGTAGGAAAGGACTAATATGAGAAAGGAAGCAAGAGAGAAGGAGGCAGCCCAGTCAAAATATTCTGGTAGCTGGGGATTTTGTTGCCTACAATGAAATATCTGCCACCTGTTTCACACCAAAAATTAACATTATGCCTCGAAAATTAATACTAGGTGTCTACTAGTTGCCTACTACTCAAACCATCTTGCCTACTACTGAAAACAATTTTGACTGGGCTGAGAAGGTGAATGAAACCCGACAATAAATTTGTCCCAGGATCCCAGGCTCACTTAGCTTTTGGCCCAGATATTAATAAGCAAATTCTATGAGAAGTTTTCTTTATCTTTGGTTCTCATTATTATACCCTTGTTTCTCCATGGTCTGCACATGTATGTCTGAAAAATGTATTCTAGATAATATATGTACATGTAGATAGTTAAGTTTATGCAACAGATCAATAAAGTGCAAATCATTATAGGGAAGGGGTTATAAGAGATGAGCTCTGGGGCCTGATAAAACCCTTCAGACTCAACCGAAAAATGGGTCACACTATCTAACAGTGCATTTAGTATTTATTTTGTACTTTATGATAAAACAAGCATTTAAAACAAAATACAATGACAACTTACAGGACTGTCATCATTTTCCCAGATTTGAAGTAATCCAGACTCCACACATGTCACAAAGGAGCTAAAAACATAAAATTTAATAATTATATTAAATTTTCAATTAATACACTTGCATGTAGATTACGTCACAGAGGCTGCCCTACAAACAGAGTTCCCTTCAAACTTTTGGTTTCCAAAAATGTTATTTAAATTTTTCATCTTTAGCTTTTGCTGTTATGTCTTGATGATGAACATTGAACTTCTTCAAACTTAATGTCAAACATCATTTTATACATCTTGTTAAATATTATTTTGATTAGCCATTAATCACAGATTTTGTTCACAGCTCTGGGCAGCAAGAAAATGAACAAAGTTTCTCTCGAATGACGTCAACATATAGCATCATCAAGAACCTTCTCTTTACTGACAGAACAGAAGGTTCTGTTTCAATAAAATTTAAAGCTTGTGGCAACCTACTTGTTCCATTTGAAGAGTCCTGTCAGCTTTTTGTCCCCAGTGGAAAACCTTTGTTCAGCAATAAACTCACCCTTGGTGACATCAAAAGTCTTGGCAATTCCATTTGTTAATCCCACTAATATCTAAGGATAACGGAAACAAAATTAACTTTTTTTTCTTTGTGTCATTGAACTTACAGTGAATTAACAGCAGGGTCCAATGGTCAATTAATCTAACCTGCCCAGGTAAGTGTGAAATTTGATTGTGGTTAAAATTATTACTAATCAAAAGAGATCTTTCCAAAAGATTTCTACCATTGAGTTTGATTTAGGCTATTCTTAAAGAGGAAGTGTCACTGGGGGAAGGTGTCACTTCAAAAGCATTAAGTACATGTATTTCAAAAATAACAATCGTTTCCCAAGTATTTTTACTTCTTTTGTTTGAAGTTAATGTGTCTTTTTCAGAAAGATTCTCAAGATGTTTTTCAAATGCCAGACATTACAAAAACAAATTCAAATGTTCATTTCATTCTTGGAAAAAACTTGTCGCGTATGACTTACACTGACTGCAACAGAAAGCTGGAACTAATGGTCCAGTTTTGGTAATGTGGCAAAACTGTCAATGAGTGTCTCTGGCCAGAGACGGACTTATGTCAGAATAGATCTGAACTTGCAAAAAGTAAGGCTAGTTGTTGTTGATGATAAATGATGATGATGACCTCCCTCGTATAAGCCTTGTGGTTTCTGGAGGTCTATTCATCACTCATATTTATTTTACTTGTTTTACTTTGTATTCAAATAATATAAGCCTAATAAGACAATAACAAAATTGCAATAACCTATACCAGAAAAAAAAATAATTTTTATTGTTATGGATGATAATCACTTTTCTACATTTGTTATTTCTGTTGCATGGCACAGCCACTAAATAAATATTAAATTAATAAATAAATATAAATCTCCTATCATTTCTATTGCTTATAATTAAAAAGTTGAATGAAACGGAAGGTGGTTGTTTAAGTAAGTAAATCATTAGCTATATAGAGTAGTGAGCTTAATTTCAATTTTGTCACAATTGATTAAACAGTAAATCACATCTGGCTTACCTGACTCTCGGCCTCATCAACCCAGCTCATAGCACATATTTCGTTTCTTCTATCTACTTTTTCTGCTACGCCATAGTTTGTAAACGAACACTTCTTCAGGTCAATCCCTGAGAACAGTACAAAATTAATCTTCACATCAAGAAATCCGTGAAGCATTACACAGTTAGCCATAGCACGTAGAATCGAATAAGCGATATACGAAAGTGCTAATTAATCTTATATTTCAACCAAACAATGCCATTATCTAACTTTCTCACCCTTTAAAAGTCCACTTTCACTGCCAACCCAAACGTCCGCCATGCTTGAAACTCACGGTCTGGGAGCCTGAGAACTAGCAATGATCTAAGGGAATTATGGGTAGTCCCAGGGTTCCTCTTTTGCGCCTGCCAGAAATTGAGTTACACGAGTTATATGTTTGATTTTTGGCAAGATTTCCACTGATTTGAAGTTCAAGATAACTAATGAATCTGAAAATAGGTATCTCAGCACTTTGCCTTGCATTTTTCGCATTTTTGGGATACTATGTCCAAGAAATTGAGCAATTAGAGCCGCCAGTTTCGCTGAAAACACATCTCAAGTTTTCATCCAAGACTCGGTACAACCAGCAGAAGAGAAACACGACCTTTGAGACGCCAAAAAATTGCGAACCACTTCACATCAGCATGGTGCTGAGACATGGAACCCGATATCCAAGCCTAAACGACGTCAAAAAAATTGACAAGATGCTGAATGTGCTTGAGAAGGCCTTAAATGCAAGCTCTATGCAAATTGGGGATCTCCAGCTTCCCTTGCAAAACCCGTTTTCTCACACCAACGACAAGCTACTGGCGACTGTTGGAGAAGAGGAAATGTATAGCATCGCCAAGGAATTGTTAAGACGTTTTCCAAGCTTGCTATCCCACCCTTATGAACCACAGAAATTTGATTTTATCAGCACTGGGACAAGGCGTGCTTCTCAAAGTGCTATGGCATTTGCCTTTGGTTTGTTTGAAGGGCGCGGCCAACTTGGAGCCAATCGTTTTCAACCCGTGGCGATCCTGTCCAGAGCAATCGACAGCGATCCTCTTCTACGATTTTTCGACTTATGCCAAAAGTACTTAACAAGGGTTGTGGAAAACAAAACTGCTCTTCATGAATATAAAACTTTTAAACATGGTGAAGAAATGAGAAATGTTCTGCAGAAAGTATCCAGTAAATTGAACATAGACTCTGCTGATCTGTCTGAGGAATTCATAGTTGGCATTTATACAGCTTGCACCTTTGAGGTTGCAATTCATGGAAGAGAAAACACTTGGTGTGAACTTTTTAATGAGGAAGATTTATTAGTTTTAGACTACATGTCAGACTTGAAGCATTATTGGAAAAGGGGTTATGGATACCAAATAACTTGTAAAATCAGCTGTCCACTGTTAGAAAGGATAGTCACCTCGTTTAAAAATGCTACCGAATCATCACCGGAGGACAGAATGCACGGTGCCTTCATGTTTGCTCATGGTGAGACATTGCAACCTCTTTATGCATTGCTTGACTTGTTCAAAGATCAGGAAGAGTTGAGAGCAAATAATTTTTTCAAGCATCTTGAGCGCAAATACAAAGTTAGCTACATAGCACCTTTTGGAGCCAACATTGCTTTTGTTTTGTACAAATGCAATGCAAAAGACATGGAGTCTTACGAGACAGAGAGCCTTGATGTGCATCCATTCATGGTTCAAGTGTTTGTTAACGAGGAGTTGATTGCAGTGCCTTGTTGTGGGAATCAAACAGAATGCCGTTTTGAAACTTTTCTGCAGTGTTTTGATAACAAACCGTGTAATCTATCATCGTTATGCAGTGTGGAAAGGAGCACTGAAGCACCTCATGTGGAGCTGTAAGAGATTATAGTCACTGGTTACAAAGAGCTTGCTGTGTGTTGGAATCTACATTGCACAGCAAGCTGATCCCCTTAAGGTAGTGGCTACCACTGACCGCATTTTATAGTTCAACTGTTACAACACAGAATGATTTTTTACAATTTATTCATTCAAATTTTAAATTTGCAGTCTGGCGTTGGTTTCTATTATTGTGCAAAATGTTCAAAACATTGCAAAGCAATAAATTATTGGTGTAGAACTTGTTTCCTGTTCATGAGTTGTACTACAGCATGGAATTTCAAGTTACAATTTGTTGTGTAAGCTCATTTTCCAGTCTTCTCTTGGGTCTGGTATTCCTCAAACAGCCAGTGACACTGTGATAATTACTTCTCCTTTTTTGCCAGCTGGACTTCAGTCTTCTCTATAATTTATGAACTTATTAACACAACTAATGTCAGCTGTCTGTAATTCCTAAATCTTCCTTCAGTTGCTCTATCATTTCCTGCAGGCGACTCTGAAAAGAGAAGATATGATTAAAAAATAATGCTCACCAACTTGTAGATTGGATCATGCTAAAGACAGATGTCATTGCCTGAGTTTCCAACCACTGAGTTACATTATCTTCTGTTGTAAAAAGTAAACTCTGTGAGTGTCTACTTACTAATTGAAGCACAGCCAAAAAGGAACTCATTCACAGCATAACTATGTTGAGGGGGGGGGAAGGGGGAGCGCTCAAGTAGTTAGTGCATTCCTCGGAAGATTGTAAACACATTTAATTATGTAAACTATTCAATTAATGGAATATCCTAAAAAAAAGGACTGTTGTTAAATTTTCCAACTACTGATACACTCAATGAAAGAAATGTCCCATGTTAAGTGTGAATCGTAAATGATACAACCTGGTACAATTATGGAGTGATCTCATTAGCGCACACACATTTTCCATTTTTCTCTTTGTCCAAACAAAGAAAAACAATATGTAAATTTTTAGCTTTAAAATAACCTTGCATACTTTTATTTTCTGACATTAGAAGAATGTAAAATTTAATATAAAGCTCATGGGTCTAACACTTCCCAGAGAGCTGTTGTGTCTTATCATTCATTGTTTATACTTTTCACCTGACAATATTTTTTTCAATAGTGTGTACAGTATCTAAGGACAGAATTCAGTTTTGGGGGAAAAGATGATAAGGTCACGGAAACTGATATTTGAATTTGCATTGAAGTTCATAAAGCTTGATTTCCCATAGTAAGGTTAACTTCGTTTTTAATTTACTTGGGACAAAAGAAAATAGCAAGCAAGCAAGTTAGCAAAGGAAATGTTCACCTTGATGTACATTCATGACAGTGTGCAGGTACTTACTTCATCCAAATGATCTTTTCTTCTATCAATGTGCATTTCAAACACTTGCTTTAGTACCCTACAAGTAAATGAGCATGAAAAAACAAAAGTACTTTAATAGATGTTAAGCACTCTCTTGATTCACTTACAAAACTGTACGTTTAACTGCAGGGCACCCTCATAACACTATGAATAAAATGTATACTGAAAGTTTGAGTTGTCATTGTTTGTGTCTTTTTCCTCAAGGGGTGGCCATTTTGAATAAGTTAGCCATGGTCAAAGGACTGTACTGGGACCAAATTGAGAGTTTTCCAACTGTGCACCAAGAATAATGGCCACGGTTTGAAGAAAGACATGAGCACCAACAAAGGTGATCAAACTTTTATTCAGGTTTTATTCATACTACATGTAGATTGTGGGGCTTCTTGTTACTCACAATGGCTGAATTCACACTATTATTAAGAAATTACTCCAAGATGGGTTTCCCGTCTGTGACGAGTTTCCCAACCTAGTGTGAAAACAACAAGGGACAGGTTTCCACTTTCTGGGTAACTAAACACTTTTCCTCCCAGCACCTTAGAAAAAAGTTGGCCTCTAACCATTCTAATGTGAAATTATGAATGTTGATGAGTTTAGATGCGATTAGTGTCACAATTCCCACTAGGACAGAAAACTCGTCAGATGGGTTATCCGTCTGAACAGACCTTTAAGTCCTCTAGTGTGAATACAGCTATTGATAACGCAAAAAATGATTAATTTCTGGCTTTCTTGTAACATGAGTTTGGGCTGCCTGTGTTGAACCTCTGCTAACAAAAACGGAGTCCCGATATGAAATGACTTTATTACTGACATGTACCTATTGCTGAAGATTCCTCTTGCTAGGATGTCTGTGGTTACATCAGATATAAATCTAAGGTACTTCTGTTCCTCTTCCCTGTAAGACAACATTCACATTGAATCTCTGAGATACTGTAACAGGGCGGGCATAACTCTTAAGAGGGATATACACATTGTTGGTCTATAAAGACAAAATTGCTATTAAAAATTTTCAACACAGCCACAGCAAAGTTATCTGTGACCTTTGGTATTCAGGTGAAAAAAAAGGATTAAATAAATAATCAAAATAACAAAAATGCAAAAGCTAGTTATTTCCGGTATTTATTTCCTTTTTTTTTTACCCAAACCCTAACTCCCCTGTCCTGTCATTATTGAATGCAAGAGAAATGTAGTGATGACTTTTGTCCAAATAAAGTGTTCAAAAATTGTTGAATTTTCTCATGCTGGTTGGTTTTTCAATGGTAAAACTGTTGTTGTTGAAAGTGAAATACCACTGATATAATTTATGTGAACTGCGGATGACAGATTTATTAGATTTATTAATATTTGAATGAAACTTGAGCAGCAGTGAAAAGAAAGCCCAAAAAAAGCTTTCAGGCTTGACCAGAATTTTGCAACTGGTCAGTGAGTGTTCAACACAACTTGGCCAGTTGCATCAACTGTGGTGAAACATCGATCATCTATCATTAAAATCTTTCATCGGCTGGTCACAGCTATGATATAAAATATTATTATAATTATTTCATATACTACATATACCAAATCATCAAGAAGTAGATTCATCTTCCATGGGAATAGTGCAAACTCAAAAAATGACCAGCTCCCAGTGGGCTAATGACAGCCCAGATGGTAGTTGAGCACTGCACCAATTGCAGGGGTCGAACTGCGTTCAAATCCCATTCAAGGCTAAATTTTCATTTTACAGATGCTCAAGCTGTGTCCACAACTGTTTTGCTCACGTCGATTACTATTACATATCAGTACAACTACAGTATGCTACACACTACACATAAAAAATTTTTAATTTAGAACTCACCAAACAGTTGCCTTAAAATCAGTTGAATCATTCATTGCCCTTGTTGAAGGAGGACCTCTATGACTGTAGGTCACTTCTGTTAAGTCAAGGCGTGGAACTCTGTCATCTCTTGTTGATCTGATTGTATCATTCATACCATTCAACATTCCACTTTGATCGTCAGTTCTTTTTAATCTCTCTTCAACAGCACTATATCCAGCTGTCATAGGAGCCTTAACATCTCCAGATTCATCATTATAACAATTCAGTAATGTACTAACATTGTTATCCAAATTGTGTGAAGTCCCCTGTTCATATTTCTCCGGAGAATGTACTGTTCTCAAATCTTTCTTCTTACTTAATTGTCGGCCTGTTCTTAAAGTTTGCCTTGGTTCTCTCGCAATTGGTGAAACTGGTGGTCTTATTGGAAGTTGGGCAGATGTTGATGTAGATTGATATTGTGTTGATGTCTTGATGTCTCTTGGCGATGAAGAAGGTACTGCAGGGGGGTAATGCCTGTCAAGGGACTGCACAGACAGACTTCTCTGCATTGGTGTCCCTGTGAATGGTCTCCGGCCTGGAGATTGTTGACTTCTAGCTGAATTCATTGAAGATGATCCATTATGTGAAGAGGATAGGAACTCCATGGAGGGGGACTAAAAGGAAAAAATTGACGCATGGTGAACCAAACTAGAACATTTGCAAATATGTAATACATAAAAGATCTGACAAAAACTGGGTTTAAATTGGTTTAGTTTCACATCAGTCAGGTTTAAGGTTTAAAGTTTAAACTTTAAACTTATTAGTTTCTTAGTCAAGAAATTAGTTGAGAAACTTTACTGTGCATCCCTAGTCTTTCTCTACCCACATTAGAGAGGTATACCAGTGAAAAAATGCCAGGGTGGGTAGAGTGGCAATACTCGTCCCAGTTGTTCAAAGCCCGATTAAGCTAATCCCAGATTAACATGAACTTTGATGTGAGTTTAATTAACAAATCAATAGAGATTCTCCCAAAACATTTTGGTCCCTCAGTTTTGCCTTAGACTTTCCTTAACCTTTAGCTTGAAATTAGCCTTTTAAGCCATTTTAAATGAGCGAGATGAAAACCCGATTAACTTTTAATCGAGGATTAGCGTTAATCGGCTTTCAAACAACCGGGCCCTGGACAATAACACCTACATTTAGCTGCTATGCTTCATGGTAAAGAAACTGACTGTTAACCCTTTATTACGCCCTTAGAGCGCCAATTGGCATGTAGAAATGATGCCATAACTTTATATTAAACATTGATAAAATTCTATGAATTTTTCAATATTTCCTTTTCAAATTTATACACATACATGTAGCATGTTAAGACATGACTGTATTTCACAGCTTACCCTTGTTCTTGATGAAAGTGGTGTCCCAGCTCTGCTTTGCAGTGCAACACGCTTCTTTTGATCACGAACTGTGCAACAGGAAAAACAATTAAATGTCCATCATTATATATAAATCATCATTACAGTACTGTCACACACAAAGTGACAAATTTACTGTGATTTTAAAATGAACATACTTTTACTCACTGTTGTCTTATACTAACCCTTCATGTGCATGTTCATCGATTTTGGAGGAGAAGTATCAACAGCAGCTGTATGGAGGGAAATGACAATTAATAACAATATACTTAACAATTATTCCACGAGCGCGCATTGGATATGAGATGATAGATAGCCAACGAGGTGCGAAGCGCCGAGTTGGCTATAATCATCTCATATCTAACAAACGCGAGTGGAATAATAACAATCAAGAAATATTGTAAGTTATGGCTGGTTTCGCTTAGCAAGAACAACCAGAAGACCATTTTAATGATCCCTATCCTCAAGCATAATATAATAGCTCACATACCATGGCCGCTAAGCCAATCAAATCCCTGGAATTGCATTATACAATGATACATTTTTTAATAAAATGTATTATTCCATCTTTTACTCTGTAGCCCCCTTAAAAATTGCTTATCCTTTATTAATTAATTAACTTATTTATTTATTTATTTATTTATTTATTTATTTATTTATTTCTGCTTTAAGAAAAAAGTTATTATTATTATTATTATTATTATTATTATTATTATTATTATTATTATTATTATTATTATTATTATTATTATGTACTTATTTACTTTTATAATGGACATATAACATATATTTCTCAACAGGCAAAAATTACAATATAATGTAACCATGCTAATCACACAACATCTTGGCAGCATACTTATTTTAATGCTGGCACCCATTACATCATCTGGCCTGATGGCTGATGATGATGTGATAACATTATTAACTTCGCCTTAACGATCTGTGGCCTCCAAAATAACAAATGGATTGATATGATAATCTCCTTTTAAGATTTAATGTGAATGAATTACCTTTTGCAGACAGTATACGCCTGTAGTGGGATTTCATGTGATTTGCAATGAAATCCTGCCCCATGTAAGACGTAGAAGTTGGAGCGAGTGCTACAAATGCAAAGTGTAAATTTATTATAAATGTGAAAAATTATTTACTTTGCAGAAATGCAGAAATATTTTTTTATCTTCTTTACAACCAATTCATTACTACAGTATATTTTTCCACTCCAGAGACAAAATGGGTATTTTTGAAATCATTAAAATGCACCAGGAAGAATCAACCATCGGAAATATCGAAACATCAAAAATAGGAAACTAATTTTAAGATGCAATTATGAACGCCAGTTTCTCAATGGCTAGTAACAAGAGTAGATGGTATTGTTGCTATTGATAACCATAGTTAATTGAGGGACTGGTTATGAAACTTTGCCATGAAAACAATGGTGCTGCAATTTATGTTGGAGGGGCCACGACAGTGTACAATCCTTTGTTTGAATGTTCACACTACAACTGAATATCGTAACACGAACGTTTCTACTGGTCAGTTGCTCCAACACATTTCAAAATCTATTGCCGTCTGTGCACTTTCAAGGCCAAAAAATTGCTGACAAAAAAATATAACAAAGAAATTTGGCAGGCTTCATAACCATTGCCTTTTATGATAATCAATAAAAACTTATATAGTTGAAGCCCTTGCGGGGGTTGTTCCAGACGGAAATACCTTAATTGAGGCTGAGTCAATTTGACAAAAAGAGAAAGATAAAATGGAGGAATGGCCTCACTCTCTTCAATCGGGAAGTTTGGAGCAGCAGAAAGAATAGCAAAGAAACGAGTTTACAACCACCGGCGCCATCTTGAATCGAGATTCTTTCCAAGTACTTACCACTGCTTTTCAAAGTGAAATGGCCACGCTGTAAACGTGTCTGTGAGTAGTCCATCTTTTAAGCTATACAATGAAGTAATTCATGGTGTCCTTCCGTCATCAGAAGTAAAGGAATGTAAATCAAATCAAGCAAAATTAAATCCACTAATCGGGCTTTTCTTTGCGAGGGAAAACATTTTACCGGCCTTGATCGCGGGCGCAGGTACGCCATGTTGTTATTTCCAGGGCAACAAGAAGGATGGGTCCGAACTGTGTACAAAGATCGGGAAAGCGCTTCAATCGAAGTATATAGATGACGTCTCAAATCTTAGGGGTACAATTGCAGTTTTAAAAACTACTTTTGCAAGGGAAAAAGCTAACTTTTCACAAAGCTAAGTCTTATTTACATATGACGTAGAAATGAAGCCTAGCCAGCCAATCAAATAACAGGGCACGATTGTCAAATCAATTGTTACGTAAAATGCGCGCGCGTGAAATTTTCATTCGCATATACATCTTTCTTGCAAGCGGTGCGCTTTGAACTGCGGCGAGAACTTCGCCTCTTTTTCACAATGAACATGTTCAAATAATTTCTATACCTTGTGCGGATGTTGCTACTCAACGCTGGAAGGCTGATAATCAACTCCGAAGCAACCATGCAAGAATATCAGTGAAAAAGGTATGAAAAAAAAAAACGGCACCAAGATTAGTCAACAACGTCCATTTCTGTTTTAAGAATCGCTCCTAGTGCTTGATCAGAATGCGCTTAAATTTCTTTTGAAAGCGGAAATTTCACAAGTCTCTATTTTTTTTAACCGTAGGCGTCTTTGTTTTACTGTTACACGAACAATTCGTTACGCTGAGGAAGCTAAAGAAGATTCTAGATTCAAGTTTATTTTCGACATGACGTAACAATTCACATTAAGCTCACGTTGAACTGATGAGCTCAGAACTTTTGGCAGATGGCACTATATTTTTTTTCTAAGGAAAGACAGTTTTAAAATAAAAACTTATTGATGAAATTGTGTTTTCCGCGCGAAAAAAGAAACGAATTTGAACCAAGAAAGCCGAAACATTTTGCCCACTTTCATCAGGACATGTTGGCAGGGCAACGAAAAGAATAAGTTCACGTCAGGTTGAGTCAAAAAAATTCTGGGAAGTGCTCCAGTATAGTAACTTATCTCTCAGTTCTTAGGATATTTGCAGTTTAAAACCTAATTTTTGCAAGAAAAAGGTAAAAGTTCACAAAAGGTCGTAATCATCATTTACTTCGTTAACAACTGAATCGAATAGAACGCATACGACGTAGAAATGAGAACTAGTCAGCCAATCAAATAAAAGCGCGCGCTTGCTAAATCAATTGTTACGTAGTATGTGGGCGTAATTGTTTTCATTCAAACACATATCTCTCCTACAAACGGCACGCTTCAAGAGCAGCGAGATAAGCGCTTGAAAACTTCGACTCTTTTTGGCAACTATCTAGTGCAAAAAAAATTCTGCGTTTAGTTAGGATCTATGTGTCTCACTTATTACTGGAGTTCTCATAATCAACTAGAAACAATGCAAGCGTATCAAGAAAAGAAAAAGGTAAGAGTGAAACGCGCCCGCGGCAATTAACAAAAACACTTTACTTCCGTTTCTGTTTTAGGAATCCCTTCTTCCACTTGGTCTGTTCAAGATTCTCGGAGAGCCGCAATGTAGCAAGTTTTGATTTTAAGCTGAGACTTTCTGTTTCAATGTCATACGTAAATTTGCTATGCTACGGACGTTAAATAAGATCCTGGACTCCCATCAGTTTCTTTTTCTTGACGTGACGTAACAATGCGCATTTAGCTCACACTCAACTCGTGATGACATTTTTAGTAGAAACCGCATTTTTTCTATTTTTATTTCAAGATATTGAAAACGAAAGCAATACTTTCAAGCCAAGGCTCCGCGCAAATTGAATTTAGGGTCGCAAACATTTTTCGTGTTTAAAACTGCACCCATATTTTTTTCTTTCAGTAAAAAGAAAGAATCCTAATATAAGTAAAGCTTTGATAATAGGAATACAAGCAAAAATCAACTGAAATCAATTATTGCTTGAATTTGTATTAAAAAGAATTAAAGTAGTCAAGCTAACAGGTAACAGGCAAAGTAATTTTTCCGCGGATAAACAGAAAGAAGAAAGAACAAGATATTAAAGGGAAAATTTAAATTTCAGGACTGAAGAAAGTAACCAAGTATACATTCGTAATTCCTACTTTTGTCCATCATTGTTTTATTGGATGATTTTTGGCTAAATATTGAAACCAATTTTGAATTGACCTTTATATGCGTTTTAAAACTCGTACCAACAGGACCTAAGGGAAAAGATTGGAGATTGCCCTTTTTATTACACATGTAATTGCATGATCTCTATCACGTTCCAAACAGCGCCTTCATTTTGGTTAGCACAAGGGTTGAAATGACTCAATTGGGAACGCGATTCCCTTAATCTCTTAGTAGCCGTTGCCAAATAGAACAGAAAGTTGTTTTCTTCATTCAATTAAGAAAGAGTTACTATACCCATGTTTCTTTTTGCTTAGTACTGGCCGACTGTGTGATTCAGCTTGGTGAGCCCAGGGCGCAGAAAAAAATGGATTCTTTTCTGCGCCCTGGTGAGCCTTGATGAGTTAAAATTAAAATGTCGATGCATTATTTGCAATTCAACCAAATATGATAACGTCAGCTGTGAGTAAACTTATCGACCATACAACTCTCAGGAAAACAAAACCTCCGTCAAAACTACAAAACTCCTGTGTTTACGAAATAATTGGCAGAACCACAGGAAAGTACTGCTGAGTTGCTTTCGTTTGAATAGTCTCAATCAAGAATTTCATCAGCGGACTAAAAATTCAAACTCACCTCAGTTGTCATACATAATAAACCACACTTTAGGATCTCATGAACTAGTTTCTTTTTGCCGAGTACTTGTTGAAGTGAAAGCTAACTTGCCCAGAAAACGCTGAATGTTTTCTTTGACAACAAGTGAGACGGTTGAATTCAGGCTGACAGAAAGCGCTGAACCATACCAAAAGTCAGTTAAAAATAAAACAAAGCACACCACTGTTTTTAATTTTCACACTGTTTCCGTCCATTTATTTGGTATCTATTAATAAAACACAATGTTTTTGTTTTTAAAATTGTGTAGAAATAACATACAAAGCGGCTTTGCCGCAAAAGGAAATACTTTGTTATCTATTACACTCTGTTTTAATTTTACATTTGAGCACTCTATTTTCTAAATGTGATATTTTAAAATACCACACTTCCCTTAACTTTAAATCATTTCCCAGTCACAATTCACTCAAAGTCAGCAAAACGATAAGTCATGCAACGGTTAACATCAATTCCCCCTTTCCTTTTGGTTTCATCCCCGAGCTGGTAGAAGGAAAAAAACCCGTTTTCTACAAAACTCAAATCATGCATGCAAGTACTCAATTTCCAATAGTTTCACGTTTTCTTCCCTGAGTCAAAACTGGAACAAGCACAGAAAACGTTGTCATGAAAGTACTATGGAGATTCCGATTTTCATTCTTCAAAATATAATAGAAATAGGGCGAGTACTCGGAACGTTTTTGCGAAACTGTTTCAAAAATTTCCAATCTCATTGTCCAATCAGATATAGCACTAGTACCATGAACATAAAAAAAAAAAAACTATCCGAAGATTTTCCAATTGCCATTGCCTGATCAGAAAAAAGACGAATACCCTGACAGTCTTTTTACGAAACTATCCGAAAAGTTTTATCCGTTTCTTATTGACCAATCAGAAACGGCACTAGCACAACGAACGAGTTTAACGAATCCATCCGAAAAGTTTCTGTCTCAAGACCATTTGAGCAAAACAAAAAAGTGGTTCTGAGCAATAACTTTGAAATTTCCGAATAGCTGATTCTGTTTAATTTAGAGTTTGTATAGTTGTCTTATTTCTAACAATATTATTATTCGATATATTCCATCCAAAGTCTTCCATCTTTCATTCAGTTTCTTGGAGCATTTCCCAATCCATGGAAAGTGCTTTTTGAGCCAAAGGTATACTTAGAGCAAACTGAAACAAGAGAACGGAAATATCATAATTAATTAAATTATTGCAATTTTGTCCTCTTGGATCAAACTCATTCTTGTCCCGGCGTTGCCCCGCTGACCAAAAAGCCTGAAGACTCTGGGTACGAGATTGGTCCTCAGAGCCCAGGAGGGAGAGGTCAACTCGTGGGCTCGGTTGTCCGGATGATACGGGCCATCGTGACGTCACTTCCTGTGAAGCGCGGGATTTTGTACAGTTTCGAAAATGGCGCTGGTGATTTTGTTGCATCAAACGACTTTTTTTTCCAGCCAGGCTCCGGATGGGGTTTATTTTCTTGCTGAATAGATTTTTAATCTTCTTTTCTCGATATAGGTAAGTGTTCATTTATTTTCAACCCATTAATTATGCTGAAATTATTGCAGTGAAGAGTTACGTGTACTTGTGCTGATCGGAAAAGCTGAGATTGTCCGCGCCAGAAAAATTACATCTTATTAATTATACAAAGTACTGGTGAAACAGACATTTGGCTCGGGACGAGGTCAAATCTTAGTGAAAACGTTCCAGTTGAGATTAGTAGGTTATATTCGACTGTAAAAATGATCAGTGCGTGTGTTTCGCCGAGTGAAAAACAGTGAAAATTATAAGTTTGTGTTTATTGCTGAAACTTGACCTGAAGTTATAGAATTTGCCTCTAACATTATTAAAATAATTGATAGATACAAAATGATGATTCAAAGGAGTTTATTTTAATTTACCCATGCCATTTAACCTTTCTAAAGAAGACTTTTGCTGAGCAACCTAGAATTTTGAAAAAGCTTGCAAAATATGCGGACGCCCGAGGAAACGGACTTTCTTTTGAACTGATAATTACTTTTTGTGAGAAATTTCTCGAAATTTCACACCAAATCGTGTACTCCTGACTCAGTTTTCTGCCCAAACATATTCACTATATCTTCAGCTTTCTCTAGATCTCTAATACGGAGACATTTTGTCATAGAAATAAACTTATGATCCACAAAACAAATGAGCAAGGCGACGATAAATGCTGTGTTTCAGTTGATTTACATTAGTAACTAAGTAAGATGATGAAAGAGTTGAAGTTGAGTTAAACTTAAGCACTAGTCCAGTGTGTAATTGAGCCCTCCTTATGTATTCCAAACCTGTGAGAAAAAAAACTTGTGCATTGCCCCTAGAATTTTGATGTTTAGATACAGAATGTTTGGACTATTTTGCCTTGAAGCTGGCGTCAGCCGCTGGGCCTCGCACGGAAAGTCTTGTCATATTTCCTGTTTTTGTGACATAATTAAGCAAAAAAAGCAAACCCCATTGCCCATTAACAATTACCAAATGGCAAATTACTTAGTACTGAAGGGTTCTTTACAACGTAGCTTTTCCGATAACTGGAGAAAAAAGTGTTTTCGCCTTTCTTTTCGTGAGCGCTCGGCCAGACAGTACCGGAGAAATGCGTTTAAACCCACTGATCATTTTTATTAAGTTGTAAGATAATTGTTTTTAATGGCCAATCGAAAGCTCTTAACCACAGTAAGATGTCACTTTTCCCTCCTTGTTAAATTCTTTTGGATTCTCAAGTTATCTTTCTTCAAAGAGGCGCAGGCTGTCACTGTTTTGTCGCATTTGCTATCAACCAGTGTCAAACTTTTGCGTGTTTTCATACTTGAAATATTAACTTCATGAGCGATGATGCTGTTTTCATGTATTATGGTAATAGGTTAATACATAGCTATGATTCTTTGATGGCCTGGCGTAGAATTATTTGACTGATCATCCAAGAAAAAAATTTGGCGAGGTTGTAGTTTATCAATCATTCAAACTTGCCGGGTTTTACAGGAAGTGACGTCACGATGGCCCGCATCATCCGGACAAGCAATCCGATTGCGAAAAGCCGAAGTTGACCCCTCCCTCCTGTCAGAGCCCAAGCGGTTTTTCTACGATTCAACCGCTGACCAAAATATCGTAGCATCTGGAAAGAAGGATGTTACGAACTTGATTCATTATGGCGTTCGGGCATGTGCACCCGCCTCTCTCCGTGTACGTAAACCAAAACTTCTTTCAACAGAAGTCTGGAGCAACATAAACACGACCAGGAAAAGCTTAGGTACTAGGGCGTAGCTAAATTTTAAAAAAAGCATTGTTGAGGACATTGTTGAGAAGCCATTTTCAATTTTGCCAACAATCACATCTAAACATTGTCTACTGCCCACGGTAACAAGAAGGCTTGCATCCCAGGCTAGAAAACTATTTATCTACTTAAAATGAACCACTTATAAACAGATTTGGATGCCCACTGATTGTCTTAAGCCGCGGCCTAAGTTAGACCCTGTTTATGTCTTTCAATTGGTCTCCGCTAGGAAACGCATCCGAAATATAAGTCCTTTATAAAACGATTCATGTTTTAAGAGAGCTTCAAGATAAGCATTAAACAAAGATATTCGACAAAGATCTGAGGTATCTAAAAACGATTTTATCGGCAGCAGGACATTTTCGTAAGGTGATGAGCAGAAATACCAAGAACGCCAGAGTCAAATGGGATGCCATCACCAGCCAAACCCAAATCCACTGTTGTTACGTTACGTCACATTCTTACATGAAATTCTGTTGACCATTGGGTCTTGTTCCAGCCAGAACTTAAAACCCTCCTTTGCGCGCTGGTTGTACACCGATGGTCGCCTCTGAATTTGTGGTCTTTGCATCTTGGTGGCATTGAGAGAAGGTTTCTCATTGACCGGTTTGTCTTGATAATACATGGTGTAGGATTCTGGGGAGTTAAAAAGTCACAGACCGCTTTTGTCTTGGAACACGCATCTTACTTTGTATTAGACTGATTATGCGTCTGAAAAAATACTGATACGAGTAAAATACACTCCAGACAAATAGATATTAACAACCGCATGGAAAGAAATGACCTGAAATCTGAAACGGTTTAAAATACTTTAGCACAAAATGGTGAGTCCCGTTGATTGTACTTTTACATTTATTTCTGATCATAGGGAAAAGTTCAAGAACTAATAGCGTTGAAATAATATGATATTAGTAAAAGGAAGTCGAATTGTTTTCGTGAGGGTACCAAGACCCCGCTAACTTCATTTGCATTTGAATCTTTTTTTTTTTTTTTCGCGTTTGTTTGTTTGGTGGTTATTTTTTTCATTGTCAATTTTTTTACGCATAAGAATTGTGTCTTAGACGGCGAATTTAATATGGATCTGTCAAGTTAAATAAGGACACCAGTAGCAAGATTTCCTTTACCATATTTCTACGTATGTAGTAAACTGCATGACTGAATCGAAAACAGTTTGATGTTTTCCATACATATATATTAATTAATTAGTAAAAATTAAATTGGGCTTAGCAGCCGACTAAGAGCTTTTGAATCTCTACTTTAGTTCGACCCCCTTGACCGTGGCAGCCGGACCACCGCAGGGAAAAACAAAATTTGATACGTAAAAAAACTTGAAAGACCCAAGGCTAGTCAAACAGCTAGTATTTTAAACTGAAAGATTGCTCTTTATCAAATTCTAAAAAAGCGAAGTCATAAGTTAAAATGTTTAATTGCCAATGTCTCCTAATTAGGCGGGACTTAGAATTTTTTTGTAGTTTTTCGCTCGTGATAAACTCTCAGTTACAGTTCACAACGGAGCTGACCCATGCTTGCAATCATTTACCATCTTAATTCCTTCCATTTCTCTCACAGTCCCGCCAGACTCAAGATTTATCTCTTAGTGCATTATTATATAATCTCTGACTACGATGTAATTACTCCCAAATGAACTGACTTTTCAAAAGTTCCTCTCTGCGTCTGCCCTGATCATAGTAATATCTCTGGAAAGCACTCGACAGGCCCGGAGTGTGTTGGGAATGACCAGGCTTGGGTTGACGCGGAGGAAAACCAAATGAAACGTTATTGACAAACTCGACGTGCTGAAACATGAAAGTTTAAATTCTGATTAGTTAATTTGTTATTGTAAACTTATAGATTATCAAAACCCTGCAAGCAACCATCCCCGATAGTACTGATCACATAATATGCAACTGGACAATTGTCTGCGTTCTTCATCTCTCTCGAAAAGCAAATAGTTTTCTGAGAAAATGTGAACTTCAGGGAACAAGTGGTAAGTCCAACCACAAATATTCGTCAAATTTAAAGTTTTAAAATTAAATCAAAAGATTATTATATCTATAATTCTTGAAATATTTTCACTGCAAACGTGCGTATGTTGGCTTTTCCATGTTTTTCCGTCGCCGCGTTTGGACAAGTATTTTTATTGCCTCATACGTCTCCCCCAAAACAAAACGCTCTTTCATCTTGAGGTTTTCAAATGTTGTATTTCATGGCGTTGAAGCGACTCTAGTCTGACAAGCTGGGATATCATTTGGAGAATATCACCTGATATTTCACATTTTTCAGGGCATACTGCGTCACGTGATGACCTCTGACCAATCACAGGCAGCGAAAATATTTAATGGATCACGAATGTAGCGACTCTCACCGCTCGATATATAATCAACAACTGTTCAAGACCGAATCAGCGTTGAAATTCAAAAGGGAAAAATGATCAATGTATACAAATAGATGCACAGAAAATAAATTAATTCTTGAGCTCGAGACTTAATTTGAGACTCCAATAATTAAGATTAGACATTCCAAACCGATTTAATTTTATCAAATGTAAGCTTATATTGTGGTACGCAGATTTCAGACAACTGATAGACTTATAAAGCTTCATCCTTAATCAGCCAGACGTAAAACTATTAGTTAATTAATTTTCAATTTCTGTCTTTTGAATCTATTTTTTTTCTTTCGATTTCTACTTTTTTGAATTCTTTTTGTTTTGTTTTTTTCGTATATAGATTTCTTTGTATTGTATTATACACTGTTCCTGGTTTTACAAGTTTGAAAGAAAAAAAAACCGAACGAATATTTGTTCCATCAATTAACGAAAACTATAGACTGAAATGCAATACTGGTTTATAGTGAAGCTTTTAGCTCTTCGCCAGAGGCTACAGATTCCTAATCTAGTAAATTCTCTTCTGGGCTCTCAATACCGACCTGACAACAGCGAGCGATCAACATCAAATTTCTCAATACCACTGACTAAATTTTGAAACGGAAAGGTAACAAGAATTCGAAGAAAATCATAAAGAGAGAATAATGTTTTGATGGTCACCAAAGGTTTCACACTACAAACATTTCGGAAATATACGTCTATCGATGCGGAGTTTTTATGTTTTGATATTGTACTGAAAAGATACGAAATGCTTCTGGCGGCCGACACATTACATGGGTCAGTAATACTCTGTGCGCATAAGTGTAAGATAAAATGCTTACTTTCCCCTTCAGCTTGGCCCAGTGGTCTGTGTCCAATTGGGAAGCAAGTTTCAGTGAGGGTACATCTCGCCTGGTCCAGTGTGACAGATCCTTCCTAAAGAAGTAATGTTTCAGATAAAACTTTTAAAAGCTTTGTAATCATCTTTCTTTATTCTCTCTCTCCCATAACAGACGATGAAAAGAAAGCTAAATCAAGAAGGTCTGAAAAAGAAGGTTGTGTCCGGTAGGCTAAAACGTTTATTATCATAAATATTTTCCCATTAATTATAGAAAAAATATTTCTAATAGAACTTGTCGAGATATTTCACCCAACTAAAAAGTCAAGCCTCAGTAAATTTATACCGTCAACTTATAAATTAAGGTTATTCTTCCCTCAACCACGAACTGCATTAGTCCTAACTGACAAGAATTCAAAACGGTTTATTTTTTTGTCACCATCAAAACCGTTTAATCCCCCTCCCCCCCCCCCCCCCCCCCCTTCTCTTTAGTTCCTCGTATAAGGCATCTATAGATTATTGTACCCTACGAGCAGTGGCTTCTAATACAGCTGTGTGTCGAATTCCACACGACATCAACAAAGAAACAAATATTGAAATGTTTTATCTGGCCAGGGGTGACGCTTACTCGGTATATGAAACAGTCAGCTTATCGTTATACTATGTCACCTTTCTCGTGCAAAAGCGAAAACTTTAATTTTCTAGTTTCAGTGTGTTTGAGCTTGAGTACACGTGCAAATTTTACCGTCTTATTAAAATACTTGTGTTAGCTTCTATAAGTTCTAAAAAAAATTCTTATATAATCCATATATGTCAGTAACAAAAATCTACCCGAAAAATCCAGTTAATTTACAACGGAAACCTTTCCACACAGACATTCGTCTATGTAATTTTGTTTGCAAACAAAAGTTCTTGCACACGCTTATGCAGAATTATGAACGTTTTCGTCTCCATCAACTTGACACACGTTAACACATTATCTCTTTTACCTGTGCTCCCAAACTTTTGGAAATTCTTTCGCCACCGGCGCTTGCGAAATGGCAGGAAGATGCACTGCAGCGGCCATTTTAACCAACCCGTTCGAGTCGCAAACACTTAGTATCTAAGAGACCTGAGAGTTTTCATTCATATTTAATTAATTCTGTCTGAAAACATCTGCTCTCTGGGGAAAAGATCTACAAAGCAAGTATATAATAACCGAATAACCAAACAAAGTCTATTGTCTTAAAACAACATCGCTTCGGTTCGTTGTTGTTTGGAATACTTCTATTGTTTGTGCAAGTATTTTGCACATTTGGAATTAAAAAGAGGTGTTTTTCAGCCCTAATCTCCTTGATTAATTTCTTCGGTGTTGTTTCCCGGGTTTTATTCATCGTGTCCCGAAACAGTCTGGCTAAGAATTTCAGACGAATCTTAAATAATCCTGCTTTAATACTCAACTGTTAGTATCAAACATTTAGTTCAGTTGCGATTTCGGCTCGTATATATCTCAAGGTCCCCCGCGCATTTTTCAAGTCTTTCAGCCTTTATCACGAGCTGCATTTCAGTCACGTCAGACGACTATTTTTGCCTTATAATTTCTGTGTTTACCAACCGTTGGGACTGGTGTAACTTAACTTCTTAAATCATTTTCATCCATACCCAGACGGGTAAAGTCTTGTTTGTTCAGTTTGATCACAGTCGGTGGATCTAACAGCAATTTGAGGCTGATTTGAATAAGAACAAGAAGAATTAACTAAAGATAGCAGTTTAAACGCTGCAGGTGGAAAAGCCCGAAGAAGTATATACTATTTTTGCATAATAGCACTTTAATTTTATGTTCCGGGGTAATTTATTCGTAAAGAGATCTAGAAGTTTCACCAAAAAATAAAAAGTCACATTAATCAAATGTGCGTTGCTTCCAAAAAATTCAAACTCTCTACTTCACCTTTGATGCTATTCATTATGCCGCACAAGGTATTCGTGAATGAAATCCTAAAATCCTAAAATGCCACGCGATTGAAAGCTGGTGAGCAGTGCGTCTAACTTATTGATCGTGAATGAAATCTTTAAGTGTAAACTAGTTTGAAACAAAGGCGTATACTAAGCAGGACTTACTTTCATGTAGTCCCATATTTTTATGCTGAGAAGGTCGTTTCCTGGCTTCTGATTGTGCAGAACTTCTGGTGGGGCTGTATAACGCCCAGTTTTCCAAATCCTGATCTTTTTCCAGAGCAACAGAATGTAATTTTCCATTACCTGTTCTCAAAGTTAGTTTCTCGTTGTGAAAACCCAAGCTCGTTTTCAGACTTAAACCCATTTTCAGATCAGCACTCTTCAAAATCCCATACGCTTTTGGTGCCATATACCTATATAAGGGAGTACCCTCTCCTCCCCTCAACCACCCCCCCCCCCCCCCACCTGAGATGACTCCCTCAGTTTTGTTCATTGGTGAGCTAAGGTAAGCCTTTGTTAACTACTGTAGCTCCCAATATCAACACACTGTTCAGTCTCAAAATCCACTGCGAATATATTTCTCATGGAACGAGTTGGGAACATTTTATCACGGAAACACAAAGATACGGTTTTCGAGATTATTTTTGTTAATCTTATGGCTCAAAAGTATTTTAGTTTCCTACGCAGCCGTTATTAGGGTCGTCACGCAACGTTCTCCTATAAGTCTTATAACATCACTGAGATCACTTTGGATCGTAAAAGATTTGTTAAAGAGGCGTCAAATCTAAAGTCAGTGAAAAAAGGTCGATCAGAGGATCACACTGATTGCGGTTACAGCTGTGGTTACTCGGATACGAGGAATATTGTTAACTACCAAACTGACTGTCACGTCTTGCATATCTCCCGTGAAGGCTTGTGCCGTCTGCTTTGTTTGAAATGCACCATAATCGTCAACGCACCCAACATGTACTAAATCAGCGTTTCTTTTACAACTGTTTTACTTAAAACCTTCTCTTTACCTTTTCACTAAAAAACAACTTGATCACAAGCGGAAACTGTAATAAATCGCTCTTTTCTTGTTATTCCAACAAACAACAGAGCATCCAGCTGTGTAAAATTCCTGCTTTACAAAGGGGTCTCTCTTAAGGCTCTCCGCATTTGAATGTACCCTGGATGTCAAAGGCTTTTCTTGTGGGGTAGAAATCTCTTACCGTCTTATGCGAAAAGCGATTGAACTAACAGATACACCTTAACATCAAGCAGGCGCACCTGTTGTAAGCACTATTTTCACTGGACCGGCATGATAACCTGAAGCTCCATTTTTTATGTCCAGCAGTATACATGTATGTTCTTTTGTTCTCTCGACCAATAATGTGAGACGTTGCAAATGCTGCAGGTTCAGTACCCTAAAGGCCTGTTTAAACGGTTTCAACATTTGAACAACATTCGTTCAACAAAAGTTACACGGATGTTGGGCAAATGTTGGATTAACGCCGGGAGTGTTCAAACGGTTTCAACGCAATTCAACATTTTCAAGAACGAAGGAAATGTTGAATCGATGTCAGTGAATGGAACTTTCAACATTTTCTTTCGCTTTCAACAATGTTGAAAGATCTGTTCAAACGTCCCCGACATTTGATTCACTGAACAACTGTGTTGAACGCATGTTGAAGCGAATGTTGAAACCGTTTCCGCCAAAACGGGTCTTATATTATACTATCGTACCTGTCCAGTGTCCAGTGTCTAGAAATAATAGGTTCACAATGGGTGTGAAGAAATTTACGGTCAGTGGCTAAAAATGGGCCTGAAATTAATTTTTTCCACCTACGCGGGAGTTATCGATTTCTTAGCCCCCTAACCATGTTAACTTTCTATAACTTTACTCTCACGCAGATTCCAACCCTGCGAGGCATTGTGAAGCGTGGCTCTAACTTCAGCCTGTGCCTGAGATTAAGGATGAAATGCTAAGTTGTATATAAAGTGTTTTACAATGATATAATAAATTATTTAAATATAGGTAAGGGGAAAGTTACTAGTAAATAGTGTAAAAATTTGCTTCAAAGTTTGGGAACTGAGGGGGATTGAAAGGAATTGGGATGAAAATAAACTGTGGCGAGGACGTCCCCAGAAACCATCACGCTTATAGCTAAGGGACCTCATGGTAGCTGAGCGTATGCATAATTAGGTATAGAACGGCAACAAAATAAACATAATTAATTTTACAAATGTCGGAAAGAAAGAGAGAAGAGGAAGACGAAGACGAAGGAGATGCAGGAGGAGTAGGAGGAAACTGAAGAAAGGGAAGAAAAGAAGAGAAGACAAAATGAAGGGAAAGGAAAAGAAAAACGTGGTGAGACTGTTGCTATTTTTATTTATATTTTTAAGTTTTTTTCTCCTCCCAACTGTCAATGAACGAAATAATGCAGCAAAGTACTAGCCAATGCAACTGATATGACCCGATATCCGCTATAACGTGAGCTCATTACAGCATGACCTTGCTAGCATAAATAAAACTCAGCCTGATGCGATCGAATGACTAAAGGTAATCAAAGTGGACTAAAAAATTAAGAACGTGAATTGGCACGAATAGTAAACGAGCTTTCCTTCGTTAACCTTATAATTAGAACTGCCAATCCTATTACAAGATTTTTTCCCCCTCCCTTAGCCTGTCTCAACTTGCAGTTATATAAATTAATATTTAGTATAATATACGTGCTGATGACGAGGTCGATATGTAAACAGATCTGAAACCCGGCCGATGCCAACATAAATGCAAAAAAAATATATATATATGAATTTTGTTCCATTGTGTTGCTACAATAAAAGTTTTCAGAGATACTTTTTATCAACGGCTAAATCAAATATACTAAGTTTAGGGCTTCCGGTTCTTGAGCACAAAAATTCTGTCAAGAGCAAAGCATTTGGGTTAATATCGATTGAAGTTGACTTCTCGAAAGAATATTGCACCCGACACTTAACGTTTTGCGGCAAGAGTAAACTGCTTTAATGAGCAAATTAAAATGTATATTCTCAACGCACGGTGGGCGATTTATCGTTATTCTAACTGGAGATGAATTAAAAAGTTCGTAAAGCCGGTATGAACTTGCCAACATTTGAGGTTGTTTTTGTTAACCAGTGAATAACCTTGCGAAAGCGAAACCCTCGTCCGAAGCATTACTGAAAAATAATACGTCTTTTTTTTTTTTGTCAAAATTAGCAACGTTTTTTGTTTTCATTTTCCCTTTCAGAGTCATCTATCAGACTCATTAGTACTGAAGGTGAAAACCAGATATTTATAACAAACAAGAAGACTATTAGAATACACGTTTTTATCATGTTACTGAAATGTGCTCCGAAAACTAAACCCTGAAGAGCTTGGATCGAGATGTTTTGCGCTACAGTGTTGTAAAATGAGTGAGTGTTTTCAAACTTTTAATTTAAAATTCAAGCACTTAGTGAAAGCCTCGAGCGCTAAAAAACTGACAGCATTCTTCACTTTGCTTTCAGTTTCCTTGGTTAAAGAAAGTAACTCCACAGTGGGGAGTTCTATAGTCTAGAAATTATTCAAACTACGCTGAAAAAACATTGTGTGAGAATTTTCGACATCTTATAAACAAAAAGCGATCGACCATAATTTTTAAGCTCGCATTATATGGTAACCGTAGTCAAACTCTCTACTGTTTGGTTTCATTAATTGATCAAACGATCAATCGTTTGATTAGAGCCTTCTGTTTTGTTATTCGCTTTTCAGTTTAAATCGAGCATGTTTTTCCTCTTTCACGTGTCAACTTTGATCATTAAAATACAAGGCGCTTTTTGAGTTTATATTCTAATACCGAAAGCGCATATTATCTTTTCGGTTGAGGGAACACAGCTCGAATTGCCAGTTGCAAGGTGGTTTTAAGACTCCAGTTTATGGACGCTTAATCCACCAGCCTAACGTTTTTATCGAGGCGTCTTGCGTGTGACAAAAGCATATCAGCCGTGTTTACCTAACGATGGACAACCTTGTTTCTAACAACTATTCTACTTCAAATTACACACAAGGAAACTCTCGCTTGAAAACAAATTATAATTTCGCAATCAGTCGGTGTGCTAGCGGCGAGCTTTTCCCGCGGGAGGTCATTTGCTTTTATTTTTCATTTTATCAGTAAACTTCTTTTAAAGACATATATTGAACTTCACTTATTTGTTATTAGCGCATATCAGCGTAAGCGTGAATCACCCCTACTTTTTCGTTCGAAACCAAACAGTTTTTTTTAACATGTCAAAAGTTCGACGACAGTTAAGAGTAATTAAAATTCTTCTTTTTTGAAATGCTCACTAGCTTGAACTATTTGAAAACGAAAGACATGAACTCTACGTTGAGTAGCACAATAGAACGACGCTGTTACGCCTGTCCGTTCTTGTTCAAATTAGAGAAACGGGTTTTGACTTGAAATGTGTAATGATAAGCGAAAAAGGCATGGGCGGAATAAAGAGATGTTGTTTCATCATCTTCTGCCCAATGTTGCAAATTATTTTCTTTGCGGTTTTGTTTTAATCTGAATAATCGTCTCCCAGATTAAATTTCGAGCCTGAGTTGATGCCTGTGACACCAAGCTATGTTAGCAAAGCTCGCATGTCACAGAATTCCTTTCGATGGCCTTTCTCATCGGACCAACACAACAAACCGACTAACCAAGCAGTTAATTCGCGACATTTTTATTTTCATTTAAATTCAACCATTATTTAAATAATTACTCCATGGCAAGGCTCGGATAATTTTGCATAACAATAGCATTAATCACGTGTGTTTTTTGTTCGCTGGTGAATGATTGACAGATCTTACGTATCGGATGAACAATTTTTTTGCATTTCTGTGTGGAAGAGCCTTCGTCTTCATGCACCACGGTAAAGTTCTCAACTCCTTTTTTGTCGGTCGTTTTACCAGCATCGCCTAAAACTCCGGATGAACGCTGTCCGGCGTTAAATTTTCTTGCCGTTTCGCTGGGTCGAGTTTCGAAATCCGAATTTTTTCGGGCGAACTGAAAAGTGGGTCTTGTTTTCTATATTAGCACACAGTTCTGGACTAGCCGGCAGTTTAGTTTTCATCAAGGCCTTTTCTTTTTACGCGTTTGTTTGTTTTTCAACGAGGATGGCAACTTCCTGACTCGCTTACTGTTTACTCCTTTCATTTCAGATGATGTTTCAAGGAACAGAAACTGGCCTCATGTCCGTAGAAGATAATGCAAAGCACAAAGGCAATGAAGACCTAAAGCAGCAAAACAAGTCTTCGCATGGAAACGAGGTCAAGTATTTCACGCGCTGCAACACAACCATTTCGATTTTTCATCCTTTTAAGTTCACGCAGATCGGTTTACCATCGAAAGAAAATTACGGCAATGCTAAGCAATTCTTCGTCCACGTAACCTCTGTCTTAAAACGGACAATTCGACGGGGAAAGGGCCGTTTTTCTAAATCGAAACTGCCTGAACCTAAAGGTTATTGAATATTCAAACAGTGAAACACTTGAAGCGTGTAAGCGACATGCATTGAAAAAAGGGCCACTCACGCCAGAATTCGTTCAAAACTATTTCCGCCGGTTCTGTCTTGCCCCAAGCTTACAATTAATCTCGTTCGCTTTCGTTTGAGAGCGGGACGCCAAAAGATCTTCCCGATTTTCCGTGTCACAAGTATTTTCCTATCTCGCCGTGTGTTTCCGAAAATAGCTTTTAGTAATTTATGAATTGATTTCATAACATTATAATACCATTTAGCTACTTTTGTTTGTTCTATGTTTCGTTTTTTCCGTACGCAGAAAATCGAAAGTTCAAAAAGGATCGCTTTTCCTTGCCGCTTCTCTCTGTAGTTTTCAGTCGAGAGTTCCGCAAATTCGAAAATGCAACATCTTTTCTTATTTGCTCGCGCAAGACAGAACTTGTTTAGTTTCACACCGAGTTGCCTCTATTTGACAAAATCGCTCGACCCCGGCTTTCCGGGGTCGCGATGTGGCAATTCTTTGAAAGCTTCGCTGTCAGTTAATTTTCCTACGTAAACTTATAATCATTCCAATAGGAATTTTGTCTCAAAGTCCGAAATTTACGTCATTTAATTATTTCAAGGACACTCGGTTTTGTAAAAGAACCCGACACCGCCTTTCCGCACTGACAAAACTTGACCGATTAAAAAAGTTTTGTTTTACTCAACGGGCAGATTATAAACAAATATTTTTGTCTTTGATTCTCAAAATTCTACCGGCTGTTCAGTCCTCAGACAGGTTAATTGTATAGTTTCTTACTCCGCAAGAATGTTTTCGCTCGTTAAAAATATCGAACCGCTATGGAGCAATATGTGGTTTTACTCCTCTTCCTGAAACAAGGAAGCTCTATTTTTTATCGCTTGATGAAATATTTTTTCTTTTTTTTTTCTTTTTTGATTAAAGCCTTGGCATACTAAATGCGTGAATTAATTTGGACCAGTCTCGACGTACGAATTATATTTTTCGAAGACTTCTTCATCTCTATTTAACATCAATACATCAACATACAAAAAACACACGCGATTGTCGAGAAATTAATGTTCGTGTTTTCGTACCGTGTTTGAGTTTAGCCAAAAGTTGTATTAACCACCAGCGAACCGCGTATCATGTTAATTAATCTAGTCTTGTCATTTTACATGTAAAACATCTGCAACGAAACGCCTCCACTGATCACTCGCAAGCTGAAGGCAACTCAATACGAAGCTTTACTGAAAGGTCAAGTATGGACGGTTTATAATACATTTCGTCACGCAACGAAAAAGGCTAGAGGAAGATCTTGTCCTGTTACTTTGCTAACCTTGAATAACAGATGGGCTGCTAAGTAGTTGAGAACAAAAATAGCGAAAACTAATTGTACGTGTCAAATTTTTGCCCCCGTTAACTGAAGGCGAAGTTAGAAACCTGCTTGAGGGAACCATAGGAAATGGTTTGTTTGGTTTCCTTGTCTTGAGAGCAGAGCAGAGAAGTAAGCTGTCTAAAATATTGGTGTAGTCGGCCGTGGAAGCTCGGATTTATTTCCGTGAAAAAATGAAACAAAAATTTTCCGCCCTCGCTATCTCGGATGTGTTTCGCAATTTTGGAAAGAAAAGAATCGAAAAGATGGAGTGCAGGGATGGATTTTCAGTTTTAAATCATTTATTTAGTCTACAACTAACTCCATAAAATCGTTGTTTTGTTTCCAATCTGCCACTCATCATGGATTGTAAACGGTGTCGATTTTTGTCATCTACAAACGTGTCGATTCACTTGACATTTGTCACGCATGATATCCGACATCTGAATTATCACAAGTCAGTCACAAGTCAGTGGTATATTCACCACTTTTCGGTTTGCGCATTAAACAAGCTTCCCATAATCCATTTTGCACTGCTCAGATCCTGCTTCCTGCAACGTTGGGAGGATCTAAACCACTTCTGGTCAACTGTCTGATCAAATCTCTTCTACAAACTGAAAGCAGGCTGTGTGAATGTATGAAAGAAAATTAAGCGACTTCAAAAAGTTTATTGGGTTATTTTTTTCTTGTTGACACACTCTACAACTTGTCTCTGCCGTCGCACGCGACTAAGAAACCTAATTTGTTTGCCACGTATGTGAACGCACCGAGTGCACGAAACTAACAACAAATTAAATATAGCTAAAGTAAACTCACTCTCCAGATAGCTTAGACTGCGAGCAGTCTCTCTTTTGCTCAAGAATCCGTGGAGAAGAACGCAAAAAACTGAGCGAGCACGATATTCGGGGGGACGAGTCGCGCGCGAGAGCGGCAAGGCCGCCCGCGCTACTCGCGGCTTTTCGGCTCGCGCGCGCAACTCACGCTCGAATCTTCGCGGATTCTCGAGCAAAAGAGAGACTTATTTAACTTTAAGCATTCAAAAGAGCAAAAAATCCGCAAACGGAGGATTATGTTCACGTTAAGCAATGACTGAAAAAGTGTCCGTAAAGGTAAGATAATTTTCTGAAAATCTCTACTCAATAGAGCTATGGGCAAAAAACGTGGGGGGGGGGGGGGGAAAGGGTCAAAGACTGGATAATGCAAGGAATAACACACAAATAACTCCAGTGACACGGGCTAATAACGTGGAATTATAGAGATTAGAGATATTAAACCTATGGTAAGGGAGACTCTACATGTATACTCCTATTGATAGGAGTTTAGGAGTTTTAGGCATAATGGCCGTGCGTCATAACGGAGCGCCCTTTCTTTTGAGGGAGAGTTCCATCTTCAAATGAAAATATCCAGCGCTTTCCGCATTTAGCCAAGATTTTCTTGGCTACATGAAAAGCGTTTATAATTTCTTTTGATGTTCTAGGTACTCCTAGCTTACTCCTCTAGTAACTGAAATGCGTCCTAACTTTCATTCTTTTCCCTTATCTTTTCCTCAACAGTGGATCTACGGAAGCATTTCAAATGGCGACCTCCAAAAAAATTCGTTCATAGGAATGGCTTATGGACCGCCGACAAAGAAGCCGAAAATTCAAAATGAAGCTGCAAATCGGAGGGAATTGTCCCCACAGTCAAATGGTATGTAAACGTTACTAAAGCTAATGACAGAGCGTTTTTCTAATGAATACCATAATAATAATAGTAATAATAATAATAATAATAATAATAATAATAATAATAATAATAATAATAATAATTTATTTCTGGCACATTACATTAAAATCTCAATGCTCTTACAAAGTACAACAATTTAAGAAATACAATATCAATGAAAGCAAATTTGATAAAAGTAGATAAAGTAAATTAATGACATACATAGAAAGATAAGATACTAAAGTTCATTATTAAATAAAAACGTTTTAAGCCTAACTTTAAAAGTCTCAACTGATGGAGCGCTCCGCAGATCAATTGGGAGACTGTCCCATAGCGCTGGTGTACAAGATGAAAAAGTGCAACCCCCAAAATTCTTAGTCCTGAACATTGGTCTGTGCAGTCGCAGGTGGCCATTAGCGTTAGAACGAAGAAATGTGTGAAAACAGTGGAAACAAAAAGCCTCACCAAATCAAGGACAACGAGGGCATTTAAGCAGAATTGCTTGCAGTTCCTCCTGCATCCCCAGTTAATTTTCAGTTATGGCCTTTTTTTGGCACTGTCACAGAGACTTTTCTGTATTTTGGTCCAAACTGATCAAATATTTGACAAAGAACCTGTTTTTCTAACATAACATGAATCGCTCTTAAAGCACTGGGAGGAAAATATTATGGGATTTCTTAAAGGAAGAACAGACCATGATAAGGCCGGTAGCGACTTATCCAAGATACGCAGTGAACTTGAAAAAAATTTGCCTTTTTTTATTAAGTTGCAATCCATTTCCATCCTAATCATCTGCAGTCAAAAGTAATTAATGCTAGTTTCTGTGCACTGGTAGGGTAGTTGCTAGCAAAACTGGACCATCATTTTAACTTTTCCATCATAGAAATTTGTGTTTTTAGCTGGTTAAATGAGACACTAAAAATAGGTGACACTGCCCCTTTAAAGGCCAGTTTGTGTGGGCTAAAACACAGTTTGATTCGTTGGTATTCTTTGCCTGAAAATACAAATCGCAGCCGTTTTAGGAAACTAAATCTTGGTACCCAAATTTTCGAGCTGCTGTTGGCTTTCCGAAACTTCCAGGTGGCCCTTTTTCGCACTTTTAACGACGTAGTTGCCGCCTACGAAAACAAAAGGGATAGACCCTTATCATTCGACGGACATGTTGAGTCTCGGGGGAATAAAAAGCTTTGTTTTGGCACGGCAAGCCTTGGCCAGACACGAATAGACCTTTCTCACTCGGTGGCCATGTTGAGTCTCAGGAGAATCAAAGCTTTGTTTTTGCACGGTTAGTCTCGCCCACACGCGAATTCAGTGCGAGGCTTGTCGTGCAAAAACAAAGCTTTTCATTATCCTGAGACTCAACATGGCCGTTGAGTGATAAGGGTCTATTACTTTTCAGTTACGAAATTTTGAGATGATATTTCGCTAAAGAAAATGCTAGTTTTTCTTTACAATTAAAATCGGAATTTTTGAGGGGTGATAATGTTTATCGAACAGATATTCCATTGAAACGAAGTTGGGTGCCCCATGGCAGAATTTAAAACGGTGTTAAATTCTTGTCTTTTTTGGCTTCTTAAAGGATACCAAAAAAGTTACTCTGGCTCCCAACAAACGCAGACTGCACAATGAGCCAATCAAAATTCACGGCAAATACATGTAACCCGCGCCAAATGCGTGTGTCAAAGACACAATTTTGGTTTTACTCCTTATTGGTTGAGAAATGCCGTGAATTCTTTCAACCGGCAATCACAGAGCGTAGAGCCAGTAGAGGAACAAATGAAGATGACGTCGAATTACATTCGACACTCCATAGAAATCTGTTCTAATCATATACTGCTAGCGGTCCCTTTCTGGATAGTCGAGAGGGTGCGAAATAGCCAAGCTGGAGCGAACGAGTGCAGGAGGACTGGGGGAGAGGCGGAAAGAAGGCGCCTCTCCTCCAGTCTCTTCTCGTTTTTTCTCCTCGCTCCAGTCTCGCCGCTTTTTCGTTCGACTATTTCGCGCAACTGATCATAAACCAATTGCGGTCTCAGTTGATCATAGTGAGATTGAAACAATTCCAGGAAAATAACATGTCAACATTGTAATTGTAAATAGACGTGAAAACTGCAAAGGACCGCGAACGATAATGCTGCTAGTCTTACGTCAACTAGCAGCATTATCGTTCGCGGTCCTTTGCAGTTTTCACGTCTACTTTATTTTTTGGGGCCGTAGGTCTTAACAGATCCGATATGCTGTGCCTTTTAAGCATGGTTTTGTCCATGTGTTTCAATGTTAAGATGGTTTTATCCATCTACATTCAGTTGACTTTGCAAGACAGGAATTCGATGCTTTGCCTGCTTTCTCCCTGAGGCACGTGATGTGATTCGGGGAGCGGGCAGGTTGAAAGTACGAAACTTGATAGGGCATGAGTTTTGTTGCATTTCATTTGAGCTGGCTCTGTTGCTGGTTTCATGTAGAACTGCTACACCGTGCTGATGAGTTCCAATAAGAACGAAACAGCTGTCCACGGTTGCAGCTCTGTTTTGTCGGTTTCTGTCGCGCTGTTGTCTCGCAAAGTCAACTCTTTCACGTAGTATCAGCCTTGCAGTTTGCGTTATAATTGTAAATGGTTCCACGTAACCAGTCAACCTCGTCGCCTGATGAACTGACTAGCAGCAAGCAGTCGAAACGTCGCGATTTACATCTCAAAGTGACTTCATCGTGAGACGAACGATAATACACTTATTGTTACTGTATCTACCACGATGAACAACAACAACCTCTTTTTGACATCGTAACTGAGTTTACTCATTTATCAAAGTATTTTCAGTGATTTCGAAATTTAAAGAAAGCGCTTTCACCTTAAATCAGAGCTGCTTTCAAGAATGAAGTATCGTGAAATTAATAATTTCTTATTTATTAATTGCACGTGACCGAGTGGCATGGCGAAGAAGAATTTCCGGCTCATCCCCCCCCCCCCCCCCTCCCTTGGGGACAAGGAAATAAGTCAAGTCAAGTATTTATTAATCAATTTCTTAATTCCTAATCATTTCTTATCCTTCACACAGAAAATCTTGTTATAAGATCGGAACCGTTTCCCGAAGGAAGTATCTCTTCTTCGCCAATCATCCCGACCGCCGAAGAGAAGATTAGCGAAGCCAAGAATACGCTACCAACGGAGACCTCTGCAATTAGCCAGACTCCTGTTACTAAAGAAGCAGTGAATAATAATGCAAGTAGCGCTGGAAAAAAGGTTTCTGCGGAGAAGAAAACTGCCGACGAAAATGATGATCCGTTTGGTGCGTTGGACTGGAAAGACGGAATTGCTACTCTACCGGGTAATGTCATAAAAAAAAGAATTTCTCTATTTGACAATTATTCCACAAGCGCGCGTTGGATATGAGATGATAGATACCCAACGAGGCGCGTATTGCCGAGTTGGCTGTAATCAACTCATATCCAACAAGCGCGAGTGGAATAATTGTTTTATTAAAAACAACTATCAAGTAATATTGGTAGGCCTTGCTGATTTCCTTTTCAAGAGCAACCAGAAAACAATTTATGGTCGCTACTTCTCGGGCATGGTATAATGGCTCATATACCATGGCTGCTAAGCCAATCAAAACCCTGGAGTTGCTTTATACAATGATCCAGTTTTTAATAATTACAGATATCATATGAATGCCATTATTTCTTTCCTGCTCTACAAAACTGAGACATACTCACTAAACTGTCCGTCCTTAGAGCAATCCTCGTTGATCTATAATTTAACGTTCTTATATATATTCCCTTGTAACACTTGGAGTTTGGGGGGGGGGGGGGGGTACACTTCTCGAGTTTCAGATCCATCAAATTTCAGGCTAAGGGGCAACCATATGACCGATAGGCAACTAGAAAATTATTTAAAAGAGCAGTTTACCAGTATCATTTTGCTCAGTATTAATCACTGCCATACCGACCTTTGAAACATCTATATTAGTTTAGTGTTTCCACGTTTCCTCTCTTATATTATGTTTTATGTTATAAAAAATCTAATTCAAAAGGGCATATAATTAGTATAGAGCGGTTTCCAATTGAGTGTCGTAAAACCAAAACCAAAGCAATTACTCTGGTCAATTACAACAAACGTAAACAGCACAATCAGCCAATCAGAATAGCAAGGAAATACATGTAACTGGCGCCAAGTGCGGGAAAACGCGTGCGGCCAAAACACGATTGGTTTTGGTTTGGATTCCCATTGGTTGAGAAAGTGGCGCGAGTTATGTTAACCAATCACAGACCGTAGCAATGCAAAACCGAAGCAAACGCGAAATTATTTGCGACATTCAATTGAAGCCGCTCAATGACTGTATCTTGCCCTTCTCCATTTCTTTCGTAACTATTGTAATTGTTGTAATTTTAACATGAAGTGTAGGAAAAATAAGAAATCAAAATTAAATACAAATATCAGATCTGACCGAAACCCCCGACACAGAAACACCCTATAATTTTTATTGTTAGCCACTAAATTTCTTTCGCATGTAAACAGCCTTTCTTACTTATTCAATTTATTTGTTGATTAAATATTTGTTTAGGAAGCAATCTCAAGTTTAAGCTGACTGAGTTTGGCACTCTTGAGATTGTGAGCACAGTGGAAACAGAGAATGGGGAGTACGAGTGGAGCACACCTACGCAACACCGCAAAACAAGTGAAACTGAGACCAGCAAGAAAGGAAAGAAAAGTCCCAGCAAAGGTAATTCAACAAAGTAATAGAGAACTTTAGCAGCGACGACGGCAACGCCAGCGAAACTTCACTTGAAGGTAGCCTTTTTTTCATTTGTGCTACTATACTTCGTGATTATTTCATCTCGGTCAACTTCAATAGAAACGGCGAACTACCCAGGACCCAAATTGGTGGGAGTGCGTTCACGTTAAGAAAGAAAATGAAAAAATTCACCGTCGTGTGTTCACGTTCTCCACAAAACCTTGAATTTGGTCATTTCACGTTGTTGTTTTGTAGAGGACGGCAGAGCAATGTACCAAAATGTAAAACGCACTTGCAGAGCGATTGTTTTAGCTCATAAAACCGATTGTTTTGCGGCGTTGTCGTTGCCGTCGGCCGTCGTTGTCGCTTTAGTTCCCTAACAGAGACCACATCCCCTTATCTTCATAGTCACTACGGGCGAACGGCCATTTTACAGGTGAATGCTATTTTGTCAAATTTTTTTTGCTATATTTGCGATTTGTGTTAACAATGTTTATTTGCTATTTATTTGCCGTCCAATGCAAAATGCTTGTTACTTTTCAGTAATTTTTATTTTTATGCTATTTTTGTCAGTTTTGTTCTTAAAAAAACTTATAGACTGAAGTAAAACTGCATGTCAACGAGTCAGAAACGCGCCTTTACTAAAGTTTATTTTCTTGTTCGTTGTTTTTTATGTTTTTTCTACAGCAGTTTCTAAAGCCAACACAGAAGCGAACGCATCTCCTGACACCAGCGGTATACTGTGTTGCGAGGTCTGCGGAAAGTACGGTCTACCCCAGGAATTCTCGGCCTCAGGGAGATTCTGTAGCCTGTCGTGTGTAGGAGTTTACACCGGAAGAAGAAATAAAGGAAGGGAATACGTGCGGCATGCGAAGACAGTGGATGGCAAGATTGTGAAAAGGAAGAAAAAGGATAAAGGGAAAAAGCCTGCAGTTTCTCCGAACAGCGGTGCAACTCGTGACCACGTGAGTACGCATGAAATGTAAAGAGGACAGCTTTTTAAATAAATGGTTTAGAGTTGAGAGTCTTAAGACTAAGGCCAAAGTAGCCATTTTGTCCAATCACAACAGAAGCAAAGAAGATAATGACGCAATCACATTAAATCCGCGCCAGGGGCGGGAAACAAGACCCGTTCGAACAAGTCACGATAGGTTTTGGTTTTACATGTAGTTAATTGATTGATTGATTGATTGATTGATTGATTGATTGATTGATTGATTGATTAATTGATTGATTGATTGATCGATCGATCTATTGATTGATTGATGATTGATTGATTGATTGATTGATTAATTGATTGATTGATTGATTGATTGATTGATTGATTGATTGATTGATTGATTGATTGATTGATTGATTGATTGATTGATTGATTGATTGATTGACTGACTGACTGACTGACTGACTGACTGACTGTTTGATTGATTGATTGATTGATTGATTGATTGATTGATTGATTGATCGATCGATCGATCGATCGATCGATCGATCGATCGATCGCTGGTTGAACATATCAAGATCATACAGCACGGAAAGCGGAGGCTGCATTCGACACCCATCTGAAAGCCACCCCGCAAATCACATAACACACATTATTGTTACCAACTTAACCTCTGCAAGTTATACTTTAGGCACATACAGAATTATAATTTATAGTACGAAGAATGAATGTATCCGTTTGCACTGCCAAGCAGTAATTTTGCCTTCTAAGGGAAAAGAAGCTATAAAGAGAGAGAATATGAGCAGCTACATTTTTTGTCATATGCTTTACAGATTATTAACTGTTGCTATTGATCAAAGTCGAAATTTCAATGCTTTTACGTTGTTTTAGGTAACATCGTCAACTCAACAAGCCAAACCAGAAATGTTAGGAGCTCGTCGAGTCTTTAAAGTAAAACGAAAGCGGATGAAAAACAAACTGAAGTTCAAGAAGGCTTCCCTAAATGCAACGGATCTCATGAAAGGGGAAGATGGTGGGTGGTCAAAGAGCATAATACTGAAATTCTTTGTTTTATTTTGTTTGTTTGTTGTTGTTTTTGTTTATGGCCTGTTGCTTGTTTGTTCTAGTTCCCTATGACTCAACAAAGCCGTTTATATGGGCAGACTATCTCTCAGCTTGCGGGGCAAAAGCCGTTCCAGTCAGCGTCTTTAAGCAGGTGTGTTTTTCTTAGAGTGTTTTTCAATTGTCAGAACTGGCCAGACCTGCCGTCTGCAAATCAAATGCGCCATTTTGAAGAGATGGCCCCTAAGTTCTGTTAGGTTCTACAGCCAAGTTGTCCTAGTATTTTTTACACTTTTTTGTTTCGTTACAGGAGAATCCGTTTCTTGATCTAGAAAGCAAAACGACCTGTGGATTCGAGAAGGACATGAAGCTGGAAGCAGTCGACCCCAAGCACCCTTCATTCATTTGTGTTTGTACTGTGGTCAGGGTTAAGGGAACACGCATGAGGCTTCACTTTGATGGCTGGTCCGAGAGTTATGATTTCTGGACAAGCACGGATTCGCCTTTCATATATCCCGTTGGCTGGTGCAAGAAGAATGGCCAGCGACTCAATCCCCCTCGAAGTAAGAAATCAAAAAGGGCTTGTGTTATTTTGAGGCTATTAGGGACCTTTAAAATAGGGAGCTTAAGTAACGACGAAGGCAACGGCAACGAAAACGTCACCCGAAAATATATCTCAACTACGTTTGTGCTACTTCGCGATTATTTCAAATCGCTCAATTTTTATAAAAATGGCGAACTATCCATGAACCAAATTGGTAGAAGTGGCGTACAAGTTAAGAAAGAAAATGAAAAATTCAACGTCGTGCATTCACGTTCTCCACAAAACCTTAAATGTGGTCATTTCACGTTATTGTTTTGCAGAGAGCGACAAAGAAATGTACCAAAATGAAAAACGCACGTGCAGAGCGATTGGTTTTGCTCATTTGCTCAAGGTTTTATGGAGAACTTGAACGCATGATTTTATTTTCCTTTCTCTTTCTCAACTTTAAAGCCTCCCTACGACGTTAGCTCCTGGATAATTCGGACACATTGTGCAAACCAAATGAGTAGAAACCATGTCGAATGTGTTCAGAAAACGCGGATGTAATTTTTGCGTCCGGTCTTCGTTAGCGTCGTCGCCGTCTCTGCTTTAGGTCCCTATTCTCTCTTCTTCGTAGAGGGTCCTTTAGAAAATGGCGAGAAAAATCTGAAACGGGGAGTGAAAACGGAAAGGAAAAATGCGCACGGGGTGTGATAGAAGGGGCTGTTTAGTTTTCCTTCTTCTTCCTTATCTGCTTGGAATACACGCAAAGAAGCCTCTTGGGCGAAGAAGGAGCAATTCCTGCTTGTGTAGCAGGAATGCCGCATTAGTAGGAGTGTGCGTCTCTCACCAATGTGGCCTGGGATCAAATCCAGGGCTTGGCGTTATATCTGGGTTTTCTCCGACTTCTCCAGGTTTTCTTCCCCCGAAAAAAGCAACATACATTTATACATTCCAACTCTATTCTGAACCTCTCATTTAAACGTACCATTTTCCGTAAGACCAACTTCAAGTGTATGTATTTATGGAAAGAAGAAAATTGTACGTTTCGGGATGACTTGGACGACCAGTTAATGAGCAGAGTCTGAGGTCATTTTCAATTGCACGTACTCAGCAACTTTGCAATGAATGTGAATCACCTCTACCTTCATTAGTGACGAGATCGATCCTCCTCCTATCTTATGGACCTTCCCTAATTTTTCGTAGCATCAGTGATTGCTGTTTGAGATACGATAACTCAAAAACTCCCTTAGTCGTTACGTTGTTTGATCGTTTATGCTTGGGATATATTCCGTACTCGTTTTCAATCTTTTTCTTTGCTGTCACTTTTTGCCATGAATGCAGTTGACCACAACTTGGTAGCAAAATGTCTGATTCCCAAATAACATAAGCCGCAGAGTTTGACTCCGCATTCACCCACAGGTCTTTACTACAATTGACTTATTTCCACTCTTTGTCTTTTCAAGGCATGTCGTCTACTGACTTCAACTGGGACAACTACTTGAAGATGTGCGAGGCTAAAGCAGCACCCGAGCATCTCTTTAAACCAGTGAGTTGAATGATTTATGTCATCTTAGTTAAATGCCCTCGCGAAAAGGCATTGGTCGTGGAATTCGTGTAGGGGAAAGTAATTTGTCTTTATGCCAAACGCGGGAAACCAAAACAACCAGTCCGTTTTTAAACGTGAGAAGATCTTAACACACCAAAGTGTAGGAAGGTATAAAACCTCCTTAAGTCAAGCGTGGGGATACACTAAAATCTTATTTTATATAGCGAGGATAGTGAAGAAGAAAGTTGACAAGTCTTTTCCTTCATGAAGATAAGGTCTCCGAGGTGGCGTTATATCTGGGAAAAGGCTTCCACTGATTGAGTTCTTGAAAACAAAAGGGTGCATTGTTCACGATTTGTTTGGCAAGTATGATATCGGCGACTAGCTTCAGATATGGAGCAGTTATACGATACATATGCAAGATTATATCCTCATTATCAGTTTTTATTTCTGCTAGATTTCGCCAACCAAGCATGGCTTTAAGATTGGAATGAAGCTAGAAGCTGTAGATCGAATGAATCCCGACCTCATCTGCGTTGCTACGGTGACAAACGTGACTGGCAACTACTTCCTGGTACACTTTGATGAGTGGGACGACTCCTATGACTACTGGTGTGGGGATGATTGTCCATACATCAGACCTGTAGGGTGGTGTAGGGAGAATAACAGGAATCTAAACCCGCCAAATGGTGAGTTGCAGTTTTGTTTCATAAGTGAACGAGTACTCCCCAATCAGTTACTTTCGTAAAACCATAACAGGCCATATCCTTCGTATTTAGTCAATCTTAGCATTAACGGCCGACAAGCAACCTGGTGTACCAACCACAACTCAAAGCTAATGCATGTAACCAGGAACCTTCATCATGTGATGTGAGTTACATCAGGAGCCGACTGATGGCTTCTGATGTAACTCACAGCCATGAACGCTCGTTATTTAGCCGTCGTTTGCTCCGACCTCATTCCAGTGAGGATTCTGACTTATTACACGGCTAGATGTTGAGTCTACTGTGCAGTGTCCTAGCCACTCTTTTCCCTTCTCTCTTGCTTTGCTCTTTAAAACCACGAGAACGTCTCTCAGTCCACAAGATAACAGTGTAGCGGTAGCCTAGATCACAGAACCTACGATATGAAAATCTGGCGTACATTACTCTCAAGTCCCGAAAACATTTTAGTGGGCCCAAAAGAACTGTTTTGACGGGAACAATGTTAATTACCAGAAATCCGATTTCTAATAGTTTTGAAAGCTAAGAAACATATTGGGCAAGTTTGCACGAAAAACTTCCATCAATAAATAAGAAACTTTTCGTGAGTTTGGAGAAATGGGCCCCTATTCCGTATTTGACTTGTAGGGAAACTCTTTCTAAATGGGTACTCAGCTACCGAATTGCTTTTATCGTTGTACTTTGGTAGCAAATCACCACAGCCGTCAGAATAAGCTAACCTGAGCCGTGATATCGCCATTCTTGGCTTAAGAGATGAAATTTTCGATTGAGCCGTATGTTTCGATGTAAATCTGTTGGAAATTAACATAATCAGGGATGGCAAAATTCATTGGTTTCAGACGTCGAATTTAATTTAGTCGAACTTTGGAAAGAAAAAACTAGCAAGTGGTTGTGCGAATAAATTCAAGATGCCCAAATTAACCAAGTTTTGTAACGTAGTAGCATTGCATTCATAATTTATTTATTGAGTTCGGCACGGCAGTAACACAAAGTACCGTGACGTTTGAAACCCGGCAAGTCGTGCTACTGTCGTGTACAACGCCACAGAGCGTCCCTTGCTACACGAGATTAGCACGACTTGTTTCAAACGGTGTGCCAATGCGATCAATTTAGCTCGGCACCGCAGTAACACCACGTTTGCAATTGGCCTCACATTTTTCGGTTAGTTCTCCATTAAATAGAACTGTTTATTCCTGAAACGTTAACATTATTCACACATTATTATTTTTACCATTTTTTCATATCACTTTCAGATGATGACTTTCACACCTTCCGCTGGGAGCAATACTTGAGGTCCACAGGTTCCGTAGCTGCATCCAAGCATTTGTTTAAATCGGTAAGCAAAACGAAGGCATAGGTATCTTACTTAGACCACAGGAATCCCACTAGGCCGGCGATTGCATTCTACCCTCGGACGGATGGAGGTAGAGGGCAACGCAGTCAGGGTACTTCTTGTTCTCTATTCATGGGTGTGAAGACGCGAAACGGTGAAAAGATCGCACAAGCCTCCCGATCCCCCAATCTGCACACGAAATTTTCCCACTCAGTGCAGCTGGTTTTTGATCATCGTGCGTTTCACGCAACGAACCGAACTCATAAAAAAATGCGGGCTGTTTTGAAGTCAAACCCAGAGGAAACTAAATAAATTTCACGTGTGATTATTTCCTTTTCCTCCGCTGAGAATTTATCAATCAGCAAGAAAAATACAATGTAAAAGGTTGTCAGAATGTCAAAAACTAATGATGAAGACTACTGTTGTTGCTGTGGGAGTGCCTAGCAAATGACCGATGTCACTGCGAGTCTTCTTGTAGCTCAGTGATTACAGCATTCTTCAGGTGCGTGGAAGGTAGGCGAAAGATCATGAGCTCCACGACCCCACGATACGCTGCAATCTACATCTTTCGAATCTCTTGACATGTTCAGTAACTAACCTCCGCACCTCTCTTCTTCTTTGTAGCGGTCTCTACCCGGTTTTAAAGTAGGCCAGAAGCTTGAAGCGGTTGACAAGAGAAACCCTTCCATGGTTCGTGCTGCCACCGTGGCTGAAGTCAGCGAATACCGATTGCGGATTCATTTTGACGGCTGGGACGACATTTATGATGATTGGTTTGAATCTGAATCCTTGGATTTGTACCCGTGCGGCTGGTGTGAAAAGACCGGTCATCCCCTGGAGACACCCCTCAGTAAGTTTTGTTCTATTCTACAGGAGCGAGTTTGTTCACATCAACATCGTTCCCAATTGCAAGATCTTTTATCGTCCGGCAACGAGGTTGTGCATGTTCACACATGCGAAATCTCTGCTTAGCTTTGATGTTCACATTCTCAATGGCAAATCATGCAACGCAATAATTATAATCAGGAGCCCATTACTGGGCTCCTGTTATAATATTGTCCATATTTTCGATAATTCATAGCGGGTGTTAAGTTTAGGGAGTCCTAAAAATGCCTTTGGGGTTATCACACGCATCTTGATATTTCATAGCACTCGTGAGAAATTAATGTCATCACTGACTAGTTGTTTCATGTTGTGGAATAGATCTTGACAAATTACAACGGCACGTTAGAAAGGATTTGTTCTAACATGGTGCTTCTTAAAGAGGATAAAATGATAACGTCATAATATCGTGTTCCATATCAGAAACCATCTTCCTTGGCCTTGGCCTCAATTTTGTGTTAGTTAAACGAAATAATCCACGCGTGTTCGTTGGAGGAATATTAACTTATATAAAGGCTTATTTCCATGCTTACGCGAACCTTTTTTTGTGTGTTCCTCAGCTACACGCGAGAAGATCTCGAGCGCTGCGTGCCCAACTCCGGGATGTAAGGGTATAGGTCATGTGAAGGGAGCTAAGTATTCCACTCACCACAGCACGTTCGGCTGCCCCTACTCACTACAGAACCTGAATAAAGACTCATGCCTTGTGGACCGACTGTCCAGCAACTCCATGACCGAGGAATCCGACTGGTCATACGCCTCGAAGCAGAAGCTAGCAGTTGTAAAGGCAATAAAAGGTAAGAAAAATAATTGAAATTGGTTCATTAACTAACCCGTCACTTTCAATAGTTGGCCAGGTGGTGGTGAAGATCTCTGATGTTTTCCATTCGGGCGAAAAGAAAGACAAAAGAAATTGCAGCTTGAGTAACATTTCAACTAAAAATCTTCAAGGCTAATGAATTAACTGATCAATAATAGACCCTTCTTCCAAAATGGCGGCAACAGGTTTGAATGAGTTAAAATTGAACTGAATGAAAAACTGATACCAGCACTGGAAAGAGCACCTTTACTTTAATAACCTTGCAAAGTTTCAGCATATTAGGTGTTATTAAAAACTAAATCATTGTATAATGCAATTCGAGGGATTTGATTAGCTTAGCGGCCATGCATGGTATATGAGCCATTATACCATGGCCGAGAAATGGCGACCATTAAATTGTCTGCAGGTTATTCTTGCACAGTGAAATCACTGAGCAAGATCTAGCGATATTTCTTGATTGTTTTTAATAAAACAATTATATCAGCTTAGGAAATGTAAGATGAAATTTGACAAATTTACAGACGTTGTATGACTGGGGATATACGTCATACCCCCAGTCATACAAACGTCTTTTTACAATAACTGTCCAAATTCCCGCACGCTGATTGGCTCGTAGCTATTGTCTATAAGAGTACAGACGATAAAAATGACGTCACATGTAACGCGCGCGCTTTCTCAACGAAAAAAATAGCCAATTCCGCTCGTACTTTTTCCATGTTATTGTAAAAAACAAATCGACGGCAGTTTTCTATGGTCTATACTCTTATAGGCCATAAAATGACGCCATAAAATGTCCAAAACTTGGCAGTGAAACCACTCGCCTGCGGCTCGTGGTTCCACTTGAGTTTTGAACATTTTTTGACGTCATTTATGGTCTATAAGAGTATAGACCATAGAAAACTGCCGTCGATTTGTTAAGTAAATTTTTCATTTTTCAACTTACATTTTCTCAGCTGATGTTACACCTGATATGCTGAAACTTTGCAGGGTTACTCGGCTAAAGTAAAAGTGCTCTTTCTAGTGCTGGTTTATGTTTTTAATTTTAACTTATTTGAATTTTTGGCGGCCATTTTCGAGAAGGGTCTATTAACCAGGCTTAAAGGAACAATAGAGACTTTTATATTCTAGTACGAGAACGACCACGAATGCGAGATTTGACTTCAAGATTTTACCGAAGCACTAAGAAGAGATATATCCCAGGAAGCTTCATGTTACTCTTTATAAGCGAAGAAATTGTTGCAGTTGTTTTGAATGATAATAGCTAAGCCCTTTCGTGATTCAAAAAGGAGGAGATCACCTGCGTTTCAAGGACTTGTTCTCGCCACTACGCCGTTCTCACAAAAACTTGAAGTAAAATGACGACGGCTCTCTCGTTTTCCCGCCAAAATGACACTGGTTCACGCGCGCGCACTCTTTGCCTATAGACCTTTCTCACTCGGCGGCCATGTTGAGCCTCGGGAGAATAAAAAGCTTTGTTTTTGCACGGCTAGCCTCGCTCTGAATTCGCGTGTGGGCGAGGCTAGCCGTGCAAAAACAAAGCTTTTTATTCCCTGAGATTCAACATGGCCGCCGAGTGATAAAGGTCTATTGGAAAAGCTCGTATTCGGACTCGCACTGGTAGTAGAATCTAAGGGTCTAATTAATGTTGTAAGCGCAGCCGGGATGTGGAAACCCTGTCTTAAAAAAGCGCGCGTCGATTGTCGATTACGTTCTTCGTTTCCTCTTTATATTATAATACTAGCCGTCGTTGTACAAGAAATAACCACCAATCAAAAGTGTTACCTCAGTGCCTTCAACATCTCGAACTTCCCTAATTTTATTTTACAATCATTCATGGTGTTGCCTATTCTGACAAAACGAAAGTTCTCTCTTGCTGATTTATCCATTCTTTTCTTTTTGGAATTTTACGGTGCATTCAACTCTCTAAAAGTGGACACCTTCGGGACCACCTAAGAGAGAATTCGCGTACAGACAAACAAGAAAATTCGGCCGAAACCCATTAACCTGCATCAATTATCGCAAGTCTTGAACGTTTGGCCACACGAAGCATGCTTGTGTACGCAACTGGGCACTTCCAAACTTGCGACTGACTTACGTGTCCGATTGGCCAGGACTCGTTTCAGACACCTCGAACGCTTTAGTAACCAATTTGTTTAATCTTTTATCGTGATTGCAGAGGAGGTTGACACCAATCCAGTGGATGGGACTTGTCCAACACCCGGATGTGACGGCTCAGGTCACGTGAGCGGTCAGTGGAAGACGCATTACACGTATGTACAGTTTCGTTGTCCCATGTCCCAGTTTAAATGATAGGCTTTGTAGCCAAGGTCACCGCATGTGGCCAGCCTCGGTTGGGTGTGGGGGGCGCGGTGGTGTAGCGGCTTAACATCTGGGCCCAGTTGTTCAAAGACTGATTAAGCTAATCCAGGGTTAGTGTAAACTTTGAATTCAGTTAAGTTTCTAATCTATAAAGATTTTTCCAAAAGATTTTTGCTCTTTAGTTTTGACTTTGACTTCAGTTTTAAACTTTAGCTTAAAATTAGCTTTAGAAACATTTTCAACTAACGAGGTGAAAACCTCGGTTAACTTTTAATCGTGGATTAGCGTTAATCGGCTTTCGAACAACTGGGCCCTACGCGCTCGATCCTGAACATAATGACAAGAGGCTAACGATTCATTTCCGAGGAAGATCTGTTCGGAAAGACATTACCCGTCTCAGAAATTGGATTAAATTATGAAGAAAATACTTGCGTTTACTTTAGCGACAGATCATTTGAAACTTTTGCAATGCTGAAAAACTAATCCCTGTTGTTTTTGGTGGGCAAATACATCGTTACAAGAGCAAAAAAAAGTATTTTCGTAAAGCCGACAGCAGCTCGTAAATTTGTGGAATAAGATTCCCTTCCTTACCATTCTTTCAAGTTCAATTTTCAGCTAATGAATCCGAAGAGATCAAACTTCGTTAACTTACACAAATTTGTCTATTAAAAGGCCATAAAATGATGTGGGAACTCAGGAAGCAACCTTTTAACAATTTTATTTTAAAGTTCGCTTTGGGTGCCCTAGTGCTGGTATTAATTTCTAAGCAAAGAACTTTGCTTCACATTGTTTCTCTACGGACTCAAAACTCAAAATGCCAGGGTTCCTTTTATCTTACGAAACTTCGAGGTGACATTTTTAGAAATTGTGTAAAACTTGACTCCTCACTCCTGTTAAACCCGAACTTCAAAATCGTTGTTTACCATTCGCAATCTTTCAGTTGTTTCATAAAACGATCAGTTCTTTTCTGTCAACTTATGTATATCCGAAATCGTAACAATTTAGTATCAGCACGACAAATCGTGTTGCTCGTCTAATACTTTGTCTTGTTATTCTCTCTGCAGTCTGTCCGGTTGTCCTCGAGTGAAACATTTGTCAACAAAATCTCCAACAACAAAGAATAAGCCCGCACTCCACTCTCCCACAAACAAAAGTTCGTCCGTCACCAGTACGGATTCAATTGGTACACGCAGTGCCTCCCGGTAAGGAAAAGTTTGTCACTTAACATTTTGAATTCGGACCGGAGAGGTGGGGAGGGATAGTTATATGGGTTAAAACGGCACCTCGCTAAGAAGCAGCTAGCATCCTTTAATTTACGTCGATCAAGACATTAAATCTGGCTGTATCTTGCTATAATACGACGTAACAACATGGAAATAACGCTAGCGTGAGCCAGGTCAATTCAGGGTTGTAGTACAACAAACGACAGTTCAGTAAGGTCACTTTTCTGAATTACATGTCTATTGCTCTTTGAAAAGTGCCTCTAGTACAGATTGGAGAAAGAAAGGCCTGGGGCAAACGTCGAATCTTAGTCGAACTTAATTCGTCGAACCTATTAATTTTGAAATAGGCGCATGATTGGTACGACGTTTGCCGCAATTAAGTTCGACTCAAATCAACTGGTTCGACTCCAGCGTAAGTTCGACTTGCCAAGTCGGATAATGCGACAGTGGTTCGGCGTTACAGCAAACGCCATTCTAAACACGCGCTGAACTCAATTCATAAATCATGCAAATTACAAAATAATTGATTCAAATGTGATGGACTGCGCAAACGTCACAAAAATACCGACTCCCCCATCTGCCAAACGCTATTTCCCCCCCTGACGAGCATGCGCTGTACAAAGATAACTTCGCGACCAGAAATGGCGAGCTATCGAAAGCCATTGCTGACATCGCACAGCGTGATGGAAATGTGTTTTTCGTGTTTCATGAACACTAAATATAAATGATTGAAATGCGAATTGCCTATTTGCAATAAATGTTCAGTGTTTGAGTCTTCTCTTTCTATTTTTCGTCATTAATTGACAAAGAAAAGGCCGACGAGCACTGTATTTCGGCATTTCGCTAGCAAGTCCTAGCAATAACTAGCCGCGCATCGAGTGAATAGGGACCTTACGAATGCACAACGGTGACGCCAACGAAAACGTCATTTGAAAGTATAACTTTATTTCATTTGTGCTACTTCGCGATTATTTTAACTCATTCAACTTGTACACAAACGACAAACTACCCAGGAACCAAATTGGTAGGAGTACCGTTCAAGTTAAGGAAGAGAATGAAAAATTCACTGTCGTGTGTTCACGTTCTCCACAAAACGTTGAATTTGGTCATTTCACGTTGTTGTTTTGCCGGGGACGACAAAGAAATGTACCAAAATGTAAAACGCACGTGCAGAGCGATTGTTTTTGCTCATTAAGCCTTTTGTGTTGTGGCGTTGTCGTCGCCGTCGCCGTGGTGTTTTCATAAGGTCCCTAATAGCACGGGGACCCGTGTTTCACGAAGTGCAACTTGTGAATTAGGGTCTACGCAGGTTCAACGTTTGCTACCACACTGGAATTAAGTCGACTCTTTGTCGAACCTATTTTTAATAAATTCGACGCGACTTAGATTCGACGTTTGCCCTAGGCCAAAGATATTCATTTGCCAAGTTTTTATATACCGGCGTTATGCTCACCCTGTGAACACATCAGAATCTTACCAGTATGTTCCCCTATCATTAGGCACTAGAAGACCCTAGGGACAAACCATAAGAGACTGAAGTGATTTGGACCGCTTGTCAATATTTCCCCTTAACATGCAACGAATTTACTTTAATCCACACAACGTTGATGTCAGAAACAGCTGTATTCCCGCCGGGCTAACATATTTATATTTATCACATCTATGATATCTTTATTTCATCCTTGTTGCCGTCAAGAGCTAGAACATAATGTTTCTTCCTTGTTCGGTTCTACGATTAATTATTTGAGTGAACAATCCGACTAACGCTGTTTATAACGATATTTATTTTCAGACGAACTAGTTGCAAGGAGGAACAGCCGGAGGGAAGCAGACTCAGAGGTAACTGTGAACCAAAAAGTTTATGATGTGCTGCGTGGCACAAAGTGGCACAAAGTGGCATCAAAGTGCCAAATAATGGTTCAGTGAAGAAAAATCCATAAGTTTCGGGCTTAGCCCTTCTTCAGTGGCCCGAAACGTATGGATTTTTCTTCAACCATTATTTAGTGCTTTGATTTTCCTATCACCGAGAGATACTTCAGAGGTAACTGTTTGGTGAGAGAGGAGAAATTAACTGAAATCTCAGAGAGAAATTCAAATGAATTCAGATACCTGTACCGCAGTGACACCCAGCGGCTTTATTTCATTGCCGGGGTCATGATATATGATGGGCGATGGTTAAACGCCGTACACTAGATAAATTTCGATGATTTTGTTTGTAAAAACTTTCGAGGGCCCGAAGGGGGTTTAATACTTGAAAAGCACTATCTTAGCTTCATTTACTCGAGTTACAATATGAAAATGGCGAGGCATTTTGAGATCGTACGCGACCCATAGTGCATTGCAAAACCATGCCAATTAATTGTGGCTCGAGTAAAAATTCGAGTAGAATATCCAAGATAGTGGATGTCCGGACAATCTGGCACTATCTCCGATCAAAATAAAGATTTAGTATGACACATTTCCTGTTAAGCAAGAAGAATTATTTATATTTCTGCTAATTAGGTGACTGGTATGAAGTAGATAGGTTGATTCACTCCGGCAGGAACAAACTCTGCTGCTGGACTAAACATCAATCTTAGAGTTGCCTTCAAGGGTGTGTTACCGTTTATATCAAGATACTACAGGATAACTGTTTTGACTTATCCCTGACCAAATTCTGATCGAAGAACCATCATTAATAATAAAAATGTGTAGATTCAAGGAGATTTCATATGTCGATCTTTGAGCTCAGAAATGTTCCATCAACCTTGTTCTCTTGTTCTCTTTCAATCGCAGACAAAGGCATCCAACACGTGTCGCCATTTTCCTTCCCGTGGCCACTAGGGAGTGGATTTCCTTCAGCGTTTCTAAGCGAGCTCAAGAGTTCCATGAATCACCATAACCACGCCGCGGTATCCAATGAACGCCAACGAATCATGCGCTGGAATACCGATGACGTAGCTAATCACGTGAGGGCAATAGGTTGCACAGACCAGGCCAAGATATTCGTTGAACAAGTAAGAAGACTGTGGGGGCCTTTTTTCTCTAATTCGAGGGAATGAAAGAAAATTTTCAATGCATGTTGCGAATGCTTTTCAATTCTATAGCGGTTTTAACACTGGACTTGTTGCACGCCGCGGTAATTGTAGAGATTGTTTAGCTTTGAGTACGAGGAAGACTTTAGATACTTGCCAGACGAAGTTTGTCTCTAGAGTCTCCTTATATCCGGGTTAACAACAGAAAAGAGTGAGAAAGATGAACTGACTGGATTGAAATCCAAAAGTTGTACTCGTACTCAATCTCATAGTTCGTGCGCGCGCGTTCTTAAGTTCGTAATACAAATTTGACACAATCAATACTCATTCATGACGTCAATAACTCAAAACGCCCGCAAGCCAGCAACAAATTCGCATTGAAACCTCCTAAATTCATGGGCTGTTAAAGCGGATTTCTCTACCAGTCTAAGTACAGCTATAACTGGATACAGAAAGCTGAAGCCTTGACAGTGCTTTGCTTTCCTTCGTGCTTTCGCTTGTTCTTCGCGGGCTTGATAACAGTTGAAAGAAAGATTAGGACCTCCTTCCTTAAGTTCAAAAGGTAACGCAGTTAAGTCGTGGGTAAAGATGTTTTCAAACGTTTCCTTTCGGATTGCATTGGGCTGCAGTGCACGTCTCATAGAGCGCGATTTCACAATCGCTGTGGTGCTCATAAGGGGACACAGAAAAAATCTGAGCCCCAGATGGGATTCGAACCCACGACCCTCCGTGTTCTAGATCGGATGCTTTAACCTCTGAGCTACTAAGGACTCGTTAGCGAGCAAGGGCCCTTTATTTCCTTTATAATACTAATATCATGCGGTAGCATTTAGAATTATGTTTTCGGTAAACAGCAGTAACACCACGTACACTTGCGCAAAGCTGACACACTAGTCTGTGCTTTCTTATCATTGATAGCATTGCCTTTTACGACATGGTTCCGACACTCATTACTTCATGCATAAAATCAAACCATACACGACACGAAAAATGTCACAGGATTGTGCAAAATGCTTGTATCCCTACCATGGTGGTAGCCATTGCAGAAAAGAGAAATCGCTCGCAGTAGTCGCTGCACAAGAATAGTCCCGTTGAAATCGACTCTGACAGATTTTCTGGTGCGGTTTCCTATTCTAGTACCTATTTTTCTCTTAGCTAGTATACGTTTCTCTATTTCCGTTTGTAACAGGAACATTGCCACCTAAAACAGCAAGTCATATACACTTACGCATATGCCACCAATTGTCAACTGATCTGATGATACGCTTCTTCTTTTTTTTCTTATTGCAGCAAATAGACGGCGAAGCGTTCCTCTTGCTCAACCAAAGCGACATTGTTAACATTCTGAAGATCAAACTAGGACCTGCGCTGAAGATCTTCAACACAATTCCCAAATTTTAATGATTATGTCTTTTCTTAACCACATGTAAGAAAATACCAATTGATCCATTCCCCCAGGTCCCTAAAACTATGAAGAGCAGAACACGTACATATTAAGTATGTCTCAAACCGCGAGCATGCTTTTGTCTCCCTGACAAATTTGTCAAGTTTCGCCTTTGACAAGTCTCGTTGTTGAAAATCCTTCTTTCCAATTTTTGACCAAATTCACTGAACACTTGTTCCCTGCTTACACACGAACAAGTAAAAAATAATTAAGAAAATTGTCAAGGAAAACTCGCTAGCGTGGAACCAGCCTTGCCTAAACACTCTTTAACCTCTAATATCAAAGAACAAATTCTCCTATCTTGTCCCCATTCTTTTCCTATAAACGTACTGGGGAGAAGTTATTGAAATATCAAGAAAATTCACCTTGCGTGATCATATCCTTAATTCTCATGACCTCAGGGGTTGAATGAACATTGATGTTACAAGGAGAAATTTCATGCTGATCATTGTTAGGGCTTGAAGGGTTAACCAGGCGCATATAACTTGTATGTCTCGTAGTATAATGATTGTTACACTTCAGGGTTTCATACATGAATTCTAGTCCTAGTACTCTCTTATCCATTACGAGTGCCTACAGTTGACGTTATATAAGACAATTTTTAACGTCCACCCAACTCTCAGAAAACGTCGATGGCCGTTTCCAAAGTCCTTCTATCACTGATATCGCCATCTTTGAATTAGTGCTATAATTGAAAATTTTGCAACATGTTCGGTCTGTTCCCGCCTCAACAAACGTTTTGGCTGGGAATTGAAATCATTCTTGATCCATGATGCTGTTTCATTCTTAAAAAAAACTGTCTCTTATAATCTTATAACGTCACCCCTAGGCGAAGTGATGAAGAAAGTACTGTGACAATATATAGTTAATTTAGACCAAGCCATTGTGCTTTTTCTTCCATAAAATATATTTTAGATATCAAAATAATCTACGTTGAAGTTATTGCATCAGTACAAAAAGAAGTCAAATAAGTGTCATGCAGTCACTTTTTAAATCTTTAGAAAAGTAAGCAGTCGAGCAGGAGATTTATGAACGTTTGGTTTGCGTTCTTTGTATACGATATAAATGACTGTTGAGTCTTTGAAGAAAAAATTCACTTTGCTCTTATTCGTTTCTATATGTGTACTTTGCACCTAGAAATGTTTTGTAGTTAGCAACATGAATAAAAATGTTTTTATCTTGTGAAAAGATTTGTTGTGATAATACGCGAATTGGCCACCATTTTAAACCGGGGCGATGTGAAGCAAAATACATGGGAATCTCTGTTGACAAATAATTTCTGTACAAATTGACTTCGGAGACTTCTAAACTCAGTTAACTTAAAATAAAGGGCAAAAGATCTTGTCGATCGAATTTGAGAAGACCAGGTTTGGTGGAATGTGGGCAGTATTCGTTTCCAGACATCAGTGCCTGTCTATAAATAAATCGTGCGTGTTTAAAAGTACTTGGGGATCACGCGGGAAAGTTGAGGCCTCGATCCGCTTCACTCAGTAATATCTTTGGCCAGATATCTTTAGTTTTCGCAGTTTCAATATTTCAGAAATTGGTTTTTCTTATGTCATTCCGGTGGACATCTGTTCGGATGGCTTAATCGACTGAGAAATTCGGATTTAGTTTTAAAGAATACACTCTGTTTTTTTTTATAAGAACCTTTGTTATAAGAACGTCGATGCTGAGGATAACCAAAATTTTAAGAACGTATTAACATTCCTCGGGCTGAGAGTCGATTAACAACTTTTTTATTTTGCCAATCTGTATAGGAAATCAAGGTAACAAATCTACCCGATCGCGGTTTGTCATAATCAGCAGTTCTTGATACCATATCTCAGCAGGCAATGCACTTTGATAAGTTTCCTCGATTTACTGAAATACATGTAGTGTATACCATGTAATTTAAGAACATCTTAAGAACGTTTTCAGCCTCAAATCGCAAAAAAATATAAGAACGTTCAGCCTCAGCTCCAAAATTAGACGTTCTTATAAAAAAAAAACTGAGTGTATTGGAAAACCAATTTCCTCAAGTTCGTTTTCGACGGGGCAAATTTGTCGCTAAAAGTGAAAAAGAAAGGTCAGTTACGTTTTCGTAAATTTTACAGGGTAATCTGAATCCGGGCAAGATCGACGCGACAAAACGGCTTTCAGTTCGAAGAAGGAATGTGTGATGAGCCCAAAGACCGTCCGCCCAGTTCAAAGGCCGGATAACTTTATCCAGTGGATAAGTCACTATCCGACAGTTTCAATCTGTGCAATTCCTCGTGCACAAGCGAATATGCACTCTCTAGCCATAGCTTAGTTGGGGAGTGTACGAAAACCTTGGACAACGTTTAATGTAAAGTATATTTTAGACGCTGAAGAGTGCCTTATCCAGCGGATAAAGTTATCCGGCCTTTGAACAACTGGGGCCTGAGCCCGTTATTGAAAACAACTTGCCGAACCTGTTGAAAAGCCGATTGACGCTAATCCCCGACTAAAAGTTAACCGAGGTTTTCATTTCGCTCGTTAAAAAATGTCTTAGATAGCAAATTCTAAGCTAAAGGCAAAGAAAAGGGTCCAGGCCCAGTTGTTGAAAGTTCAATGAAGCTAATCCTGGATTTACCTGAACTTTGCTTCAAGTATATTTACTAATCCGTAGGGATTCGTCCAAAAGATTTTTGTCCCTCAGTTTTGCCTTAGAGTTTTCTTTACCATTATATTAAAATCAGCCTTTAAAATCGTCGAGAGCGAGATGAAAACCTCAGTTAACTTTTAATCATGGATTAGCATAATCGGTTTTTGAACAACCCGGCCCAGACTGAAGAATTTGGGACGACGGTATTCTTTTCCTTCACCACCCCCCACCCCCCTCCACCCCTTCTCTCCATATCGGTTAGCCGGAAAGTAATTTCCGAACGTTGAAAAGATAGACAATGCGAAAAGGAAGCTGCCTAAAGTGCCAGTACTAGTCGCCAAGTATATTTCACTTTCCTCATGGAGGTTTGATCCCCCCTCCCAAAGTCCACCATCGATCCGGGAACCTTCATGACAACCAGAAAAAAGTGCCCGGATGTACCGTTCCATGAGCGTGTTCGCCATTTTAGCGGTACAGGAATACTTTTCACTATCATGTCTGGTCTAGGAAGGTATCCTTTAAACATCCCGTCTCTTTCTGACGCTTTTCTGGGTACTAGTCAACGACGAGACCGGCTGGATTTCGATTACGACGACAGACGTAACTTCAGAGAGCGGGAGCGAGATCGCAGAGACGATGACTACAGGCGAGACAGCGGCGGCGGTAGTGCATCGAGAGGCAGGACTTCCCGGGATAGATATTCACCTGAAGTAAGATAAATCATGTGTAATGAAAGGCTTACATGCTTAAAGCGGTTAATGTAAATTAATAGTTACAAAGAACACATGGTATATAGGAAAATGGTGTGTTTATCAAATGGAATCTATGAAAGATTCGAATTATTCATGATCAGTGACTCTACAGCATGCTTTTGCAATTTTGTTTCTAGGACACCGTGACAGCTCGTAAATTTATTGCGCTTCATAGCTTGTTTACCTCCTTTTCCCTTGGTAGGCTACAACTTAGCTTAATATTATTTTGGGTTTCAAAGACTTTCGGATTTAAACTATTTCTAATGTAACAAGTCTTGTATTGTAGGTGTTGAAAACTTACAGTCAATTTCACTTTCTTCAAAACTCGCTTGGCAAAGTTCTTCGGCCAATCACTTGTAGCACGGTACCTTATATGGAATATGAGTTATGACAAAACCTTCAAGCAATCAAAGAATACTAAGATCATTATCGTGATTATGAAAATGTTTATACAGAATGACCTACTGTCTTTGTTTTCTGTGGGGATGTTGTATAATTTGAAAATGGAATTGAACCCACTTGCTGTTAAAGAAAGTCACCAAAATAATTAATTTGCTGTTGGAGTTGGGAGATAATTTCAACAACTGCTTTGATCACGAGCGGTTTATGGACAAGAAAATCAGTGGACAAGTGAAGAGCCCATGTTGTCACATCAGGAAACTGTAAAAGTAGTAAACACAACATGTTAGTGTGAACATTTATACAGCAGCCTTGTATATACATGTAGCATTGATGGGTTAAGTGTATGGGAATAAAATTAATATTATTTATACATGTTAAAACATTTTACTAACTCCAAGCTTGAGGTTCTGGCTTCCTAAGCTGCATTGCCATAAGGCCATTCTCTTAAATCAAAGCAAATTTCAGTCAATGGATGGCCAAAGTAATGTTCTACAAATCAAATGTTTGCGTTGGTGAGTTATCTTATGTTGTGGGTGCTAGCTTGATTCAGAATAGTAACTGGCCCGAGTCCTGTGGATAGCTTTTCTTTTAAAGTTCAGCCTTTCGACATCTTGCGTCAGTGTAAGTGTGTGAGGTTCCCTCGTTGGAATATGAAGGGGTTTGTTATCCATAAAAATGTGAGGCAGGCAAATGCAAGCTTTTCTGCTTGAATCTGTCCTTCATTTTTCATGGCCCTCAGTTGATGAATGATGCCACTTCTTAATCTACTTGAAAAGTTGAAACCTCTCAAGGCTGCTGCCTAACGGGCGCCCGGTCGCCAGAGGCGCCCAAGGTAAGAGCATGGGCGACCAAATTTCGGTACAAGGAGCCCGCGCGGGCGCCTGACTTAACACACGGCATTAGACTTAACCTCCTTGTACATTATATTCCTTTAGCTGGAGTAGGACTTTAAACAGTGGAACTGTTGATATGGTTAGCGATGATGCGATTAGGCAGTATAAAATTTCCACAAGTAAACCGTAAATTATGTAAACCTAACGTGTTCAACTGTGAAGCTTTGTCGAAACGAACGAAGCCATCGTTTCCGAGTCCGGATGGCAGTTGAAGACTGGGTCTGAGATTTGACTTCCAAATATGGAATAGCAAAATTATGGGCTGTTTGTTGCCTATGTTGACATTCGTGCAGTTCATCGTTTGCTTGGGTTTTCGTCGATTTGATAACTTTTTTGTGGCGAGAATGGGAAGCTATCTTGCGTGCTATCGACTGGACGTGCTTGATGTTGGGAGTTTTTCCTTGAGTAAAATACAGTACTATTTGAGGGGCTAATTAAGCTCTTCTAAAATGGAGCTGTTTTGGACAACTCCGAGCTGTTTTGGAGAACTTATAAGACTTAAAAAAATGATCTTTTGAATTTACAATGTAGTTACATTGACATAAAATTCTTTTATAGCACAGAATCAGATAGGAAAATGTTATTCAATTTAAATGATTCCTCAAATGTTTAGCACTTCATTTAATGAGATCCATCCAGGCTAAGGTTTACATAAGGCACTTGATGTTCTGTTCTGTTTTTCCTGTTCATGTATAAAAAAGGCAAGGAGAGGATTGGTCTACTTTAGAAAGTTTTTGGAAGACTAGTTAAGTTGTCATGTGGAACACAACTGTTACTGAACAAATGTGAAAGTCAAGTAAATAATTCTGAGTTGAAATTACCTACTGTTATGTTATTCTTTTATTGTGAAAATTGTGAAAATTCCTTTTACACGCAAATTAAGCCCCTCAAATATTTTTCCGGCTCATGAATGTGTATAAGAAAGGTAAGAAGCAGTTTAATTGTTACATTTTAGAAAATTCTTTGAAGGCTCTTCTAGGTCACATTGAACACAACAGATGTGGAAGTTAATTGAATAAATTAATAAATGAAAGTAAATAATTCGGTTAATTCTTGTTTACGTGTTATTTATTAGGCCCGGCGAATTCTTATTAAAGTGTGCAAGAACCTCTATAACCTATGTAATGATCTTGGAAAAACAATACATGGATTTCAAACTGGGCTCCTAACAATGTGGCTCGGGCTCCTAACTTTAAACTTTAGGAGCCCGAAGGGCTCCCTAAAATTTTTCTTAGGCAGCAGCCTTGCCTCTATTTATAATGTTAGTGACGTTATTATCAGTACTTAATACTGGAATTCTTCAACAGGTTGAACTTGAAATAAAAACGTGTCACACATGTAGGTTTGTTCATTTTACTGTGAAGAACATTCTTGGTTTTTTTTATAATCCTTGGAGTAATAAGGATTAGTAGACAGCTGGTACTTTATGCTGGTACTTAAAAGCTGGCACAGCCATCTGTTTTGGCTAGCCTGTCAGTTGAATTCTCTAAGAAACTTAGTTTGCTAGCTGTTAATTTTGTCCCCATTACCAATATTCCTTGAGTTTACTGAGGTTGTGTTATTGCATGTTTCTAAACACTGACAAATTGTGTTTATGAAGCGGCTGGCTTAGGCTGTCGCTTTTCCTTCTGTGCAAGACCAGTACATTGTAAGTCGATCAGCTGTTGTTCACATTCTGACAACAGCCCGCTGATGGGAATATATAACAATGTCTTAGCAGCCTCTGAGGTTTATAAGCATCAACCATCACAAGTGATGCAATGATGCATGGCTTTAGTTTTGTACATGTATGAACGTTTCTTTCTGCAGGGAAGAAACTGATAACGAATGCTTCTTGTACTGATCACATTCTTGCCTCTGTTTTGTCACCCCACACGCAGCCTTCGTATTCGTCATATCTTGATGACCAGCGGCAGGATCTTGTCAGGTATCCATTAGATCACTTGGGCAGTTCCCGATCTAATCGTGACAGTAACCGGAATGACAGGAATCGTAATCAGAATAACAGAGACCGCTATCGCAACAACAACAACAACAACAACAGCAATAGTCGGTCACAAAACAACAGAGGCCCCACAAACCAAGGACCTGGAATCTTGGGTGCTAAGCCTGGTGATCGCTCAGTCCCAGAACTGCCAACAAACCCTTTGCAAGTTCCAGGTCTGCTGTAATTAACTGCCTTTGTTCAATCATTCCAGTTTTCTGTAAGAATGATGCCATTTTGCATTTCATTTGTTTACCACCTAACATGGCTTCTGTGTTTGTTGTTGTGGCAAACCTGCTATACTATGAAGATTGTCTTCATAGACTGAAACAATTTCTTGTTTAATTCCTTCTCTAAAACTATTTGTGTTCTTGTTCTCTGTCCACTGATCATGGATGTTTGCATTCATGTTTTTCATTTGTAGTCTCCCTAAATCTGTTGTAAGATTGTTCAAATGAAAATATTTCATCCCACTTGAATTATTACCCCTAGTTGATGATAGCACCATTTCTGTTCAATCTTCACTTGAATTTTCTCCTTGTTGTCAATGGGAGCTTTTGTGTTGGGGATTAAAATACAAAGCAAATAGGGTAAAATACCTGACTGTGAACTTGACTATCCTTGTTAAGAATTACTATCTTGTCATCAGTGTAAGCACCCTATTCATGAGGCCATTGTCTTCCCCATCAACAAAACTACATACAGCTTTACCACAGCTGTTCAATGACATCTTCATCTGCTGTAATTTTGTTGGTGCTGTACATTGTAACAATTCTGCACATACCACAATGTCATGGATTTACAGCTGTAGATTGGTCATGTTTTCTGGATTACTTCACTTACATGCCACTCTCTCTTGCAAAGAGTTTGAACTCAACACTTGAATGATTTTAACTGCCACTGGATTTTAGTATTTTAATTTGTGACATCGTTATTCTCTTTACAAATAACGTGTGCCCATTAATGAAGGTTTTATTCAGTTCTCAAGCGCTTGAAGGCAATACTTGAGTACCCTCATACCACATTACAAGAGGAGAATGTTATGTTTTGAGAGGCAACAAAACTGAAATGGTCCTTGCATCATTGATGCACAATTTGTACAGGATTCTAGTTTGTGTACAACACTCAATCTTGTTATGTATTCCTGTCATCTGTCAGTATAACACTGTTCTCATTTGAGCCTGTAGCATGTAACAACTGTAAGTTGTACAGCTGTATCATTAGTTTATGTATTGCTACTGTTGTGCCATGAGGGATGTAAACCAAGACACCAAAAAATACCTGTTAGCCATCTGTCTCACTATTCCTGCCCATAGAAACATTATGTGTGCAATCGTTGGTGGAGTTTTATTGGAATCATAGGCTGTTTACAAGAGTGTCTTATACTATATGCAAACCTGGATACGGTTCTTCAGAATTTGGATATTTTTGTCCCATTTCACTACAAACACAAGCTTTTTATGTTCTTTGTCAATCCAAAGCCAGTCTTCGAGACTATCCCATTCTGGTACTCGTAAACATTACTATGGCCTCGCCTGTACATGATATTTGCCAATATAGTTGTCAGACTTCCTGGATTCTTTGATGCTGTAAATGTTCAGCAAAGAAAGTTGTACATGAACATTGACATATGTCAGATAATTCATTGCATGTGGTGGAATATTCTCAGCTCAGAAAAAAAGCCAAATAGTATGAAATCCTGCCCAATAACATCATTCTCAGACGTGAGATTAACTCTGTAGAACGGTGTTTCACTTGTTCTATTGGTCATTACACAGTTCACAGTTCACTGCCAAAAAGGATTTCTCATTGAGGAGTTCACCATGCTTTCTGTAATGCCATGTGTATTTGGGCTTGTTATTGCGTGGATTTAACTTTTGAGAAGGTCAGGAGGTTACAAACTGAGTAAAACCCTTCACCCTAATCAATGTTCCAGATAATTTTCAAAGTCAGGGTGTCGATGAAACGGGCTCAAACGATATGGATCTCTTCAGATCCTCTTAAATTTATCATTTTTAATTTATTTATGAAGTCAGGTTATCAGCTTTGTCGGAGACCTCTCTCTTTTCTGAAACATTGCCATTTCCACCAGACACTGTGGTGAAAAACATAGCACCTTGATATAGAGGGGTTAGCTAGACCTGTGTTTCCAGAGGACTACATACTATAGAATAGCATGAAGTGAATCTCCAATGGCAATATGGCTGGTGTGAAGGCAGAAGTGGAGGCTGTTACCTGCTATTTGATGGTGCTATTTGAAGCCAACAAATATTTAACACACCAAGAAAGTGGAAAATGGATTTGCACTCTTTAACTGTTACAACAAGAGCCAACTTTATTCTTGCATTTTATTGTTCCTCTATGTAGTAACATGTACTTGAACATCATTATTGCCACTGATCACAGTGATAATAATACTCTCTTCTGCAGTCTCCTTCATAAAGAAAAAGAGCAAAAAGTTGGAAATGGAGAAAAAGTGGCAGGGGGATGACAAGAAGAGCAAGCTTGCGCTAGTCATCATTTCACTTTCTCTAGATCCTTATTTGTCTCTGCTCAACCCCCATGCTCTCATTATTTCACCCTCCTCATTTGTCTCCGTTCGAGAGCGAAAGAGGCCTTTGCAGAGGAGAGAGATGAAGAAAGTACTATGTTCATATATAACCTGTCTAAACCATAATACTGCTCCACAGAGATGGAGTATCACTGAATGTCATACATGTACCATTATGCCCTGTTTTCTCTTTTAAGTTTGCCTAAATCTCTGCTTGATACCCTCAACATTACATGTAACTTTGACACAATAATTACATTGTATTATCACCACGTAAGTCAAGTCAAATCAAAGTACCTGTAGTTCAAGTGCAGGTGACAGCAGTATTCAATTTTCAAAATTAAAGGTGTTCACACGAGCCAGTTCATACATATACAAGTACACGTCCTTTGTGCGAACAAGGTGATATTTTGCAGTCTGACTACTTAAACTGGGCCACATCGGTTTTATCTCCAAATATTTTAATTTAAGACTTTCCTGATGAGAACTTTGCAATCCAGAGAATCAAGAAGATGTCCTTCTCAAAGAGTCCAATTTCAGATTATTGGGGGTGGGGGGGGGGGGGGACATCTTCTTTAGTATTAGGAGAATGTACGTATACCTGTATATGTACCTTCATTAATTTTCTGAAATATTTTGTTTTGTATGTATGAGGAATCATTAGTTTCAATTCTAAAACACTCAAAGAATAAGGAGCAAAGTATGAAAAACTGAGGAATGTGCTCAGCTCAATCCAAAAGTTGAGGAAGCTTTTGTGATAATGTTATAATTTCAATTATGTTCTTAATTATTGAAACAGTTTTTCTTCATTGCTGGAGTTGGAGCCCGAAATAGTTGCCTTTAAGTAATTATTACATCATTGTAAACTCCGGTCCGGTCCATTTGCCAAGGAAAGGAAGAATAACGTCATTTTGAATGATATCCTGAAGTGTCCAAATTTTGCAATGCAAGCCGCAAAGGTGGAGCACCCAAGTTTCAGTATTTCACTGTCAACTTTACCATAATTATGTATAATGATGTATGCAAATTTTGTTTCCGAAGTAAGTGTTTTAAAAGTACCCTGGTTTGTACATCATGTACAAACCCTGTCCTGTGTGGCTATACTATGTACATGTGCACTTGTTAGAACCTCAATGAAAGTGAGAGGAACAAATTTGAATGGAATGCATTGTGTTTTTAGTTTTTTTTGTAGCTTGCCACAAAGGGCTTTACCCTTCTCCAAATGATGTGGGTTACGATGATGAACGAGCTAGTTAGGTAACACCTGTATACTATACTGCAGGATGATAGAATGGTGCAGTTACATGTAGAATGCAATGTAAGCGCATTTTGAAGACATTCACTGTGCTTAGCAGGTGGAGGGTAAAGCATTCAGGTGTTGAGTTCAAATTCTTATCCAGGTAACTGCTGTAAGTGTGGTTTGCATTTTGTACACAGTTTGCATAGTTATATTCTCAGTGCTCATTTTGAACTTCTATCTTTAAGTTTTACAATGTACATGTAGTGTTTGAAAATTCATGTAATGTGCTTCATTAATTGGAACTAACCTCGCACCCTGCGTCATACAGGGTTAGGAATGGCTGGAAGTGGTCTGGGGACTGGTCTGACAGCCCAGTTGGCTCAACAGCAGCAGCAGCTGATGGCCATGGTGCAGACGCAGTCTCTACTTGCTGCCATGCAGGCCCAGGCCAATGCAAATGCACAAGCCCAGGTGCAGGCGAGGGCTAAACAGGGCTCCGCCATGGGATTGCTGCCAACCCCACTGATACCAAGGAATCAGTCAAGGGACTTGCAACGGCAGAATCGCAAACGGGGAAGGAATGACAGCTGGGGTGGAGGAGGTAACTATGGAAACAAGAGAGACCGGTTTGATAACAACCGCCGGCAACAGGGTGGCAACATGTACAGGGGACAGAACCAGCAGAATAGAGGCAGGCAGTATCAGCAGAGTCAACAGGTCAAGAAAGCTGTGACACCTGATAAGGAGAAAGAGAAGGCAGAAGCTGAGGAAGAGGAAGTACAAGACCAGGGGGAGGAGGAAGAAGAAACTGCACAAGGTACAAGGTTTACCTTTTATTTTATAATCCATTAAATGAAAACAGTTGTACACACTAGAGGATCTGCAAACTCCAATTAACAGTGGCCTTACATGTACATGAAAAAGGGGCAATTAAATAAATTGGCAGTGCTGACAAAAGGGGTGTCTGTCAGTTTTTTGGCTAAGAAAAGTATGCCAGTTTACACCTTTCAATGGAAGGCCTTCAGTTTTTCTGCTTTGCTCCGTAGCTGCAGAGAGCTTCATGTTCATGTAGCTGTCAGCTAGTCGTTTCTTCAACCCTGAGTATTTGTGTTCCTGTCACTGTATTCAACTTTTGGTTTTCCACATTATACACAACAAAACTGAGAAGGGAAATAGATTTTGTGTGAAAGCAGGTTGTCAGAAATATCATGTGCTGTTGATTTTTTTATTGGTATTGTTTTCAGGTGATGATGAAACTGAGGAATTGACATCAACACAAGAAGAGGACAAGCAAGTTGATGCAGCTGAAACCAAGAAACCTTTAGAATTCAATGATCGTCCATTACCAAAGGCAGTGAACTTCCTTGGAGAGGATGTTGATGCTTTGATGATCTCACTGTTTGACAAGAAAAGGTCCAAGTACATTTGCCAGCAATGCAAGATCATCTGCAATATACCCGTGGTATGTACACTTTTTCATGCGTTATGCCAGCTTGCATGTGCAGATTACCAAAGCTCACATCATTAGTGTCCAAATCAGCTTAAAACACTAGGGAGCCACCTTACACAAAACATTAATTTTATTGTGTCGCACTAAAACTCGAAATAATTATTGAATCACCTGTCATGTCCTTTGTCATTATAGTGAATGGTGTACTAAATGGAAATTTAGCCTTCAAATCCAAATCACTCCAATTTGGCTTTCAATGAAGGAGATGTAGTTCAGCTTTCATTTTTTATCTCTCCAGTAAATGGAATGTTAAAGTGCCATCATAGACTAATCCTTCAAATTTAAACCCCAAGATTTGGAAAGTGAAAAATAAAAATTCAAGTAAGTAATAAAAGTAGTAAACCTAGTGGCTAAAGTGAAGTGAGTAGTGAAAGTAAAATCAAAAGCAAGGTTCAAATCCATGGCAAAATGCACGGTTAGTGAACAGATGATGAATGGTTCACTAAGCCATTTGAAACAGTTATAGTGAGTGGGTGAATATATGGTGAACTGTGAGAAATATTTTTCAAACCCGTTTCTTATTGATCGGTGGTACATGTAGTTTTTATACAAACTAACCCCATGCCTTTCTCCATCAAAATTGTTAAAAATAGAATTTCTAACAAACGAACATTGTGCTTTCCAGATTTTTGAGAAGTTAACGTATGCCTGGTCACTATTGATAGGGTTAAGTCATCGGGATTCATGTTTTTGCAGTGGACAATAGTTACTGTCAACAAATTAATCCCCCTTTGGATTGCTTTTGTTTTCAATAATAATGGTTTCATTAAGATTTTGAACAATTGGGCAAGAGGTCAGTGCACCTGTGCAGGATGTACTTAAATTGGATATGGTCTTTTATTGAAAAAGCTGGTTGAGGTGTTAAAAACAGCCCGGCAATGTCGTTTTTAGGGACAGTAAATTTGCTTTGTGCTCAGCCCTTAATGAAACCCCTTCAATAAGTGTTAGTGCAAAGCTTATTCATAATTCTGGTTACATGTTTGTTTAGAGTTTTTATAAGCATCTGCTTGGCAAGAGACATGCCCGTACTGTTTTGGAGAAGCAAGGAAAGGAACTTGACGTGGAGGAATTCAAGAATTTCAGTCAGGTATGGCAATTAAACATTACACTTGCACACAGTCCGTGAGCTTAGCAGTAAATGGTAATTCCCTAGCCTTAAATATAACCATGACTTTTCCACTTAAACTGGGCTCTGTGTTTTTATATTTGACTGGGTTTTGCATAATAGCTGGTAATCCTTTAACACTCACTCTTCTTTGATACTGTTTACGGTGCTGCACTAAGTGGTTAATTTAACTTCTGAAACATCTGTTGATGAAATCCTGAAGTGTCACCATTCAAACAGCAGCTTTTCAGCAGCACTTTGCAGTGGTGCTGTTTGTTCTAGTGCATTAATTTTTTTAATTGTTTTTATAGGATTTCTTGTGAATGACAGCACCCTTTAATTCTTGAAACTCCAGACATCCCATTAATTATTTCTTCGCAAAAATGATTTGTTTGGAATCTATATGAATTGATGAATTAGAGCTATTAAAATGACGTCTGCATCTAAAAATATTGGCTTAGAAACAATGCTTTTAAGTAGTGTCTAAAATTGTTCAAATTAGTCTCCAGGAATATCTTAAAGTAGATGACATTGCCCCTTTAAAAACCACCTCTGAAAGGATTTTTTTGAATAAAAGGATGAGAGAATAAAATTGTTGGGAGATACACTATCATGTGTATGTGGTGTTATCTTGTTATTCAAGGAAATTGCACCTAGCAAGAAGGTGGAGACGGAGAGCAACTTGTCTCCGACAAAACATGATGAAAAAGAGAAAGTTGATACTCCAGAAGCATCAGGTCCATCTGCAGTCCAGTCACCTGGTGCTGAGGGAAATGTTGACTTTGTCAAGTACACCTGTGATACAAGGAAAACAGCTATGAAGGAAGGAAATATCATCACCATCTCGTCTGTTACCCACGCACGAGTCAGGATTGATGGATTTACGAGTGGAAGGAACATGTTAGGTAAACAAAATATACTTTGCTGTGATGAAGGACTAATGCAACATAATCAAACATAATCACTTTACAGTGCCAAAATTACAGCATTCCTTGTCAACTTAGTTGATAAATCCCATTGTTATATACCTAGACTTTCACTCAACAAAACGAGCACTGTGATTGGTTGATTCTTGGTCACGTGCCCCTGATCAAATACAAATGTATCCCGACCAGGATACAATTCCGCAGTTGTTGCCCTCTCAGTTGTTTGTTTGTTTGTTTTGCTGTGATTGTTGAAGGGAAAGTTTAAATATATAACAAAGCACTTAATGTATGGTCCCTTGGGAAAAAACTGTTTCGCTCCGGACCATACATTAAGTGTATAGTATTTGTTGCCACTCCCTCAACGACGCAGCACCGCAGTTTCTTCAAAAACTAACTCGCTTATTTATTTGACACATGCATCAGCTTGCTTGCCGGGTTTGTAGTAAGGTGTTAAAGCTTCAAGCTCTAATAGTAATCAGTAACTTATAATTTATTATCTGCTATGTTTAGAGTTGTTTTTTCCTCACAAAACCCATTAAATTACTACAGCATGTAGATGTGAATGCAAGTCATCCTCTTGCCTGTCGCCACCTTGAATAATTATGGTTTTCCTTTGTCTCAGGTTGCGAGTTTGTCAAAGCAGTGTCTGGGTTTAACTGCCGCCTTTGCAAGACCTTTATCCGCTGTGGAAATGATGTACTCAGTCACATCAAAGGGAAGAAGCATCACAGTAATTACAAGGTGAGAACTCTGCTGTTGGATTTATTTAAAAATCTCAAGCCAAAATGAAAAGGCACACCATTTAACCTATGCCACTGCATGATATTAGTATTATAAAGGAAATAAAGGGAGATGCAAAGAATCAACCATAACTGCGTGATGCAGTTAAGCCTTAATGTGTTGCTCGTGATGGACTGTGTGACTGCATGATGTGGTTCCTAAGTCCAACCCACAAAAATTACCCTTCCCATCCGATCTAGAACACGGAGGGTTGTGGGTTCAAATCCCATCTGGGGTTCAGATTTTTTCTGTGTCCTCTTATGGTGGATTCTTTACATCTCCCTTTACTTCCTTTATAATATCATGCAGTGACATAGGTTGGTTGGTTGGAGGCTCCTTCATAGGCGAGACATTTCTTGCAATTAATGTGACTGCGTGATGCAGTTAAGCCTTAATGTGTTGCTTATGATGGACTGCGTGATGCGGTTCGTAAGTCCAACCCACAAAAATGACCCTTGCTCGCAAACAAGGCCTCAGTAGCTCAGAGGTTAGAGCATCCGATCTAGAACATGGAGGGTCGTGGGTTTGAAACCTATCTGGGGCTCAGATTTTTTCTGTGTCCTCTTATGGTCGATTCTTTACATCTCCCTTTATTTCCTTTATAACACCTTCATTTGTCTTTTTTTTTTTTTTTTTTGTCTTTTGCTTGGTTCTGCAAGAGATTGTCATTTCTTTGGCTTCAGTAAAATTTACAGTGCTACTCATCAGAAGAAAGAAATTCTCTTGCTTTGATATTCTCAGTCAACACAAACTAATTTATCTGACAATGAATGATGGTTCCTTTACAATGTAAGTAAGAAGCACTGTTAAGAAGACAGAAAACGAACTGACATTTGAATTATCATAAGCATTTAGAGTTTCGTTCTTAAGTTACATGTACTATTGTCGCGTGTGCGAGATGTTTTTGGGTGGAGACGGTTTTTGTGGGGAATTTTTAGGTAAAGTTTGGTGCCAACCTCATTACCGTTTTTGAGGGTTTTTTGGGTCGATTACCGTGTCTTTTTTAGGAAGAGTTTTCCGCAACTGCTTATAAACAAGCACAGTAATTTATTAAAGGTTAGCAAGGTGTAGGATATTATGAAGGAGAACCTTTATTGATTTGTAATGCTCAGGGTTGCCCCTACAGATGCAAAAAGCTGTCTGTTATCAATGGGAGCCCTGAGCACAACAATGTACTAAAACTACAATATACATATACATTAAACTAATACTGATAATAAAATAGATAGACAACTATGTACGAATAAAAATTTAGAAACAAATAAATACGAAATACCACCAAGATAGTTCGTTAAAAAGAGTGCAACCATAGTAGTAAAAAGATCGTTTTGCCATCTCAGTCCTCACAGCAGGCCGATGTAAAAGGTTGCTTTGTCTAGTGGCGCGCGCATGGATTATATTATTACGTTTAAAATATCCTTTAAAATATTGGGGACATTGACCTTGCAGGCATTTCTTAATAACCAGGAGTAACCGGGTATTTATCTGTGTCTTCTTCACCCCTGTAGAATTACATCCAGGAACATCCTCAGTACGAGGAACATCAGCTGGCAAGGAACAAAGAGTTACAGACGGTGCTGGAACCAAAAGAAGGAGAAGAAGTAGTGTTGTATGAAGTTCTAGATAAGGACATTGAATCAACTGCTTCGAAGCCACGAAACCGTCATAAGGAGTCGCAGAGTGATGAATCAGACGAGGTAACTGTTTGTTATTGATTTCTGGTTTTGACAATGCTTCTTGGGTTTTTCCTACATCTTCAATAATTGTATTTGAATCTCAGGTTTAAAGCTGGACCATTGGTTCACTTGGCGCTGCCATCAATATTTGCTAGTATCTCAAACTAGTAATAGTTTTTCAGGTCCAAAATCTTTTCCAAAGCTTGAGAAACACACTTAATGCCATACTGCAACTTTACCTTACGTTCATCATTTTTCCAGAACCTTACTAAATGACTACCCTCGTGCAGGTATAGTTGCACCAGACAAGCTGCTGAAATAGACACTTCTCCAAAATGGCAGCCAAAAATCCAAATAAGCTAAAATTAAAACCGTATACCAGCACTAGAAAGAGCACTTTTACTTTAGTGACCCTGCAAAGTTTCAGCATGTTAGGTGTCATATCAGCTGAGAAAATGTAAGTTGAAAAATGAAAAATTTACAGATGTTTGTATGACTGGGGGTGAGACGTATACCCCCAGTCATACAAACGTTTGTAAATTTGTTAGATTTCATCTTACATTTTCCAAGCTGGTATAACACCCAACTGTGCTGAAACTTTGCAAGGTTACTAAAGTAAAGGTGCTCTTTCCATTGCTGGTATCAGTTTTTCATTCAGTTCAATTTTAACTCATTCAAATTTGTTGCCACCATTTTGAAGAATGGTCTATTCCTGGGTCTTAAAACATTTAATCAATTTTATTTTTGAGGGGATCTGAATTATTTTACTTCTACTTCATCACAGGTACAGATAACAAAGTTTGTGGTAGCATCTCAGTCTTCTGATGAAGCCGACCACTGTGAAGCAACCGACTTGGATGTTGACGTGGATGGCATGGAACATGTGAACGAAGACTCTTTTATCACAGATGAAAGCATCGATGAGCAAAAAGCAATGTTCACGTCAACAGAATCTGAGGAAGATCTCTTATATGATCCTGCGGATATAACGGGTGGTGATGAGTTACAGGAAAATCAGCCGTCGATGGCAGCAGGACCTCAAGTGAGTAGAATGTTATGTGCATTGACAGTGTGCATGTTGTAGGTGGTTTACTACAGGAGCATTTGGCTGTTCAAGTTATCACCAATTTGGACCCATCATGCTGTTGCGAAAGGAATGAAATAAGTCGCCCGACATTAAGGGATTTGACCTCATTTGAGCCTTTTGGCCCCAGGGAGAGAATTTTGAGTGCAAAACTGTTTCACAAAATTGAATATGTCACAGGAGAAGTTAATACTACCTCTTGCTTGCTCGTCAATTCTCCCTGCCCCATAGGTTGTATCATAAGCCTTCCTCTTCCTTCTTTCAGCAAATTCAGCTACTCAAGGCTAGGTTCTTGCTATGTGGCCTATACGACAGGATCCAGAGGACTGTATTCTACTGTTAGTGATCCTGTGGGTGGAAGGGTTTGTCAGTCAACCCTTCCTTACCCCTTACCCCCCCCCCCCCCCCTTACCCCCCTTTCCCAGATGCCATAAAACTCATTTACAGCATAAGCTTTCCCTTATAGTTCATCTTTTTTATGTGACAGGAGACAGAGGACTTTATTCCACTGTGTTTGGATGATTCTATGAAGACTGAGGAACAGGAGGAACCCAAAGAACCCTTGACAGCCACACCCAGACTCGCATCTAACCAGTTGAAGGAAGTGGAGAATGACACACCAGATAGTTCACAGGAAGAGTTTGTTACCCCTTCCAAGGAGGTCACCCCCACTGCTAGGCGTGGTAGGAAGGCTGCAGCAAGGGGAGGGGCTACCAGAGGGGGTTCAGCCAGGGGAAGAGGGCGTGGTCGTGCAGCAAGACGAAGTGGAAGAACTGCCGCTGGGGCAGGCAAGACTGGTAAAGCTAAAAAGGGGAAAGTGGATGAGGATGCCGACAACACCGATGATGTGAACTTAATGGAGGGCTTTGAAATCATAGATGAGATTGGCGACGGTGAAGATTAGAAACTTGATGTACATTTCTTCTGGATCGAGTTTAAAGATTTTCCTTAAGGTTTTAAGCAAAGATTGTTCGAAATTTGTTCTGTTGTTTTCCAGAACTTGCCATTTTGATTGTTCTTAACTTGTAAGCAAGCATCATGGAATGCTTCTGAGAATATTGTGTCGGAGTAAGGTTTGCTTACAGTAACGATGCAAGCATCGGTATAAACACATAATAAAGCCACAAGCTTGTTCGCACTTGCCACTAGCCCAAAAATAAGCAAATCAGAACGAGCCTTCGTGCACGTAGCAGGCACTTTAGCTTTAGACTTTGATCACTTCTTTTTACATTTGCTTGTATTGTGCAATGGCACTAGCAACAAGCGCAAAGCATAAGAGAAAAAACATATTTTCTTCCCTTGTGTGACACCGGTTAAAGTGCTTATATTCCTACGCTTGCCTCTCATGTAAACAGGCCGTGGATAGAATTCTTAGGTCATTTTAAAAGCGGACATTATTTCTCAGTAAATTTAGTGCTTCACAACTGCTTTCTTTTGCTTATATATTTATGTGGATATTCTGTGGTGGCTCTAATTAACTGTTACAGTTCTAATAAAATTCGTTTTCAAACGTTTCTACTCTATGGCCGCAGTCTCATCAGCGCTCGGTTGTTCAAAGTCCGATTAAGCCAATCCTGGGTTAAGATGAACTTTAGAGGGATGTAGCCTTGCCAGAAAACGTCCAGTCGAGTTTTGAACTTTCCATACATTTGTCTGTATAGCGAACCAGCCGTCAACTGCTACGAAAAGTAGTTCGCGGGAAAAAAACACAGGGAAATGTATGGAAAGTTCAAAACACGACTGGACGCTTTCTGGCACAGATACATCCCTCCATTTTTTTTTCTTAAAATCCCTTTCCTCTGCTGTGCCGAGTGCCGTGAGAAAATACTATTTTATCGCCCCATTCGTGTTTCCAGAATGATTCATTATCACTGGGATCTAAATATGTCTCTTCAAGAAAAATCAAGAAGCTTTAATTTTTCGTGATATAGTGGCTGGTGTCTATTCGGCTATTCAAATCCTTGTAAACATTTAGGTAGCGTTGGGAAAATAGAGCTACAAATACTTGGGAGTAGCGCAGGCCTTAAAAAGAAAAAAGCAATTTAGCTCTGAAAAACATACTCGAATGAGCTAAATTTAACAAGGCTAAAACGCGCACGAGGGAGACGCGCGGGCATCACTCTATATTCAGACATTTGATAGATAGATAGTTAGATATGCGGTATGTGTCAATGGAGATGCAAATTTGTGCAACCCTTGAAAATGCGAGCACAACCCCGCTTTTTGCATATTCGAAAGGCGTGCCTGTCTGGTGAATCCGCCATCTTGCCTGAGACGAATTTGCAAAGTATCTGCGTGAAGCGGTTGAGTAAGTACCAACCCTTTCATCTTCTCAGAATTTGTCCACGGCGGTAGCTGCAGACTGCCACAAAGTAAGCATTTATCAAGTCAAATGTTAGATCAGGGAACTCGGCAGTCATGTTAAAATGAATTTGCCACTGAGCGCTAACCCTAGTAAAGAAATGGGAGATTGCATGAAGCAAAGAAAACTTCTCTGACCTCGGCGGGAATAGAACCAAGACCTCCGGATTTGATCGTCCGTTGCTCTAAGCTAGAGACCATGAAAGGGGAACAAGTCATAGGTGATTACGGTGGTGATCGCAACAATGTGAATGTGAAGGGAACAAATGAATTCATTTCAAAGGGTTTCATTCACAACACTGTTATTCCCTGCATAAGACGAGGTACCCTTATACTAATGAAGGGAAGGGAATTAGAGTCACAAATGCCTCTTTGCAAATTTCAGTCACATCAAAATAGAGGGTCTTTTCTCACGTCACGAATAATACAAAATATTCTATCACATTCAGGCAAATATCGAGGGGATCATGTTTTCACGCGTAAATAAAAAAAACGACTACTTTGAATAATGTTTTCCTCTAAACAGATTAGACTATTTACGCTCCAAAGTAACTCAAAGTTACTTAAATCTTTCAACCGGCTTGCTTTTCAATCCCGTTGAAAGACCTAACAGGCTTCTTCTTTCATTGCATATTGCAGACACGTCATCACTTACTATTTGGGGTATTTGCGAGCATGCAGGCAGTGTGTTTATTTTTGCGAGTACGAGCAGTCGTCAAATTTTTCTTCCGAGCACCGAGCACTTTAGAAAATACAGATCGCGAGAAGCGAGCACTTTAGAAAAATACAGATGGCGAGCAGCGAGCACTTCGAGTACTTCGTAAATTTTCGCTAGCTGGAATCTCTCTTTTATTAATAGGATAAATGTTTTGCGCCAAGTAGTAGCTACCTCCAAAACAGAACAATAGTTACAGGCCGAACTGTTAAAGAAAGACTGAAGCCAGTGGTAAGGATGTTTAAACCTTTTTGTTTTAACCCTATCATAACTGATTTATCGTTTTTTATATGTATAAAAAATAACTACAAAGGAGGATTAACGAAATTTCGAGCAATCGAGCACATGTTAACGAGAATGCGAGCATGCGAGCAGTTGCAAAAATTTTGCGAGCACGAGCAAGCGAGCACCCGTGTAATTTTTGCGAGCAATTCGAGCAAAGGCCAAATATTGCGAGCACTTTTAAATTAAATGGGACCATTCGATACCCCTACTATTTAAATTACTAATCGTCTACACTGATACACGTAAATCGTTTTTTCTCGCGATTGTATAGCACAGAAAATGATCGCAACGTTTCGACTGCACATTTACCAGAAACAAAAAGTAATTCACGAATCACATTTAATACCGTGACACCCAGTCGCTCACGAGTCAACCTTAAATTAGCAAATTCTGTTCACGTGGAGGTTAAAAGATCGTAAAATAGATTATCACGAATCATGAATAAAGTCCATGTCACTCAATACCGCGCTTGCACTAAAAGGTTACTTTTCTCTCTGGCTCTCCTAGCGTCAGCTCTGCTCGCTTTCGAAGCTTTCTGGTCGTGCTTTGGCGGCCCTTCGCTTCCCATAACTGATACAGAATTCAGTTCAGGTTAGTCAAAGTTGTCGCCTTTGCATGAATAATTAGAAGCGCTGCTGACCCAGATACAGTTTGTTAATCCATTTACAATCGTATTCTGAGCAACGGTAGTGCTCATTGGGAACTTGAAATCGACAGGGATGTTTTTTAGTTCGTATTCAAAGCGAAACCATCGATCAGGATGTTGTTGAGTCTTCATATGCAACTACGGTCAACTACAATGGTCGATCGGAATATTCTGCACCCTTCACTATTCAAGTAAAATCCTCGATCAAATAGTGCGGTGACATCCTTGACAAATTTGCTGTAAGCAATGTTCATAGCGTCCTTGCTATCAGCTAGGGAGATTACCAGGCGATGTCTTTGACTCTCTGGATACAAGTGAAATCCGTGACAAATTTCGTCTCCACCATGTCCGTCCATGCAAAACACAAGACATATTTCGTTATGATAAGTTCACTTATTACAGAAAATATTTAGCATATAGATACAAAGACCTACAAAGGAACGGCTATGTAATATTATATTTATTGATTTTTTATTTCTATGTATTTTCGTCAATGTTTTCATCAAATATTTTAAATCAGGGCATAACCAGTAAACACTTTCTCATATTATTACTCAATTGAGTTGATCCAAGTACCCAGCGAAACCAAATGAATAAATTCCCGTCATCGGTATTGGAGGTGCCTACTTTATGAGCAATTGAAAACGTGAGTCGCCAGCCCTGGTGGTTTGTTAATAGCCCAATTTCGATATGTTAAAATTCAGCCTGAAACAATAAACATCACTTTGAGGCTCCGGGGAATAAACCCATATAAACTCTACAATTTTTTCCTCGGAGCCTCGAAGTGATGTTTATTGTTTCAGGCTGAATTTCAATACAGTCAACTCTCTCATAGCGACCACTTCTCGTAAGCGACCGCCTCCCGTAAGCGACCTCTTCGTAAACAACCGTTTTGTTTCTTAGTTAAGCAACCAAAACTCAACTTTCTTAAGGGACCGCGACCACTTTTTAGGCAAGAACAGTTTGACATATGCTTTTGTTTTCTGTTTCCGGTTAGCGACCACCCAAAATAATCACGTAAGATCGTTAGTTAAACATTACTCAGAAGTGACAAAAATTCGATTTTTAATGACGCTATCCCGGGCTGAGGAGTTCATGTACTGATAACATGAGACACATTGAAAAGTGCTGTACACTCTACTGTACGTTTCCTGAAACTTGTTGCACGTGAAAAAATCAAGTAAATTAGTTTCTGTTGCGTAATTTATAGCTGATACGGTATGTGATAAATAAATCAATCCAGTCAGTAGTCTTATTTTGTTGGTGACAACAAAATTGCAGTTTAATGTGAAAACATAACTTATATCATTTAGTACTTTTTGCTCGATATCAAAAGTATGTATCCAGGCTACAGTAAAAACAACTTCATTACTGAATAGTCAGCAGATGAGACTCAGGGAAATGAAATTTTTTTGACGAAAATATAGTCATTTTTTATCCCCCAGTCTTGCCTCGCAACTATTCACTGAGCACTCATAACAAAGAGAAAATTACATCACTGTAATTATTGAAGGGGTGTGCGAAATAAGGCCCTAAGTGACCTTTGATGTAAGATCAAAAAAAACTTTATGTTTCACAAGTCAATCCAAGGAAATTTGGAAGGAGAATTTAGCAATTTATCAGAAGTCACTTAGCACTTTTTTTCCAGGCACCCTTTCAACTGTACAATCACTTCCCATACTGCCAACTGAAATTTTTTTCTTCAAAGCAACCACAATCACATGTTATCAGTACATATTTTGTTTATGCAAACAAAGCAGTTTCAACTATAACTAATGTTGCACTTTCTCAGTTTCAATTAATCATTAGCATGGAAGGTATGGGGAGGGGGCGGAGGGAAAGAATAGAGAGCAAAAAGATGAGCTACAGTTACATGTACCATCTTCTGAGAGCTCTTTGTTAATTATCATTTGCAAAATATTGTACACTTTTACTAACCCTTTCACTACCAACATATGAGAGCTGGTTCTCCTAGGTAATTTTGGTGTCATAGCAAAACGCTATCCCCTTATTGTTTTTATTTCCTTAATTCTTGTTACCTGTCTGCTTGACAGTGTATTGAAATTAAAAGGAGAATTTAAAATAATGTGGCTCACTTCTGGAAGAGAAAGGATTAGTGGGAAAGGGAGACTGTTGCACAGGGTAACACTTCACCATGTCCATGGTATCAATTATTTTGCCTTCCGTTAAATGTTTACACTCTATTGAGTGACTACTTCTGAAATCCTTGAAGACTAAGGAGATCAATTCAATTTATAGAATCTTCTGGTCAGGGAAGCACCATTACACGTGTGAAGGGGGGTGAGGGGGAGGACTTTCTGGAAAGGTATGTCAGTTTTTTCACAACCAGCAGGGTACAAGATTTTTTCCAACCTTGAAATCCTTTTTCCTACTTCTTTTGCAATGCAGAAATCTTTTTTCGTAAACTTTGGTTTTCCACGATTTTTTTACCTGCTTTGGGACACCTCCACCCTCCCCCCTTCACATTTCTAATGCTCCATTCCTACCGTGATGTTAACTACAGTGTATCACTCCCATAGTCTGTGAGGATGACATGACAGAGTGGGTGTGGTAAAACCAATTGCACAAGGGTGGGGCTTTTCAAAGGGCACACTCCGGGCGGCGCACTATCCCCTCCATCACTATCATAAAGGATGATATTATTGATATTTTCTAGCTGCCCTTGCCCATTCCTTCACTCCAAATCACCTGTCCACATACCCCTAACTTCGCGAGGTTTTGCAAGTCTCGTATTTCTAGGACACAAGAATATTTTCAGCCTAAAATCGGCAGAAAAATAAGAATATTCATCTTGGGCCGGAAAAACAACATTCTTAAAAAGAAAAAGGTGTACTTGAACTTCCTGTTTTTCTTTTTCTTCCTTTAGAATTTCGTCGACGAGATAAAGTACATTAAGTATACAGGAAACGTTAAAATGGCAAAGAAAGAAGAAACGCTGTCGTATCGATCCTACTCTCACGAAGACGAAGTTAAGAGAGCCAAGTGGTTCAAAGAAGATCTGGATAAAGGTGATGGCTGGTCTGTAGCTGGCGAAGTGCCCGACTACAAGTACTGGATTAAAACCTTCGACGGAGAAGAGGTCCCCACAAAAGTATTGTACGTAGCAAACTTTCCATTCCCCATCAAGGGCTTTCAGCAGTTGTTGGATCCCCAGAATCTGCCGGCTCGTCTGGATTGGGACAAAAATTTTGTGGAACATGAGCTTCTGGAAACCTATCCTGACGATGGAGGGAGTGTGGTATACATGCGATCGGTTTTATCTTTTCCCTTAAAAGATAGATCGTTCGTTTTGTATCTTCCACCAGGAAAACAGATCGATTGGTATGGCAAGCAAGCGCTTTTCTTGATGATGAAAAACTGGCGGCACGCTTCCAAGCCCGAAGGCGAAGATGGCCTCGTTAGAGCTACGAATGGCGGGAATTTCTATGTGGTGCTACCAGACCAAAAGGATCCAGAAAATGCGTGCACCGTATTTGGTTTATCAAACAACGTCTACAACGGATGGGTTCCAAACATGGAGTGGTTGCAGAAGATGATTGTGCCGAACGCATTCAACAATTGGTTTGCCTGTCTTCGGAATGGATATGAAAAGTATTTTAAAAACTAAGCAGCATAATTCTGAGGATGAACACAGGGACTCGTCATTTCAGTTAAAAATTTCACTAATAATGAATACTTTTTGTAGCCAGATCTCTTGTAGTAGAGACACAACTACTTTAATTACGTCACTTTACAACTCGACAAACCAAACTTATTGCATGCGGGACTTACACTACGGCAAAGGACAATTTTATTTAATTTGGGCCAATACTTCCTGAACTAGTATTACTAGTCCTCTTTAGGACAAGAGTTACAATTAGAGAAAAAAACGGCTCTTAAAAATTTAAATTTGAAGGCAAACATAACTGGTTAATGGTTAACATGACGTAGCGTTTACAACGGTTTATTAGATATATGTATGTAGGTGAAAAAGTGTTAAAAAATACTAGAAATGATTCATAACTAAAGTTCATTTCGTCGGTTAAGCTAAGTCTGTCTAGCGATAAAGTTTTAACTCTGAAATTAAATGATCCCCAGATTGGACCGCAAATGATCCCCGATCGCCTCACCATAAATATAGAATGGAATGGACTCAAATCTGGACAGTGGATTTCAACTTTATACACAAAATATTTTTTTTTCTTAATAACACTAGGCGTTATATTAAAAAAATTTAGTCAGTTATAAAAACTATCTGAATGCAAATTTCACAACTTTAAAAATAATAATAATGTAGCAGCTCAAAGCAACAGAACAATTTAGTTATAAACTGGAACATACATGCCTTTGTCCATGATTTACGTACACCATTACAACGCTTAAAATGTGCACGAATTGTTTAATATTTGGGGATCATTTCCGGTCCGGGGATAATTTACGGGCCTGTAGTTCCACAGCTATAATAAACCTCATGTGTGTAACAAGGTGACCCGGCAAGCCTAGGAACTGCTTCTCAAAACCCATCCCCTATTTATGACCAAAATCTGCGATTTTCCTTACACTAATTATCACCTGACTTAAAATTCTTGAGTTTATAGTGTCTGATAAACTTCAGTTCAAAAACCCCTGGAGTGGATGCAGAAGAGGATTGTGCCGCGCAAATTCAACGAGTGGAGGGAAAATATGGTGGATGGATATGAAAAGTACTTTAAAAACTAGGCTACTATTAGTGGCCGTATTTTTATTAAAAGAGGCATCATTCTGATAAATACAGGAATGCTTCATTACAGTTACTAACAATAACAACATCAATAACAAATGTTAATATACACGAGTAAAACTATATGTATACACATGGTTTAAAATAGCAGACATTAGCCACTGCAGTCATATGTAAGAAACCTACCGAGTTCGCTGTCGCTTAACGCCTAGAACGAGATGTTAAAAGGATAGTCTCTTTCAGTAAGTGACATCGCGATACTCGCAAATCAGTTCAGTTCAGTTCAATTCGTTTTATTCACACTTCGATATTGACAAAGGCAGTCTCGTCAAATTTGGAAAAAAATTTGAACACTTCGGGAGAAAATGGTTTACACACAATATAGCCTTGTATCATGTACTTTTATGTTATGAAATTATAGTAACAACATCAATCTGGAGTTTCACGTGAAAAAATTACCTTAATAAGTTAATGATAAATAATATAACTACACTTAAAAATGAACAGAGGGAATTTTTGTAACATGAATATACTCAATTCCGTTTCTATGGTTACCAAACACGTAGCTAATTAGCATCATTAATGATAATTTGAAAAATATGAAAAGAAGCCAAATAAAAGTTTGCTGATTTTATAGTTCACATATCAAGGAGCAATTGTACCAAATTTGGTGTGAATCCATCAAATACCCATTAAAAATAAGTTGGGTGGGGCCAGATTGGGTATATGCGGAATCTTATTATTTTAGAAAATGACTGTTAAAGTTAGGTTAAGTTTAGCCAATGAAATAAGTCGTTTCAAAAATCACAAAAAAGGTTTAACCTTGATGAATCTCACTCAAAAAAGTGTTTTCTTGAATGAAAACATAAGTTGTTTATGTACATTTCTTTTGGATCGCGTTTAAAGATTCTCCTTAAGGCTTTAAGCAAAGATTGTTCGAAATGTGTCCAGTTGTTTTCCAGAACTTGCCATTTTGATTGTTCTTAACTTGTAAGCAAGCATCATGGAATGCTTCTGAGAATATTGTGTCGGAGTAAGGTTTGTTTACAGTTACGATGCAAGCATCAGTATGAACACAACATAAAGCCACAAGCTTGTTCGCACTTGCCACTAGCCCAAAAATAAACAAATATTATAACCACAAACCTTCGTGCACGTAGCAGGCACTTTAGCTTTAGACTTTGATCACTTCTTTTTACATTTGCTTGTATTGTGCAATGACACTGGCAACAAGTGCAAAGCACAAGAGAAAAATTAATTATATTTTCTTCCCTTGTGCTAGTATGATTGTGTGACACCGTAAAATTAGGTTTCTTGTGCTTATATTCCTACGCTTGCCTCTCATGTAAACAAGCCGTGGATAGAATGTTTAGGTTATTTTGAAAGCGGACATTATTTCTCAGTAAGTTTAGTGCTTCACAACTGCGTCCTTTTGCTTATATATTTATGTGGATATTCTGTGGTGGCTCTAATTAACTGTTGCAGTGCTAATAAAATTGGTTTTCAAACGTTTCTACTCTACGGCCGCAGTCTCATCAGCGCTCGCTTGTTCAAAGTCCGATTAAGCCAATCCTGGGTTAACATGAACTTTGAAGGGATGTAGCTGTGCCAGAAACGTCCAGTTGTGTTTCGACCTTTCCATACATTTGTCTGTGTAGCGAACCAGCTGTGAACTGCTACTAAAAGTAGTTCGCGGGAAAAAAATACAGGGAAATGTATGGAAAGTTCAAAACACGACTGGACGCTTTCTGGCACAGCTACATCCCTCCATTTTTTTTTTTTTTATCCTTTTCCTAGTGCCAAAAGCTTCCAATTCATGAATTTTTCAGAAGTGATGTTTTATGAAAATTATTTGACATCGGATTTCCATACAAACACTATTATTTCAGGACGTGTTTGCCTACTCGTCAAAATGGCGTCGAAAACCGCGATAAGGCCTATTCGGACCTGCCAATGAGTGACTTGTTTAGATTCTGCACGAATTGGTATATTGGATTGCAAGCTCTTTCAATATCCAAACTCCTCTGCTGTGCCGAATGCTGTGAGAAAATATTATTTTATCGCCCCATTCGTGTTTCCAGAATGATTCATGATAACTGGGATGTGAAAATGAAAATAGAAAGAAGCTTTACATTTTCGTGATGTAGTAGCTGGTGTCTATTCGACCATTTAACCGCTATTACGCTATCCAAATCAGTTGTAAACATTAAGGTAGCGTTGGGAAAATAGAGCTACAAATACTTGGGATTACAGTAAAAACCGGCATATAAGAATCTACAGGCTAAAATTTGGCATTTAAATAGCCAAAAATATAAGAACCTGTTCAGCCTGGCAAAAAGAAAATAGGTTATTAAACAAAAACAATCACTCCAATTCTGATGGTCAAAATTCTGGATTTTAATTGTGTGAGAAACTTCTGACAAAAAGTTATTGTGTATATGGTTTCCTTGATTTACATTTGTTTGGATTTTCACAAGAAATATGGTTTCCATAAGCTACTGTGCAACAAGGCAAGCATTTTTGTTGTTGAAAATACAAGTGCTAAACCATTTTGTATTAGTAGTGCAACTACGACAACCTCTGAAATATATTATCCTAATCAGCCTGAATTGTGAAAAACTACCCTAAAATATGAGAACCTGTTCAGCCTGACCTCGAAAATTATAGGTTCTTATATGCAGGTTTTTACTGTAGTGCAGGCCTTAAAATAAAATTAAAAAAAAACAATGTAGCTCTGAAAAACATACTCGAATGAGCTAAATTTAAAAAGGCTAAAACGTGCGCGAGGGAGTCGCGCAGGCATCACTCTATATTCAAGAATTTGATAGATAGATAGTTAGATATGCTGTATGTGTCAAAGGAGATGCAAATTCGTGCAACCCTTGAAAACGCGAGCACAACCCTGCTTTTTGCATATTCGAAAAGGCCTGCCTGTCTGGTGAATCCTCCTTCTTCCCTGAGACGAATTTGCTAAGTACAGGTCTGCGTGAAGCGGTTGAGTAAGTACCAACCCTTTCATCTTCTGAGAATTTGTCCACGGTTGCTGCAGACTGCCACAAAGTAAGCATTTATCAAGTCAAATGATAGATCAGGGAAGTCGGCAGAGTGTGTTAAAATGCTTAAGTGAACGGATGAATTTCCCACAGAGCGTTAACCGTAGTAAGGAAATGAGAGATTGCACGAAGCAAAGAAAACATCTCCGACCTCTGCGAGAATCGAACCCACGACCTTCGGATTTGATCCTCCGTTGCTCTAAGCTAGAGACCAAAATTAAGGGGAAGAAGTCATAGGTGATTACGGTGGTGATCGCAGCAATGAGAATGTGAAGGGAACAAATGAATTCATTTCAAGGGGTTTCTTTCGCAACACTGTTATTCCCTGCATAAGACCAGCTACCCTTATACTAATGAAGGGAAGGGAATTAGAGTCACCTATGCCTCCTTACAAATTTCAGTCACATCGAAATAGAGGGTCTTTTCTCATGTCACGAATAATACAAAATATTCTATCACATTCAGGCAAATATCGAGGCGGTCATGCAAATAAAAAAAACGGCTACTTTAAATGTTTTCCATTCTCCAAACAGTTCAGACTATTTACTCTCCAAAGTAGCTCAAAGCTACTTAACGTTTGCTTTTCAATTCCGTTGAAAGACCTAACAGGCTTCTTCTTTCATTGCATATTGCAGACACGTGATCACCTACTATTTTTGTTTAAAAGTATCGAACCCATATATATTTTATCTCATTTTAAAAATTACTAATCGTTTACACTGATAAACGTAAATCGTTTATTTTCACGATTGTATAGCACAGAAAATGATCGCAACGTTTCGACCGTACATTTACCAGAATCAGAAAGTATAAATTCACACAAAACATGAAGGCAATTCACGAATCACGTTTAATACCACACCAAGTCGCTCACGAGTCAACCTTAAATTAGCAAATTGTGTTCATGTGGAGGTTAAAAGATCGCAAAATTGATTACAGGAATCATGAATAAATAAAGTCCATGATTTAATTCAATTCACTCGTTGCCTGTCACTCAATACCGCGCTTGTACTGAAAGGTCACTTTTCTCTCTGGCTCAGTCCTAGCGTCAGCTCTGCTCGCTTTCGAAGTTTTCTGGTCATGCTTTGGCGGCCCTTTGCTTCCCATAACTGAAACAGAATTGACGTTAGTCAAAGTCGTCGCCTTTGCATGAATAATTAGAAGCGCTGCTGACCCAGATACAGTTTGTTAATCCATTTACAATCGTATTCTAAGCAACGGTAGTGCTCATTGGAAACTTAAAATCGACAGGGATGTTTTTTAGTTCGAATTTAAAGTGAAACCATCGATCAGGATGTTGTTGAGGTCGATCGGAATGTTCTGCACCCTTCAATATTCAACTAAAATCCTCAATCAAATAGTTGAGTGACATCCTTGACACTAAATTTGCTGTAAGCGATGTTCATAGTGTCGTTAAAAGGCAATGTTTTTGAGTCTCTGGATACAAGTGAAATCCGTGACAAATTTCGTCTTGGCACCGTGTCTAGCAAAACACAAGGCAGATTTCATTATGACAAGTTCACTTATTAAAGAAAATATTGAGCATATACATACAAAGACCTACAAAGGAATGGCTATGTAATATTATATTTATTTATATATGATAGATACAAAGGAACGGCTATGTAATATTATATTTATTTATATATGATAGATACAAAGGAACGGCTATGTAATATTATATTTATTTATATTTTCTTTCTATGCATTTTCTTCAATCACTCATCAAATATTTAAAATCAGGGCACAAATGTAAACACTTTCTCATCTAATTATTCAATTGAGCCATCTCTGTATATCATCCAACCGCATCCAAGCACCCAGCGAAACCAATAAATTTTCCATCATCGGTAATTGACGTGCCTACCCGGATAAGCGATTGAAAAAGTGAGTTGTGCTCTTTCAATAACGTTATCAAAACACCTTAACCCTTTGCATACCAACTATGCATATTTGCGTAAAAAACACCGTTCTTGCTTCTATGAGTTGCCTGATAATGATAATGTGTGAATGGCAATAGCTGATGAATATTGTTGTCAAAAGAGACTTCCGGTATGACGTCAAGTAGCGTAGCGGAAAGGCATGATCACTCAACCTCGTTCCTGAGCGGGAAGAAGAGAGACCCTGGGAACGAGGTTGAGTGATCACTGACTAAAACTATTCAATTAGCTCAATCGCGCCATGAGAAAGGTTGAAAATATCTGTGAGGCATACATCAGGATTATATAAAGCCGATAGTTGAGCCTTTACGGCTTTATTGTTTTGTTTTTGCTTTTTTCGGACATACCAAGTTGCATTGATTTTTCTCTTGTTTAACTAACTGCTTCGGACAAAACTTTGGTCTGGCTACAGGCCTGGCCAAGGCCTTCTCATACTTGAACTTCCTTTTTTGTTTTGTTTTTTTTTCACTAGAATTTCATCGACGAGATAAAGTACGTTTGGTTTACAGGAATGGCGAACGCGATCTCCCAAGAACCTGAGTCGTTTCGATCCATCTCTTACGAAGACGAACTTCAGAGAGCCAAGTGGTTCAAAGAAGACCTGGATAAAGGTGATGGCTGGTCTGTAGCTGGCCAAGGGCCCGGCTACACGTATTGGATTAAAACCGTCCACGCAGACAAGGTCCCCACAAAAATAGTGTACTTGGTAGACATGCCTTTCCCCGTCAAGGTTTTCGGCCAGTTGTTGGATCCCCAGAATATAAAGGCTCGTCAAGATTGGGATAAAGCTTTTGTAGAACATGAGATTTTGGAAGCCTATCCTGACGATGGGGGTTATGTGACATACATGCGAGCGCTTTTATCGTTTCCCTTAACAGATAGATCGTTCGTTTTGTATCTTCCACCCGCAAAACAGGTCGATTGGTATGGTAAGCAAGCGCTTTTCTTGTTGATCAAAGACGGATGGCACGCTTCCAAGCCCGAAGGCGAAGATGGCCTCGTTAGAGCTACGAATGGCGGGAACTTCTATGTGGTGCTGCCGGACGAAAAGAAACCGGAAGCTGCGTGCACCGTGTTCGGTTTAACAAACAACCTCTACAACGGATGGATCCCAAAGACTAACATGGAGTGGATGCAGAAGAGAATTGTGCCGCGCAAATTCAACGAGTGGAGAGAAAATATGGTGGATGGATATGAAAAGCACTTTAAAAACTAGGCTGCTATCAGTGGCCGTATCTGTATTAAAAGAGGCATGATTCTGATAAATACAGGAATGCTTCATTACAGTTACTAACAATAACAACAACAATAACAAATGTCTATATACACTAGTAAGACTAGATCTATACACATGGTTTAAAATAGCAAAGACATTAGCCACTGAAGTCATATGTAAGGAACCTACTGAGTTCGCTGTCGCGTAATGCCCAGAACGAGATGTAAAAAGGATAGTCTCTTTCAGTAAGTGACATAGCGATACTCGAAAATCAGTTCAGTTCAGTTCAATTCATTTTATTCACACTTCGATATTGCCAAAGTTTATGCTTAAGGAATAAAACAATAAAGAAGAAAGATGGAAATAAAAGATTTTAGGGGGAAGTGTGCTGCGGTTAGAGGAACATAACTATCGAGCAAATCAAAACGAGTTCTTTCCACAAGAGTAAAACCTATGACTTTCCGATTACTTTAATATTCGGATGCACTACCACTGAGCTATACCTAGGGGACTCGAGGGAGCTCGGCCGTTAAACTAGGTTCGTGTGACAAACATTGTGCATACTTCTTGGATTGAATGTCGATTTTGTGCAACAAATACTGCTTGTTGACTAGACTATTCAGAAACGCATATCTGTTGAATCCGCAAATTTCCCTTTCCCGCTTTTTGATTGGCTAGAAAACATTTTCTGGCCAATCAAAAGCGGGGAATTCAAATGCTTCTGGAACTGGTTCGGCAAGAGTAATTTCCTAGGAGTTCTACCGCTGTTACAGTAAACTTTTGCCCACGTACGAAAATCCCTTCCACCCGACTAACTGCCCCTTGTTCCCCGAGGATGAGTTCAGTGAGGGTAAACTGTGGAAAGAGTTTGCGGAATGGCATAATTATGCGAAATACGAGATATGCGGAATGACTTAAAGAAATAAATTAACTTAAATGAACCTTTGTTTTAACGTTCACACCACAGTTGAATATCTTGTAACAAAAACGTTTCGATTGGTCAGTTGCTCCAACACATTCCAAATTCTGTTGTAGTTTATGCAAGGTCAAGGCCGAAAAAAGGAAACAAAAAGATACAACAAAGAAGTTTGTCAGGTTTCATAACCATTGCCTTCAATTAACTATTGTTAAACATGAGAATATATACGGAAGGTGGAACAATACAGAAATATTTTATGGTCCTCTGAGTGTAATTAAACAACTTATGCAATCCTAATTAAAAAGTAAAAAGCGTCACTAGAATTCATCGACGAGATAATTTAGGTTCGGTTTACAGGAAAAGTATAAATGGCGAACGCGATCTCCCAAGAACCTGAGTCGTTTCGATCCATCTCTTACGAAGACGAACTTCAGAGAGCCAAGTGGTTCAAAGAAGACCTGGATACAGGTGATGGCTGGTCTGTAGCTGGCCAAGGGCCCGGCTACACGTACTGGATTAAAACCGTCCACGCAGACAAGGTCCCGACAAAAATAGTGTACTTGGTGGACATGCCTTTCCCCGTCAAGGTTTTCGGCCAGTTGTTGGATCCCCGGAATATAAAGGCTCGTCAAGATTGGGATAAAGCTTTTGTAGAACATGAGATTTTGGAAGCCTATCCTGACGATGGGGGTTATGTGACATACATGCGAGCGCTTTTATCGTTTCCCTTAACAGATAGATCGTTCGTTTTGTATCTTCCACCAGCAAAACAAGTCGATTGGTATGGTAAGCAAGCGCTTTTCTTGTTGATCAAAGACGGATGGCACGAATCCAAGCCCGAAGGCGAAGATGGCCTCGTTAGAGCTACGAATGGCGGGAACTTCTAGGTGGTGACGCCAGACGAAAAGAAACCAGACGCTGCGTGCACCGTGTTCGGTTTAACAAACAACCTCTACAACGGATGGATCCCAAAGACTAACATGGAGTGGATGCAGAAGAGGATTGTGCCGCGCAAATTCAACGAGTGGAGAGAAAATATGGTGGATGGATATGAAAAGCACTTTAAAAACTAGGCTGCTATCAGTGGCCGTATTTTTATTAGAGCCAAAGTATTTACGCTATAATCCTTAAACCCTTAAATCGTTCCTTTTGTATCTTGAACCAGGAAAACAGATCGATTGGTATGGCAAGCAAGCGCTTTTCTTGGGGAAAAAAACTGGCGGCAAGCTTCCAAGCCCGGTTTTCGGGAGATAAGTAAGGCCGGCAGACAGCCAAATAACACTTTGGTCAGTTTCGAACGACACAGGGAGGGAAGCGAGGAAAACGAATTGCATGAGAGGGTAAAAAGACAGTAAAACGTCGATGAGGAGAAAGTGTTATTTGTTTGACCCCGATTCTACTACTCCGTGGATAGAATTTTTAGGTCATTTTAAAAGCGGACATTATTTCTCAGTAAGTTTAGTTCTTCACAACTGCGTTCTTTTGCTTATATTTTTAAATGGATTTTCTGTGGTGGCTCTAATTAACTATTACAGTGCTAATAAAATCGGTTTTCAAACGTTTCTACTCTATGGCCACGGTCACATCAGGGATATTAACAATGGTTAATACAGTGATAACTTTCATACAGTTGCCATTTGATTTCAGCTCCAACTATAGAGTGTTTTCATGGCAACCATGTTGGAGGAGCCAAACAATAAAAGGTATTTGCATAAAAGTAAAAATTATTTCCCAAAGGAAAATCATTCTATTGTTTCGCTAATCCAATATAGCCATCATAAACACACTCTATAGTCAGAAAATTCATACTTTGGTGACACAAAACAATAGGTTGAACTACAATTAGGCCCAAGCAAGGGTAAAGATTGGTTAAACAACGAAGAACCAATCAAACTCGTTCCCAGGGTCTCTGCTGTTCCCGTTCCCCGCAGGGAAGGGAATTAAGAGCAGAGAGGGAGATTGAGGCCCTCCCCTCCCCTTCCCCGATTACGTTGGCCACGTAGGCTACGTCGTGAAGGCCACATTCAAGTGTTCCACGCTTTCTACCAAATCTTGTGGTGATCACTCGCATTGTATTAAAGCGCAAACTTTTGCAAGAGCTTTTTCCGTCATCTGTGTTCAAAACCGGATATTTACAGGTTTGGACAGGAATGATTTAAAGTAATCATTTAGAATTTCCGAGATACTTCTTTTTATGAATACTTAAGTCTTATTTTTAGTCGTTTGTCTTGCATCCGCCGTTTTGTATGTGACACGTCATTTGGTCATATACGAAGACTTGTGCGTTATCTCTTGGCCAATCGCGACGCAAAATAAAGGAAAAAAGAATTTGCGAAAGCGACCGAAAACTTAACTCGTGCCGCCTTACGACCCGAGTAATAAGGTCTTACTGTCTAATATCGTACCTAGATTTTTCACTTCAGGAGAGAACATCTGGCAAATTCCGGAAAGTCAGGAATGTGACTCATAGCACAACTGCGCGTGCTCAATGTTTTGCGGCAAAAATGACTTTGCTCACGTATTGCCCAACATGGATTTTCAAGATAAATTTTATCGCTACAAGTGTCGGTTATATTTCACCTACCGTATTCAGAAAAGAACTGCATGATCAATGATTTCAAGTTTTTTGGCAAAGAACAAAGCCGCCGATAAAGTTTTCAGTTAACAATGGTAGCCAAAGTGCGCGCGCATCTTTCAACGACATGACAATAACGGTGGGAATTAATTACTGTCATTGGTATATTGGACTGCTAGCTCTATTAATATGCAAACTCCTCTGCTGTGCCGAGTGCTGTGAGAAATATTATTAAATTACCCCACTCGTGTTTCCAGAATGATTCATTATCACTGGGATCTGAATATGTCTCTTTAAGAGAAATAGAAAGAAGCTTTAATTTTTCGTGATGTGGTAGTTGGTGTCTATTCGATCATTTAACCGCTATACGCTATTCAAATCCTTGTAACATTTAGGTAGCGTTGGGAAAATAGAGCTACAAATACTTGGGAGTAGCGACGGCCTTAAAGAAAAAACAATTTAGCTCTGAAATGCATACCCGTACAAGCTAAATTTAAAAAGGCTAAAACACGCGCGAGGAAGTCGCGTAGGCATCACTCTATATTCACTTACTGAGTCACATGTTTGATTTAATTAAATATAGACAGTTAAATATATCCCAATATTGAACAAAGAAGATGCAAATTTGCCCAACTCATGCACGCGAGCACAACCCTTCCTGTTGAATTTTCGAAAAGGCCTGTCTATCTGGTGAATCCGCCATCTCCCTGACACGAATTTTCCAAATACCTGTGTGAGGCGGTTGAGTAAGTACCAACCCTTTCATCTTCTGAGAATTTGTCCACGGTAGCTGCGTAGACTGCCACAAAGAAAGCATTTATCAAGTCAAACGATAGATCAGAGAACTGAGTAGTGTTTGAATGAAGTGAACCGTATGCATAGGAAAGAGACTTGAATCTCGCCGTTGTACAACGTCGAGGTAAAAGCCTCTATAAAAAAGAGACTGAAATCTTGCCGTTGTACAACGGCGAAGTTAATGCCTCCGTGTATAAAAGAGACTGAAATCTCGCCGTTGTACAATGGCGAAGTTAATGCCTCTGTATTTAAGAGAGACTGAATTCTCGCCGTTGTACAACGTCGAGGTAAAAGCCTCTATAAAAAAGAGACTGAAATCTTGCCGTTGTACAACGGCGAAGTTAATGCCTCCGTGTATAAAAGAGACTGAAATCTCGCCGTTGTACAACGGCGAAGTTAATGCCTCTGTATTTAAGAGAGACTGAATTCTCGCCGTTGTACAACGTCGAGGTAAAAGCCTCTATAAAAAAAAAACTGAAATCTCGCCGTTGTACAACGGCGAAGTTAATGCCTCTGTATATAAAAGAGACTGAAATCTCGCCGTTGTACAACGGCGAAGTTAATGCCTCTGTATTTAAAAGAGACTGAATTCTCGCCGCTGTACAACGGCGAAGTGAATGCCTTTTCTTTGTATATTTATTATGGGAACGAATATTTTTTATTTTGTAGAACTACTTTTTGGGTGATTTTTTTAAGAAAACGTAGAAGGAAAGTAAATTTCAAAAAACACAAAGCATTATGTTAAGTACATATGTTAAGCACTGTACAAACCATCGTTCGACTACATGTACTCAGCAAAGCGACTGCGGGCCTTTCAGGCGGGAGTCGAGTAAAGTGCTCAAGTCAGAGAAGAAATGGATAGGCGTGCAAAGCTACGAATTTTGTACGAGACAAGATGGGCGAGCAGGGCTGATGCTTTATATTTCTTCCGTGCAGCGTTCACAGTAGTAGTTCAGGTGCTCGAGATCTTTTTCCAGGATGGCGTTGGAAAGAAAAGGAACTACTTATGTTCTATCTATCAAGCAGTTTGATTTCATTATTGCTTTACGTGCAGCAGAGTATGTCCTTTCCAACACAGTTGCCTTGTCGACTAGTGTTGCAAGAAAAGAGCGTAGATCTCATCGAGGCAGCCCCTGGGGCACGCAACGACGAAATGTTTCTAAATACAACAGAAGAGCCTAACATGGGTTTCTGTATGTTTTAGAAACCTGTTTAGTTAATTTGGTGCTGCCGTAAAAAATGTTTATCTGTTGGGATATTTTAGGGGAACTTTAGTCGTTCCGGAAGTTTTTGAGGAGACTTTTTTTTGCTATCCTGATGGGTCTTGCCGAAAGTTCGAGGACACATAATAGCCATATTTCCATCTCTATAAGTGTGACTATGGAAATTTAGCAAGAATCTTAAAGAATTTTAATGCTCATTTGAATATTATAGACGTATATAAACCTATTTATCCGAAAACGTTAGGGGATGAAACCTAAATACGCATCTTGCTTAATAGACGGGTATACTACCTATAATTAGGAAAATAAAAGACATGTTCATGTACGTTCCTGATGATATCTCAATTCTTCACCGAAATTTTTAGCAGCTTTTAGAATAGTTACGACGGACGAAAATTTTGGCGGACCAAAACACCATCCAAAAATTATGGGAGTTATAAAACGTGAGCACATTATTTTCCGAAAATTCTAGGGCACTTGATGGTTTTCCGAAAAACCTCGAAAAGTCTAGGAGATCGCTAGGCGAAAATTTTGAGAATTTTTAGGGGACCTTCTATCCGAACCGATATTTTACCTAAATATTCTGTTAGGTGCCCCTGGTAACCCAAGAAGCGAGAGTCGTGATACATATGAAAGCTGAGATCCGTCGGTTTGGAAGGAAGTGCATTCAGCGGGGCAACAGGTTCAGCTGAGTTTGACATTGGGCCATGCATGCCAAGAACAACCCAAACGGTAGCAACACAGGGTGAATGTCCCAGCCACAAACCCAGCGTCCTACTGGCAAAGAACTGTGTATCTCCTTCTTCTTCCGGCCCCAGAAGACAAAAAAGATAAATAGCGCGGTCTAGATAGCATTAATCAAGGGTAGCGCTAATCAGAAGAGGCCGCTTATTTGAAGCGGGGCACTTACTAGAAAGTTTATGGTTTATTATTCAACATAAAGTAACAGACAGGTTCACTTCGCCGATGATCAACGGCGAGATATCGATGCCTTCTGTTCTACAGACGTTTACTTCACCGATGATCAACGGCGAGATATCGATGCCTTCTTTCATACAGACAGTTCCCTTCACCGATGATCAACGGCGAGATATCGATGCCTTCTTTCATACAGACGGTTCTCTTCGCCGATGAGCAACGGCGAGATATCGATGCCTTCTTTCATACAGACGGTTCCCTTCGCCGATGATCAACGGCGAGATACCGATGCCTTCTTTCATACAGACGGTTCCTTTTGCCGATGATCAACGGCGAGATATCGATGCCTTCTTTCACACAGACGGTTCCCTTCACCGATGATCAACGGCGAGATATCGATGCCTTCTTTCATACAGACGGTTCCTTTCGCCCATGATCAACGGCGAGATATCGATGCCTTCTTTCATACAGACGGTTCCCTTCGCCGATGATCAACGGCGAGATATCGATGTCTTCTTTTACACAGACGGTTCACTTTGCCGATGATCAACGGCGAGATTCACATGAAAAATCCATGAATAAAGTGTTAAACTGAACTCATGAATTTGCCACTGTGCGTTAACCCTAGTAAGGAAATTGGAGTTTGCATGGAGCAAAGAAAAATAATCTCCGACCTCGGCGAAAATCGAACCCGCGACTAGCCTGTGAAGACGTCTTTTCGCGGCGGTTGAAACAAAAGCCGGGACCTTGCGTCTGCTATAGTAGGTTGCTCACCCGCGACCTCCAGATCATTGATCGTCCGTTCCTCTACCCAATGATCTACAAGGCCAGACGGGAGCGTTGGGTGTTGAAAACCTGTAAATACAATGCAATTATATGTTTTTAACTTGACCCGTATAAAATTATTACTTTCTCTATACGGAAACTAGCCAACAAAACGAAACAACCTCCACTAGCTATAGCCAAATGTTCAGTGCTAATGACAGTTCGATGAACGGTACATGCAATACATATGTACAGTATAGATAGCACAAAAGAAATGAACTAAGCTGCAAAAAGTATCATGATCAATTCTTTCTTTAATATCAGTGATAACCCAATAAATTCTGAAACGGAATTGTCGTAAGATATAATTAAAGAATACATGTAATACAAGAGTATTTTCAGACCAAAATCGGCCGAAAAAAAAAAAAGAATATTCAGCATGGGCCGCAAAAAAAAATTCTTATGAAAAAAAAATTGAGTGTACTTGAACTTCCTGTTTTTCTTTTTCTTTCTTTAGAACTGATTTCCACGACGAGATAAAATACGTTAAGTATACAGGAAAAGTTAAAATGGCGAAGAAAGAAGAAACGCTGTCGTATCGATCCTACTCTCACGAAGACGAAGTTAAGAGAGCCAAGTGGTTCAAAGAAGATCTGGATAAAGGTGATGGCTGGTCTGTAGCTGGCGAAGTGCCCGACTACAAGTACTGGATTAAAACCTTCGACGGAGAAGAAGTCCCCACAAAAGTATTGTACGTAGCAAACTTTCCATTCCCCATCAAGGGCTTTCAGCAGTTGTTGGATCCCAAGAATCTGCCGGCTCGTCTGGATTGGGACAAAAATTTTGTGGAACATGAGCTTCTGGAAACCTATCCTGACGATGGAGGGAGTGTGGTATACATGCGAGCGGTTTTATCTTTTCCCTTAAGAGATAGATCGTTCGTTTTGTATCTTCCACCAGGAAAACAGATCGATTGGTATGGCAAGCAAGCGCTTTTCTTGATGATGAAAAACTGGCGGCACGCTTCCAAGCCCGAAGGTGAAGATGGCCTCGTTAGAGCTACGAATGGCGGGAATTTCTATGTGGTGCTACCAGACGAAAAGGATCCAGAAAATGCGTGCACCGTATTTGGTTTATCAAACAACGTCTACAACGGATGGGTTCCAAACATGGAGTGGTTGCAGAAGATGATTGTGCCGAACGCGTTCAACAATTGGTTTGCCTGTCTTGGGAATGGATATGAAAAGTTCTTTAAAAAGTAAGGCGCATAATTCTGAGGATGAACACAGGGACTCTTCATTTCAGTTAAAAATTTCACTAATAATGAATACTTTTCGTAGCCGGATTTCTTGTAGTAGAGACACAAGTACTTTTATTACGTCGCTTTACAACTCAATAAACCAAACTTATTGCGTGCGGGACTGACACCACGGCAAAAGACAATTTTATTTAATTTGGGCCAATACTTTTTCATGAACTCCTGAGTATCAATAGTCTTCTTTAGGGCAAGAGTTACGATGAGAGAAAAATAACGGCTCTTAAAAATTTAAATTTGAAGGCAAACATAACTGGTCAATGGTTAACATGACATAGCCTTTACAACGGTTTATAAGATATATGTATGTAGGTGAAAAAGTGTTAAAAAATACTAGAAATGATTCATAACCTAACGTTCATTTCGTCGGTTAAGGTAAGTCCGTCTTGCAACAAAGTTTTACCTCTCTCTATGAGGTAAGCGTGAAGCTTTCCTCGCTTTTCGCTGGGCTCCGTTGCTGATGGTTAGTAGTTCCACAGCTGTAAATAACGTCATGTGTGTAACACGGTGGGAACTGCTTTCTTGTTTGATAGTATGCTAACGTTACATTGTTTCGCATATTAAAATTCGAGTTTGTGATTTAGTTGTGACCAATTACAAAATATATTTTTGTCGTTGTTACTGTTTGATAGAGGGGGGAGTAATTAGGCAATATATGTATACATGATGTTGTCAAATTTAATAGAAAAGCTCTAAAAAAAAGCTAGTGAAATCAGGGAAAATAATATTTTCGTTGAATGATATCGAGAAGTCATCATTCACACTTTATAGGCAACTGAAGAGATCCACAAGATTAGTAGCGAAACCGCGGCCTTGCCTGCCCGTTTCTCAACATAACAAAAAATATTCTAAACTCAGAAGGGTTAACAGCAGTCCCTCAACGAAACATTAATGGTAAATGTAAAAGACAGTCGATCTACCAGCATAAAAAAGGAGGGAATTATTGAGTTCCCACAATTCAAACGCCGCCATTAGTCATAAAAGTGGTGCGAAGCATTTGCAAAAATCCGGTCGTGATTTAAGCACAACTAAGCAATTTACAGCACGTTGCACGGCTAGCCGTGTATAACCAGGTAATCACTGGAACAATCATTGTTTGGGTTGTTCAATGGTCTTTACTTTGGATTGACGACTACTTCACAGCTAAGTTTACAGAATTCTCCAAGTGTTAGAACTTCTCGCGTTGTTTTTATAATAATAATAATAATAATAATAATAATCATAATCATAATCATAATCATAATCATAATCATAATCATCATAATAATCATAATCATAATCATAATCATAATCACAATCACAATCACAATCATAATCATAATCATAATCATAATCATAATCATAATGATAATAATAATAATAATAATAATAATAATAATAATATTGTAAATGGTTTGAACCCAGGAGTCATGTCATAAGACGTAAATTATGATCATCCGGGTGAGTGTAGTCCTGAGAAGGCTGTTTGTGGTGACTTTGACTGACGTTTTGACAACCTGAGCGGAAGTCATCTTCAGAGTCAAGTGAATTGTTGAACGTCAGTAGGTGGTATATACGTCTCTGGTTGTTAACCTGATTGGTCAACGATGATAATGATGATGATAATGATAATGATAATGATAATGATAATGATAATGATAATGATAATGATAATGATAATGATAATGATAATGATAATGATAATGATAATGATAATGATAATGATAACAACAATATGTTTATGTTGGTTGGAGTATGATTGACAACTTACTTTCAAACTCTCATCAATTGTTAATTCCAGCTAACGTAAGTCGCTGATACGATTGGTTGGTAGCGGAATTTGTAATATTTCCTCCCATTTATTTGCTTTTCTTTTAGGAATTTCTTTACGTCCAGCTAAAATATAGCAAGGGGAAAATATAACAATTACAATGAGCATTGGTATTGATAAAAATTATACATTAACAACCAGAAGTATGTAAAACATTAGGTTGAAAGTTACAAGCAGTGTCAAACGTAGTGGTTATGAAACCTGGGGGGGGGGGTTCTCAACAGATGCTTAGGTAGGGAGGTGCAGCCCGGGCGTTCAAACTCTGACCCTGTTTAAGACACAATTATATGATTTCCCCATCCCGTTTAAGACAGAATTCAAAATTTTCAGACCCTATCTAAGACATTTAACCTACACTAGTTTCTTACTGGTATTTTAATGCATTGGCAATCACAATCTACTTGAAATCATTGAAATACTGGCTTCGTTCTTCAAAAGACCAATAAACAGACATCTCAGCTTATCCTGTTTAAGCCATCAGCCTCATGTAGAGATACCCTGTTTAAGGCAGAAAGTGATGAAATAGATACCCCGTTCAAGACAAAACACCCTGAAAACCATACCCTATCGTGCCGCACGTCCCCGTTATGGTCATATAAGGAAGTACCCCCCCCCCCCCCCCCGTATGAAACAACAACTTTCCAAGAAGAAAGGCGGTACTACAAGTCAACGCATAGACCTGTTTCCAATTGAGTGTCAAAAGTAATTTTGCTTTTGCTTTGGTTTTGCATTACTGCGCTCTGCGATTGGTTAACAAAACTCGCGCCACTTTCTCAACCAATGGGAATCCAAACCAAAACCAATCGTGTTTTTGCCGCACGCGTTTTCCCGCGCTTGGTGCCGGTTACATGTATTTACTTCGAATTCTGATTGGCTCGTTGTGTTGTTTACATCTGTTTTGATTAGCCAGAGTAATAACTTTGGTTTTGGTTTTACGACACTCAAATTGAAACCGCTCTATTTCCATAAATTACAGGGTACGTGTTTACAAGTCTCAGTTCTCTAATTAAAAATACATGTACAGTACATGGTCATAAAGCCAAAGTATTTACGCTATAATCCTTAAACCCGTTTCAAATGAAAAAAAAAAAAAAAAAGGTTTACAAAAGGGTTTAAGGATTATTGTTATTCAAATGAGTTTGGTGAAGACTAACACTAACGCTAATTAAAAAAAACTTAAATTTCGGCTGGTGAACATAATGAAATTGTACAGAAAACGAAAATAATAAGGAGAACATGAATCACTATTTCCAGGCAAATACCTGCGAAAGGTTAACTTGAGGTCGGGGGGGGGGGGGGGGGGGGAGAGGGAGGTATTCCAAAAAAAAAAATGGGAAGGGGTGTGCGGCCCGCTTCCCAAAACCCTTCCGCTATTTATGACTAAAATCTGCGATTTTCCCTACCCTATTTATGACCTGACCAAAAATTTTTCAGTTTATAGTGTCTGGTTAACTTCAGTTCAAAAGCCCCTGGAGCCCCGCACATGACAGGAGCGCGTGACAAGCTGTTGCGCACGTACACAGTTGCCGTAAACATCATGATGAAGAAGTAGCTTCTAAAAAAAACGAATTAAAGACAAGAGTGCAAATATCGATACCCTATTTATTACCAAAATGACGGCAAAATGGCTAAAATCGATACCTATTTACGACCAAAACAGCTGAAAAACCATACCCATTTGGGGCCGGACATACCTATATAGCCCATATAAGGGAGTACCCCACCCCCTCTCCCGGGACTTGAGGTCAAATGCAGTAACCGTAATGCATGATAAACAATCTATTGTTGTACCAGACAGAAGGATTAGCCACCTTAGAAACAGTCCAAACCAGAACACCAGTTTTTATCATAAAATTAAGCGCTAAAAGATTTTTAGAAAATACTATAAAACTCTAAAAAACCGACAACATTTTGACGCTACTCCAAGTCAAAAAGGTAAGATAAACATAAGAATATATAGGAGGTGAAACAATACAGAAATATTTTATGGTCCTCCGAGAGTAATTTAACAACTTATGCAATCCTAATTAAAAAGTAAAAAGCGTGAAGTAAACAGTTTTGAGCTAATCGAGTCAGTTTGGGTGTTAAGAGAAGGCTTGGAAGGGCATAAAGCCTTCCCTTGACAGCCAAACTTATTCGATTAGCGAAACTCACTTATTTTTAGAACACAGGAAGGAAAAATGTTTTATCAGCGCTAGACAAGTACTTCACTAAACCGTGATAAATAGAAAGGTAAACCATTGAACTTTAAATATTTTTAGCCCTTTGAATAGAATATTCACCATAAATAAGACACTTATTGCATCGTTTGAGGGAAACCGAAGGCAAAATTGTGCAAGTGCGAATCTTTACAATGTCCATCATTCCCGTGTGGAATAACCCCATGGAATTCCATGGAGTTCCATGGAGAGTTCCATGGAGTTCCATGGGATTGCATGGAACTCCATGGAGTTTCCATGGCATGTCCATGGAACTCCATGGTGTCTGTGGAGTTCCATTGAGTTCCATGGAGGGTCCATGGAGTTCCATAGAATTCCATGGAGTGTCTATTGAGTTCCATTGAGTCCCATGGAGTGTCCATGGAGTTCCATAGAGTTCCATGGACGTCCATGGGATTCTATTGAACTTCATGGAGTGACAGGTGTGTCCAGAGAATCCCATGGAGTACTTGAAAATCTAATGTAACACATTGTAATAATTGGGTTGACACCAATCAGAACTTCACTGTACAATCTGGAATTTACATGTATAATTCACAGTTTCTTTGTTGTAAGTTTTAATCTTAACCATGGCAAATTTTAATTAAGATGCAACAATAACAAATGGTTTGAAAGAAAGAGAAAGGAATTGTATAAATTGTCTATACCACACGCGCGAGTGAGCTGTATTTGTATGTTATTTTAATATTGGACATATCAAGACATAAAACCAAGATGAGCAACTGATATAAGTATTTGCAACTGGCTTCCTTTCAAGAAAAGCTTTAATACTAAAAAACCTGAGCTTATAATATTATTATTGGTGGTACACTGAACTGCATTTGTGAAAACACTATTATTTTCAAACCTTCTTTGATGAATCTTGACTCCATTAAATGCCACAAAGAACAGCAATGCTTTGAATCATAATTCCAACGACCTTCATGCGCAATGCTAGCTTTTAAAATGAGCAAGAAAGCGACTGGAGCCTGACTGAGTACCGGCAGCCATCTTGGATTTCATTTAGACTGGGAAGACTGGGCATGAACAAAGCCATTTTGGTCAGCAGATATGGCACTGCAGGCTCGTGAAAAGAACATTTCATTTTAGATTTTAGGCGGGATTCAAGCGTTTAGGAGACATTTCCTCTGGATTTTTACCTCTGTTAAGCTAAAAAATGATGGATTAAATAAAAGCAGCAAATGTGGATAACTACTTTTAGAAAGAGGTAAGATTTCACATAATAATTTTGATGAAAGACTACGTGAAAATGTGTGATTTTATAGATCTTCTGGGCGAGAGCAATTAAGTTTACCCCTCTTGAATTTTTAGAGCAAATTCAAGATTTTGCAAGTAGACATTCCCTGTTTATTTTTAATACAAAGCTTTCGCAATTGTTTTTACTGGGTAATAAACATTATTATTATTTGTAGCCGGTTTGATATAATGTCTTGTTATAAGCTAAGCCGAAGACTTACATGATCTTGATTTGAATGAAGCATGGAGATCAGACTTTATGATCAGCTTCATGCCCATTGGGTGTATATTTTTGTAACTGTTGCCTCAGATGTTAAAATGCACTCATTTTACTCAGAAACCAATAAGATCACTGTGATCACTCAATAGAACTCACTTAAAGCGCTCAATTTTCTGTTTTACTACAGATTTTCAACTCAATATTGTTGTCAAGACTGTTAACTGAGCTTCAGAGTGAAGTCACCAAATCCTGCTAAACAAGATAAGTCGACCAGTATGATCATTGGACTCTATTTTAACTGATTCATTTTGTTACGAATCGTGCCTTTTGCTACTACTGTACTACTCAGAAACAAATTACATGAATTTACATGAATGTAAAGCCTGATCACAGAAAAGTAATAAATTCAAGTGTGTCCCTCAGTCACTACTTGTGGTCAAAGCCTTTAGTGTAATTTTAAGCTTTATAAATAAAGCTGTTTCCATTAATTGCAAAGCATGATCAGTGAAATGTTTTCATCAATGAACTCCATGGATATTGTCTTTTCATCAAATTCCATGGAAATTCATTAAGAATGCAGTTGTGTTCCATGGAACTTAATTAGCCCATGGAATTCCATGTAAAATTTTCCATTAAATTCCATGCAGCAACTCCATGGAGCTATTTCCATGGAGCTCCCTAGCCTGTTGTTATTTCCATGGAACTCCATGGAATTCCATGGAATTCCATGTCCTAATACCCCATGGAATTCCATAAAATTCCATGGAGTTCCATGGAAAATTTTCCATGGAATTCCATGGGGTTATTTCACACGGATTGTTTGTTAGAAATATGGGTCAACGTTAATTAGACAAAGGAGATGCAAATTTGTGTAATCCTTGAAAACTCAAGCACAACCTTGCTTGTTGCATATTCGAACAGGCCTTCCTGTCTGGTGAATCGGCCATCTTCCCTGAGACGAATTTGCCAAGTACCTGCGTGAAGCCGTTGAGTAAGTACCAACCCTTTCATCTTTTCAGAATTTGTCCACGGTAGCTGCAGACTGCCACAAAGAAAGCATTTATCAAGTCAAATGAAAGATCAGAGAACTTTGCAGTGTATGTTTTTAAACATACACTGCATAACTTAAAAGTGTTAAAGTGAACCCGTGGATTCCCACTGTGCGTTAGCCCTAGTAAGGAAATTGGAGTTTGCAAAAAGCAAAGAAAAAATAATCTCCGACCTCGGCGAGAATCGAGCCCGCGGCAAACCTGCGAAGACACCTTTTCGCGGCGCGTGAAACAAAAGCCGGAAACTGGCGTCTGCTATCGTAGGTTCACCCGCGACCTCCAGATAATTAATCGTCCGTTGTTCTACCGACTGAGCTACAAGTCCTACAAGGTCAGACGGGAGCAACTTGTGGGTGGTTCTGGTGGTAACTGTGCGGCAATGTGAATGTGAAGGGTACAAATGAATACATTCCAAGGGTTTCTTTCTTAACTACTTTCTCGGTTAAAACTTTGCTCTGGCTACAGACCTGGAAACGCCAGGCCAAGGATTTCTCATACTTGAACTTCCTATTTTCCTTTTTCTTTCACTAGAATTTCTTCGACGAGTACGTTAAGTTTACAGGAAAAGTATAAATGGCGAAGAAAGAAGAAACGCTGTCCTATCGATCCTACTCTCACGAAGACGAAGTTAAGAGAGCCAAGTGGTTCAAAGAAGATCTGGATAAAGGTGATGGCTAGTCTGTAGCTGGCGAAGTGCCCAACCACAAGTACTGGATTAAAACCTTCGACGGAGAAGAGGTCTCCAAAAAAGTATTGTACGTAGCAAACCTTCCTTTCCCCGTCAAGGGCTTTGAGCGGTTGTTGGATCCTCAGAACACAAAGTTTCGCCAAGATTGGGATGAAGCTTTTGTAGATCATGAGGTTTTGGAAGCCTATCCTGACGGTGGGGGATATGTGACATACATGCGAGCGCTTGTATCTTTTCCCTTAAAAGATAGATCGTTCGTTTTGTATATTGCACCAGGAAAACAGATCGATTGGTATGGCAAGCCAGCACTTTTCTTGGGGTTAAAAAACTGGCGGCACGCTTCCAGGCCCGAAGGCGAAGATGGCATCGTTAGAGCTACGAATGGCGGGAATTTCTATGTGGTGACGCCAGACGAAAAGGATCCAGAGAATGCGTGCACCGTATTTGGTTTATCAAACAACCTCTACAACGGATGGATTCCAGACGCGGAGTGGTTGCAGAAGATGATTGTGCCGAACGCGTTCAACAAGTGGTTTGCCTGTCTTGGGAATGGATATGAAAAGTTCTTTAAAAAGTAAGGCGCATAATTCTGAGGATGAACACAGGGACTCTTTATTTCATTTAATAATTTCACTAATAACTAATACTTTTCGTAGCCAAATCTCTTGAAGTAGAAACACAAGTACCTTAAGTACGTCATGCACTTTACAACTCAATAAGCCAAACTTATTGCATGCGGGACTGACACTACGGCAAAGGACAATTTTATTTAATTTGGGCCAATACTTCCTGAACTAGTATTACTAGTCTTCTTTAGGACAAGAGTTACAATTAGAGAAAAATAACGGCTCTTAAAAATTTAAATTTGAAGGTAAACATAACTAGTTAATGGTTAACATGACAGAGCGTTTACAACGGTTTATAAGATATATGCATGTAGGTGAAAAAGTGTTACTAAAAAACTGACTGGAAATGATTCATAACGTACTAACGTTCATTTCGTCGGTTAATCGGCCAAGTCCGTCTGGCGACAAAGTTTTACCTCTCTCTTTGAGGTAAGCGTGAAGCTTTCCTCGCTTTTCACTGGGATCCGTTGCTGTTGGTTAGTAGTTCCACAGCTGTAATTAACCTCATGTGTGTAACACGGTGACCCGTCAAGCCTAGGAACTGCTCTCCTGGCCCCAGTTGTTCAAAGGCCGGATAACTTTATCTGCTGGATAAGGCACTATCCGGGGTCTAAAATATACTTCGCGCTAAACGTTGTCCAAGGTTTTCGTACACTCCTAAACTAGACTGTGGTTAGAGTGTGCATATTCGCTTGTACACGACAAAATGCTGAAATCTTTGAACAGATTGAAACTGTTGGATAGTGACTTATCCACTGGATAAAGTTATCCGGCCTTTGAACAACTGGGGCCTGTTTGATTAGTATGCTAATGTCACTGCGTTTGATTTGCCACATATTTAAGTTCGAGTTTCTGACTTAGTTGCGACCAGATACAAAATATATTTTTGTCGTTGTTACTGCTTGACAGAGGGGGAAGTAATTAGGCAACATCATACATTATGTTGTCAAATTTTCTTTAAAAAGGTTGTTCACTCCCTCTAGGGACAAAATTCAACCTCGATATTTTTTCTTTAGTCTGACAGTTGGAAGTCATATTTTGCGCTCAGGGGTATGAACGCTAAATCTATTATCGATCATCATTTTTAACCTGTCATGTTATTTTTTTTTTTCAAATGTTTATTGATTTCCCGTCTATTCGTTTTATGATTGTCTCAACTACAATTCCATCAACTGCCTCACAAGCTAAGCTTCATACATTATATGCAACAACTCTGTAATGAGGAAGCCTTACTCTATAAGCCCTGCGGTTTTTCCTAATAAGGCTTCTTCACCACTTTCTCTGCAATTAAATGTACTTTTATCTACTTTTATTTCCTTTTGTTGTAACGTGTGTGGTGAAATAAATGAAATAATTTGCAGCACGTGTGTTTGGGTTTCGTATTCACTGGACTGCCTTTACCAAATGAGCTGGGTCGAACGATTTTAAAATTTATATTTCTTTTGACAAACTGTAAGTCACAGTATAACAGACCTCTAGGTAAATATGGCACGAAATATAGTTTTTGTATGAGGAAAAAAACCGAGCGCGATGTCTCATACTTTCCGTATAATCATATAACAACCGATGGTTTCTAAACTCTACTAAGCAGATAAATTTTTTTTCTGGTGAGATTGAAAGGCTACAACACCTTTTGCTGTTCATTTCAGGGGCGTAGCCAGGGGAGGGTTCCAGGGGTTCCGGAACCCCCCCTCTCGTCAAGGACCCCCCCTCCTATTTTTAACAGTGATTTTATCCCAACAAGAGTGTAATGGACTCTCGATTCCTGAAATTCTTCGTTTTGTTCTATCCTTTCAATAAGTACAGTGAACGTCATTGTAGTATCTATTTGCGTTTCACTTACATTTTTGGAGACATGAGCAGAGCTGGGATTCCTGTGTAACAAGATGCACGTGTGTGCACAGCAGCAATGCCCGCAAAATTAGTAGACAATCCATTGGTGTTATTCGAGCTCGTAGTTTTCGTACCAATGTCCCGATTGCAAAAGATCAATGCATTCAGTCCAATCAGCAGCAGCATCGCGTCAATGTGCCAGCCCAGACACCATCTGATTACTATAAGAGGGCAGTTGCTATTCCCCTTCTAGACCATCTACAATCAGAGATGAAAACATACTTCAATCCTACTAATGATGCTGCCTTGTCCAGTCTCTTTAATCTTCTTCCTGAGCTGGTAGCCGTCGGAGACAGAAATCCTGACATTGAAGCAGCGCTGGAGTTTTATGAGAACGGCCTTCCTTCTCCTCATGTGGTTGATGTTGAGTTCCTGCGATGGAAGAGAAAGTGGTGCAGCACTGAGGATGCCGTGCAGTTCAGACACTCGCAGCATGCGATCGAGAGTTCTTTTCTAACATCCACACCTTGATCCGCATTTTGTGCACGTTTCCGATAACGTCAGCTGAATGTGAGTGCTCATTCAGTACACTAAGAAGGTTAAAAACATACCTGAGGTCGACCATGTCATGCGAGCGAGAATCTGGGCTGGCGTTGATGAACATCAATTACCACTAAGACGTAAATATCGAGGAAGTGATAAACACGTTCGCTCAGTGGCAACCAAGGCGTCTTCTGTTTGCGTAGCGTAAACGCCAAAGTCCTGTACGTACGTAACGGAAAGGATTTTAGCCCAACCGTTTTCGTTGGAACCAATTTGGAACCCCCCCCCCCCCCCCCTCCTAAAAATCCTGGCTACGCCCCTGCATTTAGAGAAAATACGCAATCATTTGCACTAAAAGTCAGACAATAGTGCGAAAATACGTCCATTTGCGTCAATCGGCATTCAATTACGTGAAATGCACCTTTCACAAGGATATCTGCATAATTGTAAACATTCAATTAAGTTTCAAGACTTTCATTAAGTAAATTTTAAACCATGGCTAGACAGTCAATAGCATCAATGAACAACCCATACAATTTTGTTGATAATCATTAGCGCGCCTATACAAACAATAGAGTGTTCTTTACATTCTTTTCGCAAAAAGCTTTTTTCATTTCGACATTCCGGAACCGACTACTGAGATCGGGGTACGAGAGTAGCTTGGCACTGAATTGAAAACCGCTCTATTACGTTACAAGAAGTTTCTGACAAATATTCCTGAACATAACGTTTTAGGACATTGGGCAAAACAGAGCGTTAAAATACATAGAGGATATTACATGACCACGCGGAGATACGAAATTTCTCTTGTGTTGAAAAATATTTCACGAGTGAGCGCAGCGAACGAGTGAAATATTTTTCAACACGAGAAGAGAAATTTCGTATCTCCAAGCGGCCATGTACCGGTAATGTTCTGTTTATTATATAAACACCAATGAAATACCAAATCATTGCAAAAGGCGCGATTTATTATGTAACCATAGCAGCGGTGATCCTTTCACGTGTGAAGATAACATGTTGTTTTCACGTGTGAAGATATCATGTTTTCGCGCGAAAGCTCACCTGGTATTTCACTGGTGTTTATACAATAAATATTTATATTCTCCCGGAATAAGTTTCTTTGCCTCACTACACCTAAAGCTTAGAGCCCCTTCTTCTCCCCTCACCCGCCCCAACTTAAACCAATTTCAAGCATCAAACAAACAAACAAACAAAGGTTGTTTATCAAACCTTTATTACTCAAAATGTCGGTGACAGATTTTAGCATTAAGTTTTAACAAACAATACCGGAGATGGCACATGAGCAGCTGTAGTGTCCAACTGCAGCTGTTCATTGTCAAAATGCTGTTAGTAAACAGGACAGCTGTAATAGGACAACACCCATATTGTTATATTGGCCAAATAGATCCTTCTCCAAAATGGCGGCAACAGATTTGAATGAGTTAAAATAGAACTGAATGAAAAACTGATACCAGCACTGGATAAAGCACCATTAAAGTAATACTTTAGTAACCTTGCAAAGTTTCAGCATATTAGGTGTTATATCAGCTTAGGAAATGTAAGATGAAATTTGACAAATTTACAGACGTTTGTATGAGTGGGGGTATACGTCATACCCCCAGTCATACAAACGTCTGTAAATTTTTCATTTTTCTCAGCTGATATTGCACCTGATATGCTGAAACTTTGCAGGGATACAAATGTAAAAGTGCGCTTTCTAGTGCTAGTAAACGTTTTTAATAATCATTATATTGTTATTTTAACTTATTTGAATTTTCGGCCGCCATTTTTAACAAAATTGGTGCGCAGGAAGCCCATTTGAATTAGAATTGAAAGTTGGGTCTAGCTAATTTAATGGCCACAGTGACTCTTGATGCATTAAAACCAATATTCCTTAAAGTCATTAATAATTCATGAAGAGAACACGGGAAATCACTACCACAAAGGAGGTTTGCAAAAGTGATCTTAATTATCATAAAATTCGGTAGACTTTCTCCTTTGAATTTCTCCAGGAATTTATTAATGGTTTGAGAAGCTGGTATACTCCAAGGAGTATGTTATCCGATTTACAAACACCTCAAAGTTGGTTAACAAAAACTTGGCTGGGCCTCATTTCTCAACCCACTCCTCGGCATATAATTTAGGGTTAGGCTTATGTGGTACCTTAACATTTCTCGGTGTTTGGAAATCGGATAAAACACTCTTACCTGCGTTTGACACATTACTTCTAGCCTGCGTAGCTGACAGTTTTTGTTGGTGGGCTCGCCGGAAAGCCGGGCACAAAGTTCAAAACGAGTGGCAAAGCTGCAGGGAAATGGGGCGAGAGCAAGGTCCTGCTTGTTGACGCGGCTTTGTCGCGACTGTCGCGGCTCTTGCCCCATTTCCCCCGCAGCCGCATCACTCGTTTTGGCCCGGTTTTCCCGCCCAGCAACAAAAACCGCCAGCTACGCAGGCTACATTACTTCATGCCATTGACATTTGGCAAAATGTTTTGTTAGTTGATTCTTTAAACATTTTGACAACTTCAGTTGAGGTCCTCATCCCTCACAGTTGCTTTTGACCAGCCAGTTAAAAAGAGGGCACTGATCAGATTTCTTTTAGAAGCCAAGTTGAACAAGACCAAGGAAACAATGCTGGGTGGGACAGATAAGGCTGCTTACATGATATAACCAACAAAAGCTAAAGCTGTGTAATGCAAGAACCATGAACAGAGACTTGAAAAGAATCAGCACACACAAGAAAGCTTAACCCTTTAAGCCCTAACAGTGATCAGCATCAATTTTCTCCTTGTAATATCAATGCTTATAACCCCTAAGGTCTTGAGAATTAAGCATATGATCACCAAAGGTGAATGCTCTTGATATTTTAATAACTTCTCCACAGTACTTTATAAGGAAAGTATGGTGACAAGATAGGAGAATTTGCTCTTTGATATTAGGGGTTACAAGGTTAATGCTCTCCTGCAACACCCAAAATTTGGGGTTGGTGCTTTGCCACTCACTAGTCATTCATTATGCATAATTGACTGCAGGGCGGTGAATAATGTTTTGATATGCTCCATTGAAACCAATATTTTGTTCTGACAAATTTTTCCACAAGCTTAGTTGGCACATGTACAATGAGTAACTGTTATTGACAGCTGTAGACAAATTTTGAAGAAAAAAAGACAAGGCGCTTCTACATGACATGCTTGAGGACTTGGGGTGTAGATTAGAATTTTGGCAAAGTTATTTTTAATTTAAACCAGAACTTTGTTTCAAGTGAAACATGAATGTTCTCACAAGAATGAAAAATTACTTTGTGAACTTTCCAAGATGACATGGTGTTAATTTTAGACAGATAACTACAGTAAAAAAACCTGTATAAGAACCTGGGTTTTCAGAACCTGTTAGGCTAAAATTTTCATTTTAAGCCCCCATCACATAAGAACCTATTAAGGCTAAAATTTTAAGTAAGGTTCTTATCAGTGGAGTTGCTGTAAAAGTGTATAGGTAGAAACTGCTGAATTAAAATCATCATCTGATTATAATAAACTTGACATAACATTTTTTCTTTCAAGTTAAAGTACTGTGTTGTGTGTCTATTGTGTTTAAACCATTCAAAGAAATGATTTAAATTGTATTATGAGATGATATTTATACTTGGTAGCCTAAATTTGCTTTAAGTACCATTTATATAAGAACCTGTTTAAGCTAAATTAAAAAATCCAGGTTCTTATACGCGGGTTTTTACTGTATAAAGGCAATTCTTTATTTAACAGACTGTTTCATTCTTACTGTATGCTCCGATACCCTGTTTTGATATGGGAGGAAATTACCAGACTACAAGAATTTTTCTGTATTATTATTTTTTTCTTCAAAGTCAGTGGAGTGAACCTGATGCATGAATAATATGGTTCAATATGCATGTCCTTTTGTTGATCAATACACTATGCTACTCACAGAAATATTCACAATGTTCACGCACTGCGCACTCTTGTGTCTTTGAAGAAAAACATAATGTTCCCAGTCTACAAGGTATAGCAAACAACTTTTCCGAATTTTTTCCAAACTGGCTTGACAAAAGTACAATTATACAGCAACATTAGTATTAAATAAATAAAATAAAAATAGCATCAGATCAACATTGTTTTCGACAAGTACATTATAAGGATTTTGCCCCATTTGAAATTTCAGAAAGCATGCACACTGTTTATTTAACATTTATACAAGTACAGCTCTTACTGACCACAAAATTGTTTTACAAAGTAAACAAACAAACAGAAATGATTTTGGACATAGTTACCCCACTTTAATTAACCCCTTCAGCCCCAAAAGTGGCCAGCACATGTGCTATTTCTCCAATACTCTTTCTCAATAAATTATCACTGACAACTTGATCAAACAAACACCCCATGACGAAGTTGTTCAAAGACCAGATAACTTTATCCAGTGGATAAGTCACTATCCAGTAGATATAATGCATTGGTTGGAGGACATTTTATCCGCTGGATAGCGATTTATCCACTGGCTAGAGTTATCCGCTCTTTGAATAACCAGCGCCAGGAAATTTGAAAAAAGAAAATGAAGATGAAACAGTGTTGATGTCTAAACAAATTCTTCTAACTAGTACAAAAACAGATTTATAGAAAAATGTGGGGAGAACATGTACGTCGATACTGGGACTTAAAGCACATGCAACCAAAACATTTTTTACAGTAGAAAGAATTTCCTCTTGAGCCAAACAAAAACGTATGAAATATTGACAGAGGTTTCTGGCTACATGTCAAAGAAGTAGGGTCAGTCCTGCTAATTAAAAATGTTTTTATTCTGGCAAAAGAAAGCAAACCCTAGCCAGAGAAAAAATATTACTGGACTTGTGGTCAGAAATAACTTCTGACTTGCCTTAATTCTTTTGATTAAAAATCTCTGGCATTAATTTTTGTTGAATTAGCTTGTTTATTGTTGCAAGAAACCGTAGACCGTAACCAGTGCATTTCTGGATAGTCAAGTGATAGAGAGGCTAAGAGAGAGACACAAGCTTGATGAGATTGGAGATTTTAGTTCCTTCACTTGCCTGCATAATAAAGAGCTTTAGATTGTAGTACAAGTACCAGTCAAATTATTTCAATAGAAAAGAACACGCTCAAGTGAATCAGTGTCATTTTCATGGGAAAACGAGATGGCCTGTGTCATTTCACTACAAGTTTTTGTGAGAATGGTGTGTGGAAAAACATCATTCCTCAAAATGTAGGTGAGCTTGTCTTTTTGGAATCACAAAAGGGAATAAGCTATGATCATTCAAAACAACTTCCTCAAGTTCGTCACCCACAAAGAGTAAAATGAAGCCCCCTGGAAGATCTCTCTGTATAGTACTTTGCTAAACAATTGACGTGAAATCTCGTATTCGTAGTTGTACTTGTACTGAAATCTAAAGGTATCTATTAGCTTGCCTGTTTTTTAACTATTAAGAAAGGGATTGCTTGCAGTATATTGAAACCTAAGGAAATAAAAATAAAGCAATGGAGGATCCTGTTACTTGGTTAATTTCCTTTGTTATGGTTCAAAAAAGACCAAAGGAAATTACAGCATTTCACTCAAACCTTTGCTTGAGTCTAAATTATGAACTCTCTGTCGGTTAACCAGATAGACAGTTTTATTTATTTTTTGTTTGGCGTCAGTGGTCAATTTAAGCAAAACGATAGCTTCATCTGAGCCACAATTTTAACCTCAGTGCGTCGACTCCATTAAGGTAGTACCTAAAAAGCCTCTTGTCCCTGACAAAACCCAGATTTTCGTAAAGCCGGAGGGCTCCTGTGTTGCTCACTTCAGTCTCCAGGACAACCTGTAAGCAAACGAAGATGACAAGTATGTGTGGTGAGCTGCTGGCCTCCAGATAGACAGCTCCTCTACTAGCAAATCCAATCAACCCAGCCATAGACCCCACAAACCAGGTAAAATAGTCAGTCCAGAGGGGAAAACACTTAGTCTACTTAATGTTTATTATGCACCAAAACTAACTACTAACAGCAGTGCAAAATAATAATAATAATAGTAATAGCCGGTTATTCACAAATCCAAGTGAAAAGGAGATAAATGAGGTTTTCCCATAGTTTCTAGTTTATCTCCTGATTTAGAAAATAAATCAAAACATCGATTATTTACAACTGTTTAAAATACTTAGCATAAAAATTATATATAACACATCACACAATAGAAGAACTTAGTGTTCATTAGAAAAATTTGCAAGATGACATCTCAGTCTGTTCTTAAAGGTTGCAAATCTTCCGCCTCAACAATTTCCTTTGGCAGATTATTCCACTTATCGATTATGCGAATAAAAAAGGAATGTTTTAAACTACGGTATTCAAAGTCGCAGATGCAGACTTAAGTTTAAAACAGTGATTTGCTCTTAAGGGCCGGAAATCATGTGCAAATGTAAAAAATGCTGAGGGATTGCTCAATTTCTGCAAGTTTCTGCAGGTTTATGGCTTACTTGGTCCAGAAAATATCCATACCCCCCCCCCCTCCCCAGAAGGTTTTTTTTTTAAATAGTAGTGATAGCTCACTAAATTGGTTTCTTGATTCACTGGGTGTCATATATTTAACATTTAGTTTCCAGCCAAAAACAACAGTACCTCCAAATTGCAAAAAAGTAGTTCCTGCAAACACAAAATTGCAACATGTAAATCCTGCATTAGTTCCATGCCGTACATAAGCATCAAAAGTAAATCCTACAGTACCTCATCACAGCTGTCTTCAATCATTGCCTTGATGGCTCTCACTACAAGATCTGTACCTGTAAAATGCAAACAGTCGGATAATATAGACTTTGTCAAACTTCATCACGTTTAACAACAATATTGATAAAGAGAAAAGATGAATGTGGTCGTTAGTCAAGTACATGTAGTATGAGAAATGTACTTAGTGCATCACAAGCACGGGTGACAAAGAAAAAGTTGAGTCGCCGATGGGAATCAAATGAATAACCTCCCACAAGAAAGGTTGGATGCTTTAACTATTGAATTAAATGGAAATGGTAAACATTGACCTTTACTACATGAGCTCTGAGCCAACAGCTAAGCTGGAACAATGTTTCATTTTGTCTAGACAAGCCCACCGTATGTTTACTTACAGTGGAACCTCAATTAAATGATCCTCGGTCTAAAGATATTCCCGATTTAATGATCAACATTCTGTGTCCGGGAAAAAGTTATTTATAAATCCAGAGTTTGTTTACAATGATATCCTGATTTAACAATATGATTTTGCTGTCCCCTTGCCATATCCTAAAATCGAGGTTCCACTGTACTTGACAAAAGAAACATTTTCTTAGTACAACTGTGAAAAACATGAACACCTTTATAGACCTGCCAACTCTCATGTGTTATGCACGAGTCTCATGCCTGCCAATTGATCGACAACAACACTCTAGCTTTTGCCTGTCAATTTCTTGTGCCTGGAAGTCCTGCTAATGGTTCCTTATTCCAAACAGCATGTAAATTTTTGATTCAATTAAAAAAAAGAGTCACATCAACAATGCTACATGTGGAGAGAACTGTAGTTGAGTTTCTTTCAACAGAAACTCATGGGCTATCTTTTGCAATCTTCAGAAATCTTTGGACATCTTGCAAGACATTACATGTATTTTGAAATCCTCCGAAATTCTTCAGACATCCTTCGCAATGTTTGGAAATGACTAGAACATCATCGGCAAATCCAAATAATATGAAAATGAAAATCTCATGCATTTGACTAAGGAAACGTTGGCAGGTACCAAAATTTCATTATGAGTGGACAGCCCATATAACAAATACAAGGTACATTTACCTATTTTATGTCTTCTATATTCTTTCTGAACAGCTAACATAGCAATGTATCCCCTGCGAATCATGTTCTTATGCATGTCAAGTTTGCAGACAATAGCACCAACACACTTCTCGCCATGCATCGCCTAGTGAAACAAATCTCATCATTAGTCAGAGCTTCTTGTCACCCAAGCGGTATGGCTAAACAGGAAAGGACTGAATAGTAAGGGGCCCCTGGTTCACACTAGCCACAGAAATGACGGAAGCGAAAATGGAATTGGAGTCGGAGTCAGAAGAACCTTCTGACCTCGTGTGAATCAATATGACAGAAGCAGAAACAAAGGTCTCGTTTACGTTCAAAATGGCGGAAGCCCCCCATGTTTCCCATTCTAAATATCATGTATGATTTGGGATTGGGAATAAGCTATGTGATTGTTTGATTTTTCTGCTTGTTCTTCCGATTCCAATCCACCAGTTCACACTTGATCGCAAGTGATGGAATCAGAAGTGGAATCCGAAGAAAAAGGAAACTTTGTGATCCTTGCAATTTCGATTCCGTCAAGCTTAGGATTGTGATTCTGTTTCTGTTTTTCACTCACACTGGAATGGATTTATGCTTCCAATCAAAATCTGCTTCCAATTCCGTCGCCAGTGCGAATCAGCCCTAACCCTCCAGGGTAGGATTTCATTCAAAAATTAAAAGTTAGAACTGTTGGGAAGCTTAGTGTCATCACAATTAAGGATTTCATCCACCATTTTAAAGGTTTGAGCCACCTTTTACAGCATGATTAACAATGCGACAGGAAAGTTCTGCCTTACAGCTTTTCATTCCAGCAACCAGTGTTTAAGACCAGTAACTACAATGACAAGGAACTGCTGACCAGAATTTGACAATTGCTAAAAGACAATTCAGCAACTGTCAGCAATGAGCTGAATGATTACACCTTATAAGAATTTGACCCACAGGCTTAACATGAAAAAGTTAGAACTATATGGTACAAAATAATAAACAGCTATTTTGCAAATTAAGTGAAAGTCAATTTAAAATTGTTACACAATAATAAAGTTACAAAGATAGAACTTCCTTGTACAACAGTTAAAAATATCATACAGTTGTACATGTATGACAAGTACCATTAAATAGCTTTCATTTGGTTGTTTCACCTAAGACTCAAACATTAAAAACACCTTGTACAGCCTAATAACAAGCACCACAAGAAAGATATGCTAAGTCGCCTCGAATTTGCAGCACTGAACATGTTGCACAACTTAAACTAACTTTAGTAGCGCGATTGGGGGGGGGGGGGGGGAAGGGGTGAGATTTAAAACTTTGTACAGCTTGGTACCACCCAAAATTCTGATTAGTACCTCTGGGCTCAGTTGTTCAAAGCCCGATTAAGCTAATCCTGGATTAACGTGAACTTTGATTTGAGCTTAATATTACTAACACAGAAAGATTCTTCAAAAAGATTTTTGTCCCTCAGTTTTGACTTAGACTTTTCATTACCATTAACTTCAAATCAGCTCTTAGAAACATATTTAACAAGCAAGATAAAAACCTTGATTACCTTAACATTAATCGGCTTTTGAACAACCGGGCCCTGGTTATTGGTGGATTCAGGGGAAGGGTTAGAGGGGTCTGGTCTGGTTCAGATCTAATCACTTTGCCTTCAAATAATCAAATGTCTTTACGTGTATAATAATGAGAGAAAACACAGTAGAACTAGTCTAGCTGGAATTATTTTAGTGAATAAAACTTGGTGAGGCTGAGTGATAGTTCCTTGCTTCTGAAACCTCAAATCAGATTTATAGGCAGATAGCATTTGTTAGGTCTTGGCTTCAGTTGATACATTTTGACACTGACAAAATTTGTACATAACAGCTACAGCTGCACATACAAGAGAACATTGTTTCAAAGATTTCTTCAAAACAAATGTCAATCTTACATGTTAAATAAATGTTATGGTGTATTAATAATAGTGAGACTAACTTTTCTTTTAGTGGCTACTGGATGAAATGTAACATTTAAACACTCATGTCAAAAGTTCCTCAATACACACCTGCCTAAGGTGTATAACTATTAATTACTTGAATTATTATTGCATGATCCTAGTAAAAATCATCATCATTATCACCACCACCATCATCGTCATTATCACCTTAAGTAGCACTTACCAAGAAGCACAGCTTGGGCCAGTTATGAATGAAATAACGGTACGTGTAGATGGAATAAGGTTCAGAAAGGTCCTTCGTTATAAGTGCCATGATGGCCTCCATTTGCAGTTCAGACTCGTAAGAAACATAAGAGAGATTAATATCTTTTTCACTAGCATCTCCAGATCCTGCCTGTTCGGAATATTGCTTTTCTTCAAGCGATGACATTTTCGTAATTCCGGGGTCACATTTTGACTGATTGGAGTCATCTTGGGTCAAACAATTTTCACTTCCCGGTTTACTCTGACATGTTTGACTGCAGATCGTCACGCCGTTTAGATCTGTAACTTTCTTTGCACCGCAAATCTTCTGTGCCTGCTCTGGATCGCAACTTGTGTCTTTATCACCACAAGACCTCGATAATTCGCCGTTAACGAGGACGGTCCTATCTTGAGGAGCTAACAAGTTTGTCTCGTCTTTCCTTTCCAAGGGCGCTGAAGCCATTTCCTTCCGTGAAAGCAAGAATAACTTTTAATACTCAGGTGGAGTGTTATCATACACTATGAAAACCAATTTTTTAAAGAGGAATGTCTCCAACAAGGAAACTGCAAGGGTTACGTGATGAAGCAAAGGAACGGGAGACAGCCGCCATATTGAACTCGCCTAACTCCGCTAAGAACGCTGGGTACTCACAGGACACCCACAAAGAACACTTCCCGTTAGAAGGCCCTGTGGTTCTTTGTGAGCTTACGTAACGTAAGGCCGCCGTTACACGTTGAAACTTTTAGCTGAAACTTGTGTGCCACGGCGCTGCGAAACAAGTTTCACGAAGAGGTGTTACACGGTGAAACTCTTGTTTTTTCACCACTGCGACCGTTGCGAGCCGTTGCAAAAGTAGAAAGCTGTTCTACTTTTCGTGAAACTTGTCTCGCAACGGAAGTAAGAAAACGCTTCACGAAACCGACCATGTTACACGGTATCCGGTCGTTTCGTTCCATGGTCGTTTCGTTCCAAGTCGTTCCAAGTTTCGTTTTGTGGCTGTGTTTTCAAGTCTATGTTTCAACAAATTAATCTTTCACCCAGCATTATTTGCGTCTGCCATTTCTTTACTGACTGAACACCCATATACCCACGTAATTTGTCTCCATTTTTCCTTATCGGTTGAGTTGTTTGATTGAAGTGTTACGGTTAAATGAATGATTAGATAAATGAATAAATGAATGAATGAATGAATGAATGAATGAATGAATGAATGAATGAATGAATGAATGAATGAATGAATGAATGAATGAATGAATGAATGAATGAATGAATGAATGAATGAATGAATGAGTGAATGAATGAATGGATGAACGAATGAATGAATGATGGATGAATGAATGAATGAACGAACGAACAAACGAATGAACGAACGAACGAACGAACGAACGAACGAACGAACGAATGAATGAATGAATGAATGAATGAATGAATGAATGAATGAATGAATGGATGGATGGATGGATGGATGGATGGATGAATGAATGAATGAATGAATGAATGAATGAATGAATGAATGAATGAATGAATGAATGAATGATGGACGAACGAACGAACGAACGAACGAACGAACGAACGAACGAACGAACGAACGAACGAATGAATGAATGAATGAATGAATGACACTGACCCCAGCCCGTACGTTGATGTAACATATGTTTTAGACCTTTCTAACTTTTTAAATATCAGGCCTGCGTTTGCGTGACTATTAATTTTGTGAACTTTTCTCAACCTCAAATGAGCCCGGTCGACCGGGCTGGCTCGGTTTCCGAAATCTCGTTTCGCCACTCTTTTCTTTACGAAAATTTTGATATGTCCATATGAGAAGGTGGGCTGACCCGGTTACCGAGATCTTGGTAACCGAGCTGGAATTTTTTCCCATATGAACACTCCAGCCCGGATACCGGATACCGGGACTGTCGCGACGAAACATTTTCAACTGCACATGGCTTGTAAGGTCGCTGACAAGTCGGAAAGCGATTCCACGGGTATTTTGGAGGCCTTTTGGACATTTTTCATCTCGGTGACCGGGATTAAATTTCCCATATGAACAGAAGACTACCGGGCTCATATCCCGGGGCTCATATGAAGAGGCCCTGAGTCTCCGAACTTCGTGTGATGCTCCTGGGATTCCTGTGGTGATTCCAAGTTGCTAGAGCCAGTCTCTTGCGGCTTGTTTTCAAAACACAACATGGCGGGCAGTGAAGAACGCCCGTCAGACGAGGATGAATGGTCTGATTTTAGCGGCACTAGCGCGAAGACAAACACTTTTGAGAACTCGCCTTTTGGTCTGACATCTCTAGATTCTATTTCTGTACTTCGTACCTTAATATCCTGTTTTCCTCAACAATCAGATGCCACATGTGCTGACGTGCAAGAAGAATCGTTCAAGACGTCTGTCTCGAACGACAGGTCCTGATCCTTTCCTACTTTGATTTTAATGCGAAATCTAACCAAACAACTGCTTTATTTAGTCAGTCTCCTTGCTCAAAAGTGTTGTGTTTTGTTCTTAGTGACAGAATTTTAGACGGTGTAGATCCATCACTCGAGACTTATGGCGAGCCTTTGGTTTGGCGAAGTACGCAATCGGAGACGAAGTACTTCAAGGCGTTGAATTTACCGCCGAGTACTTGTGAAGTGAGTAAATTTACTTAACATTGAAAGTACCGAAAACATAGACTTGCTGATGATTTTTTTAAAGGCAGTAGCTTTTTAGTTGAATTTTCCCGGGATTTTCCCCGGATTTTCCCCGCGTATTAATTATGTTCTATATAGCTAGATTTTATTTATACGTACTGCCAGTAGTTTCCCCTACTTCATAAAATTTAAGCTAATCGATCAGATTAGCTTATCATACTACCCTCTGTCAAACATTCATTCAAGCCGGAATTTAGCTTGGCAGTGCAAATTGATTTTTAATATTCCGGAGAGTCTGAATTTTTTCAGAGGTCTCAATTTTTCTGCTCCCTTGTTTTCAAAAACAAATTTCCACAACAATGATAATCGTTACAACAGATTTCAAGTAATTTCTCCCATTTTATATAAATATTCAATATTAGGATGAGATCTCCACACATTCCTATACATTAGTTATGCTTTTGGCTTAAGTTTCAGAAGTTATAATTATCATGAATGGAGCATGTCTGGGTTAAAAAGTGTATGCCTAATGCATCTATCAATGTTAAGCCCGAGGGGGGGGGGGACCCCGGGCATATGTGGGGTATTTGACCTCTATTGCCTTCCCCACCCTCGGGAATTTGACTAAGAATCTGGGCCCCAGGGTGGGGACGTTTGCTTTTTTTGCGCGAAGGAATGGGACCAAGTCACATCGTCCCATGTGCTCGTCTGTGCGCTGGCCATCTTGGAAGTGCCTGTGTGGAGTTTGAAAGCATTTCAAAGTGGACTTGTACCTCCTGCAAATAATCTCTATCGTATAGATGGTCACGGGGCACTCAGTTGTATAGCTCAACATGTTAGACTTTTGGTTTCTGATTGAATCGTTTAAAATGCTAGATTTGTATATACCTCAACATGGTGCACTCTTTCCTGTTCGATTTAGAAAAATTAATGATATCTGACTGTATCACTTGAATTGCTAAATTTGTATAACTCAACATGGTTCATTCTTTTTTGTATCAGACTGAGAAAATTATACCTCATTGTATCACTTGAAATGCTAGATTTGTATAGCTTAACATGGTTTACAGCCCGCGTTGTTTCTGTAGGATTGAGACAATTACATTTGATTTTATCACTTTAAATGCTAGATTTGTTGATTATTTTCCTCGGATTACACAAAGCATCAAAGGAGTCAATAAAAAAGCTTGGCAATTTATATCAATGATTTGTAAAATATACACAACAACCACTATGAACTAAAGGGATATTACTTCCCCAAGGTGGGAATATTTGATCTAATTTGACCCAATTTTGGGGCCCCACGGTGGGGATTTTGACCAAAAATTCTTCTGAAAAGTCAAATGCCCCACATATGCCCGGTTCCCCCCCCCCCTCGGGCTTAACATTGATAGATGCAAAATGAATGCATACATGGGGCTCTGTGGTTACATCAGGTAAATCCTATTGTTTGTGATCATGAACACAGCATTTAGTGTAAAGTAAGTCCATGTACATGTACTGCATTTCAAATGCATTTTTGTTAAGTTTCATCACTATCATCATCATCATCATTATCATCATCATGATCATCGTCAATCATCATGGAAAGCTTTAGAACCAAAATAGGCCAGGCAACCTGGGCAGTTTTTTAGGAGTTGAACTGAAAATGAAAGGCAAAGTTGTGAACTACATACGAACTGTAGGTTTACATTATGTCAAAGAAAGAGGAAAATCTGCTGGTTTCTATCTTTCAATAAAACCACTGTGAAAACAAGGATGATAACATATTTTCTTTCACAATTTTTAAGGCAGCACACAACTGCATTCCTAGACTCCATAGAGGTGTGGGGTGCGTGTCTGAGGATTTATATTGCTTTGTTTACTTATAAAGTATTATTTTGGCACACAGAGTTCAAAACCCTGTTTTAAACCAGTAAATACTTTTAATTCCTTGCCAAGCAGGGGCCAAAGGCCCATGCATACAAAAGGTTAGTAAATTTGTCGGGCGTAGCGAGGTTCGTACGTGAATCGCTCGGGAGCTAAGCTGTGCGAATTCAAGCGAAAAATATTTTTATATATATCGTTGAAGATGTCCGTGCTGTTGTGTGGCAACAGTGCCAACAAAGCTTGAATGACATCATACAAAGGGAAGGTTGCTGCTAGACAGCAACAGGTTGGAAGACAGGCTGGCATCAGACACAACTCATGTTTATTCCTCGAGCAGTGAAAAATGTTTACTATTGGTGAAACACAACCAAATTGTGATGCAAATTAACCACAGGAGGACGCACAAGGGTTAAGGCAGATTCACAGAGGGAGATTAAACAACAAAACTCAGAGCGAACAGCGAAGAAGAAGGAGACATCAGGAAACCACAGAGCAAAGACATTTAAGATAACATCACTTCGAATCAACTGTCCACCCAGCCCTAGCTTTGCTAGGTTTTGCAAGTCACGTATTTCTAGTACATCCGTAAGCCTTCATTTCTGACCATACGAGGTCACACTATACAGAAAGCATGTTTGCATGTTATTGAAAAGCGGAGGAAAGACAAGGTTGCACACATACTGTATGGAAAGTGGCAACATCAACTGCAGGCATAACATTTGCATGTTTCTATAGTGCGAAGCCATGAGAGTATTGCTACCCTCTCCCAGAAGGGACCCTAATACCATTTTGTTTCGTTTTGAAAAGAAAATGAAGTCAGTTGTTGCCGTTGTTGTTGTTGTTGTTCATGGTAATGATGGTGACGATGATAATGATGATGATGACTGTGGCTTCCTTTGTTGTTTCTTTTCAGAACCACTTACCTTCTTGGCAACTTAAAGAAGATGCAGAATTTGTCTCAACGAGAACATTTGACTTCCACAAGTTTGCTGAAAATTACAGCACACGCTCCTCCACTCAGAGATGGAGTAATGATTCAAATGAACTTCCAGAAGATTTTGTTTTATCAAAATCTCCTGATCCACTGTCTCACACGGCCGATTCTGATAGTGAAAATGAAGATGAAATTTTTCTTGTATTCCGAGGAAAACCAAATAGTCGTGTTTCAAGTTTTGATGAATGCCAAGCTACTGCAGGTAAAGTAGTCAAAATTGTCAATATAGTCAGCAAGTTACAATGGAGCCCTTGTCTTTCCGGAAAAGTAAAGGTCAAGTTTGATATGAAATGTTTTGAAATTCATACTTACGGTGTAGGAGGAATTGAAGTGAATAATAGTTTAGGCCCTTGAAATACAGTTGCAAGGCTGTTGCCTGAGGAAAATTCAAGGAACCCACAAGGCCAAGAGTGAAGAAGTTAGGAGCCCAGCATGTGAAGTGTTAGGTGCTCCTGCTAAACCTTTAGGGGCCCATAGCATTTTCTTGGGTGCCCGAGGCTTCACCTGGCTCCAGTGTTAGGCTTCAGCCTTGAGTTGGGGTCGCATAACCGAAATTTTCCTTAAAAAATTATACATTTCATGAGATCAACAGCTTTGAATAAAAAACCTAAGAAAAGACAGATTTGAACATGACTTGAGTCCATGACCTCTGCTCTGCCAACTCAGCTATGACAGCCTTAAATAAAAGAAATCCTAATGGAATAAAAAAAGAATTTTATTTTGATTATCAGTCACTGTGATTCTTTCTTTACAGGGCTCGCTGAGCTTTCAAATGGCGAGCTCTTGGACCTGAAGCAAGAGATGGCTGCTTACGTCAAGGAGTACTCTGATGTCCTGGTGGAAGAACTAACGCTGAGAGAAGAACTGGAAAGAGAAAAAGAAGTCAAGAATAAATTTATCTCGACTTTATTAGCAGTGCAGTCTAGAATACGAGAGGTACAGGCTGGCCAGGGAAGAGGCAAAAAGGGTTCATCTGCTAATTCAGGAAAGGTAATAGCATGATTTGTGGTCAAAAAATACTATTTTACAAGGCTAAAAAGTTAAAAAAAAAAAAAAAAAAAAGGGGATTAAGAACCAAACGTTTTCAACAAATTGAGTCGAAAAAATTTGGTTCTTAATCTTTTTTTTTTTTCAACATTTTAGTCTTGTAAAATAGTATTTTAAATCTCAAGTGAATATTATGGACATGATTTTTGGTTCATGTGACATTTTTTAAAGGGGCATTGTAACAGGGATTTTGCTTTGTTTTGGACAAAACAGCAAAAAACAGTTGAGAAAGTTCCTTTGTTCAAACAAGAAGAAAATATTAAAGTGCCTGTGAGGAAAAAAAATATATCAAAAGCTTATTTGAAAGGCCTTTCAAAATGACAAATAATGGTATTTTCTTTTCTGAAATAATCTTCTCTTGTTCCAGATGATGATGTCACAAATTGTCTCAGTACAAAGATAAACAACAAAATCAAGAATATCTCGGCAAATATTAGCAACTGTATGTCCATTTTCCATACAAAGCCATTAAAACATTTTACCTAATGTACTAAAAAGCAATCTCCTATAAGGGAAGTGGTAAAAACTACTATACTCAAACAGGATCCACCAAATCATAAAATAGATGTGGATGGTGGTCTCTGCCTGAACCTTCCTCCCTCAACCTCAAAAGATAGGAGGTGTCTTCTATAAGTAATAACCCACCTACTCCAGACAAGGTGGGTCTTCTTCAAACAAACTTGTTATGACCAATTCCCTTATGCTAGAGTCTCAAGCTTGGCCATTTTGCTATTAAATACGGGGTAACATTTTTGGCACACTCTTTACAGTTTGGTTGCAGTTTGTTAAAGTCACATACATGTGTGTGTGTGTTTCCCAAAATAGTTAACAATTGGATGAGGTTGAGCAAAATATTGTGATTTGTCAGCGGCAAGCTGATCAATTATCTCAGCAATTCATTTGACCTCCGAGACACTGACAATTCGTGATATTTTGTGATAACCGAATTCAATAATTGTTTTATTATTCAATCACCGAGTTTGTTTTTCATAATTATTTTAGTATTCTTACTGTTCTTTTCATCAACTAAAGATGTCAAATCACTCTCTGACAGCTCAGGGAAGCGATCTACCATGAGCGTGGTTTCAATTACGCATGAGCAGAATGTTATTTGCAGTAAAACACAGTTGGACAGTATTGCGCATGAGCAGACCATTATTTGTAAGCAGTTCAGTTATTTGCAGGTCACGTTATTTGCTCTCGGCTGGCCAATGAAAAGGAAGAAAAAATGCATCGAATGATAAAATTTATTGGAAAAGTGAAATGTACTGTCAACTGTTACCCAAGGTTTGAAGCTATCCCTGGTCACCTCATATAGTGATCCACCATTTTTATTGTTTCCTTCAGTACTTAACCACTGTGATTCCCTACGATGACTTTGATGGGGGTCCAGGCACCAAAGTGCTACTGAGATTGATTGAAAGTAAGTATTAATAATTAATGCATGGAGTATCCATCCATTCATGCGATAGCTTCATCAGGGGGGTTTAACCCTTTCACTCGCATGATCTGAATGTTAATTCTCCTGACTGACTGCCATACATTTCTACTAAAGCTAGTTCACAGAATTTGGTGTTACATCATTGAACAATATCAGCTAAAGTAATTGATGATTTTCTTTTTTCTTATCACCTTTCTGTTTGACAATGTATTGATGATGTAAGGAGAAATAACATATTGATCACTCCTGGGACTGAAAGGGTTAAATATGCTCCTAAACAACCTGTTAGCCAGAAAATGAAAATTTGGCATCCAAGATTAAAAAGCATGTTTCCAAAAATTCGCAATGACAGTACCACCAAGCTTATGGCCATTGCTTATAGATTTCCAGAACACAAATGCACACTGTAAAGTAAACGCTATTCTCGTACCTGTCCCCGAAAATGTTTGCCAGGATTGTTGATAAGTAGACTGTTGCTGCAGTACAATGCTCTAGTGCAAACACGGCATTAGACTGATTTAAGTAACTCAGATAAGGACACTAAAGGATACTTAGAAGTAACAAGGCATTTTCTTCAATGTAGTTATGGAGGCCCTTATTGCAGACAGTCCTATTGTGCCTGGCCTGCTTACCGAGTATATTCTGAAAGGTAAGAACAGAAGCTATCATAACACTATTAACCTAGAAGATTGTATTAAGACCCTTCTCCAAAATGGCGGCAACAGATTTGAATGAGTTAAAATTGAACTGCATGAAAAACTGATACCAGCACTGGAAAGAGCACCTTTACTTTAGTAACCTTGCAAGGATTCAGCCTATTAGGTGTTATATCAGTTTTTTCAAAGTGGTGGCACTTTGTGTCTGTGTTTACTGTTTGAATAAGTGAAGAAGAACAAGAAGAAGAAGAAGAAGAAGAAGAAGCAGCAGCAGAAGCAGCAGCTTTTATTTAAAACAGTTGTTTCCTTAGACAAGAAACTTTGCTCCACATTGTCTCTCTTCACCCAGGTGTATAAATGGGTACCAGCGGCATACTGCTGGGGGTAACCCTGCGATGTAATAGCATCCCATCCGGGGGGGGGGGGGGGGGAGTAGCAATACTCCTAGTTGCTTCATGCGACAGAAACCGGGCTAAATGATACAAATCCGGAAAACCGATTCACCTAATGGTTCCTGAAACTTGTTATGTATATCCTCAAAATCCTGGACTTAGAAAAAACGTACCAGGTTTGAGCTCTCAAAGTCTTGAAAGACTTTTCTTATCCTTAAAATGTTTGATCATGCATAAGGAGAGAACAGAAACAAATACATGTAATGGAGTAGGAAGTCTGTGAGTTGCTGAAAGAGAGTAGTTGGAGAGTCAACTGGATTCCCCATATTTTCACCCACGGAGCCCTCCAGGGCTGTAAGCCAGCAGGACTGGGTCATGGAAAAACTGTTTGTTGCATTGATAGGGCATTGTTGTATTGATAGGGCAAATATCAAGTAAAACGTAAGAGCATGGGATAGCTGTTAAAAAAGCCGTCAGTGGTTTGTCATACAAATGAGGCAACTGGGCATTTTGTCTGGCTTCATAGCTCAGACGATAGAGCAATGGACGATGAAATCCGGAGGTCATAAGTTCGATTCCCGCCAAGGTCGGAGTTTTTTTCTTTGCCTGGTGCAATCTCCCATTTCCTTACTAGGGCTAACACTTAGTGAGAACTTCATGGGTTCACTTGAGCACTCAAACATACCCTGCAGAGTTAATTCTCTTATCCATCATTTTGTATCAGTGGTATTTACTCTTTCACCTCATTGGATGCCGTTTTGAACAAAAGAATAGGGACTTTAAGAAACCAAAATGACAACGCCAACAAAAACGTCGCTTGAAAATATAAGTTCGCGTTACTTGTACAACCTCGCGATTATTCCAGTTCGTTCAACTTGTGCAATGTGGCCAAACTATCCAGTAACAGAACAGGTGGAAACGGGGCTCAAGTTGAGACATATTGAAAAGTTTACCGTCATGTGCTCACGTTCTCCAAAAAGCCTTGAATTTACTGTTTTCACGTTGTGGTTTGACCGAGCACGGTGGAGAAATGTACCAAAACTAATAACGCACGTGCAAGGCCTTTGTTTTTCTCATTATATCCTATTGTTTTGTGATGTTCTCGTTGCCGTCCCCGGTCGCCGTAGTAGCTTCTTAAACTCCCTAATATTTGACTGAAGGCTCAACTGTAATGATGCTTGGACAGTCTTACACAGTTTTACATCAAAGATGTGTGCATATTTTTTCTTTTCAGTGTTGTGTGCCGAAGACTAACGTTATACTCGGGTACCAACCTTCAAAGTGAGTGTTTTCACTCAGTTCATGAAAATGTAGTTATAGAAATCGATTTTTCTTGCTTGGCTTTTTAATCATATTGTCAATCAAATTGTCCTTGGAGTTTACCCTTGTCACGGCATCTGTGTTGTGTCCGCAGGCTACCCTTTTGTAGATCTAGGCCAAAAAGCACAGAGCTCTGTTGATTAGGTGGGAAGATGTAAACAGATAATGTTGGGGGTATCATGCCAGATAGACCAGCAAAAGGCAGAGTTGACCATGTGTACCCTACATTTGCCACTCGGTGTTTTTAGTTTCTCAGAAAATTTGAGTAGTTTTGCCTTAGCATCAAAGGCCCGAATTCTTTTACACTACTCTCATCTATGCACTCATTTTTTTTTCAATGAAACATAAACGCGAATGTCACGTCTGCAGCTTGCCGTAAACGAGGTGCTTAACCTGTCTATTGTCCACCCCGAGAAGAGCTTGACTAAAAACGCAAATTAAAGGTGCTATGGTCTGTTTCAGGTTTGGGCTGCTTCCATAAACAAAATGTATACTGACATGAGAAGGTTCAAGATGGCCAGCCTTGGTAGATTAACCCAGTGTTGGGTAGTCGTCCGGATGTGCAAGCGGTGTTAGTTGGTTCAAGTTCACAATGGCTGATCACAAAAGAGTTTTATCCATACCATGACCACTTTTACCAAACACCATCGAAAACGAATCTGGTGGTGCCGGAGAATGTTGATCTCGAAAGTACATAATTCAGGCACTGTGGTTAGGCAGCTCAAAGTCGCCTATTTTATCTGTCGTGAGTTACGGTGGGTTTTTGAACAATCGACAGAGGAATTCAACCCCAACAAACAACCCTCAACAAAGGAGTGCTTATTTGCTGGCATACGAATTTTACCAAGTAAAGGAACAAGAAGTTTTAATCTGTCGTTCACGAGTTTTGGTGCTAACTGAGAACAAACAAGAAGACCCCGTGGGGAAAAAAAGCGGGTTAAATAACAAAAGGACATGAAAAGATTTTTTTCACTTTGATGCTTATCAGTAATGTTTCATAGATTTTGAAATGTTTCTGCTTATAGTACAAATATTTATTTTGTAATATTTCAAGAATTAGGATTTATTTTTATTTAATTCGTGGAGCTATTTTTACGTAATTTTTTTTATGTCGTCTCGAAGAGAACGATTAAGTTTGCGTCGCTAATACGTTTGTCGCATTTTTATATATGGATTTGTTTATGACGTTTGAGAATTACCTATGTGTTGCAATAAATCTTTATCGCGGTAAATTGATCTAACCCTGGTAACGAAAATCTTTTGACACTGTTAGAAAGAACAGGAAGGCCAAGTTTAAGAGTCGTATCTTGTAAACTGAACGAGGAAGTAAATTTAGGAGATTTATCAGACGGTTGTATGAAGACACCAACATTTTTTGCCCGTTTCCATACAAACGTCTGTAAAATTCTCAGACTTAGCCCTTTAACCCCTAATATCAAAGAACAAATTCTCCTACCTTGTCCCTATACTTTTCTTATAAAAGAACTGGGGAGAAGTTATTAAAATACCTAGAAAATTCACCTTGGGTGATCATATCCTTGATTCTCATGACCTCTTCGGTTGAATAAGCATTGGTATTACAAGGAGAAATTTGATGCTGACCAGTGTTAGGGCTTAAAGGGTTAAAGAGATAAGACTGTCAAAATTTTATAATCTTATGAATTGATGTTCTTTCCTTCATTGTCAATGTATTTTCGTTAGCTGGTTCTCATCAAAATTTAAAATTCCCGTAACGAAGGAGGAAGGAGAATGGTATGACCTGTTTAAAAAAAAAGCGCGATGTAAAGAAGCTAGGAATCCAACGGAAGCACGCATTATAAAATATTAATTTTGTAACCGAATTTCAAATGACCAAATATTGCCAATATTATATTGTAAATTCAAATATTAATATATCAAAATACAACTCATTTTTCATGACGTTCGTCTTTTTTATTTTGCGTGTTTGTATTTGCTTAGGAAATTTCAATACAGGTAGAAACTGGGAAACGTGTCCAAAGTATTATTTCAGACTTCTCAGAGGTAAAGCGCACGGTAACTCAAAGTTGGAAAGAAACGTTCTTAAAACAACAGCAACAACAACAATAATGATCAGTTATACCAACAATTATTCCACGAACGCCCGTTGGATATGAGACGATGGGTCGCCTACGCTGGCTATGATCATCTTATATCCAACAAGCGCGAGTGGAATAATTGTTTTTATTAAAAAACAATCAAGACATATTGCTAGATCTTGCTGATTTCGCTTTGAAGAACAACCAGAGGACAATTTAATAACCTTTGTTTCTCAGGCGTGGTATGATGACTCGTATACCATGGCCGCTAAGCCAATCAAATCCCTTGAATTGTATAACGCAACGATCCAGATTTTAAGAATAACAATAATCATCATCATTATCATCAGCTTTGCTCCGAACAGTAAATATCCTGCGGAGGGTATCTGAGGCCATGGACCCGTGGGGGGGGGGGGGGGGGTACTCCCCTATATGGCCTATACGGGGACGTGCCGCTGGATAGGGTATGATTTTTGGCCCCTCTGCCCTGAACAGGGTATATAATTTTAAGCGAGTCTGTCCTGGGCCCGTCCTAGACAGGGTATGGTTGCAAGACTGTCGTCGAGTATTTGGCAATCCGAAATCAGAGACGTTACTTTGCATTTATTTTAGTGAACAATGCTTCACGCCAATTTTCGCCATCACTTCTAGGAAGTGTATTATTTTATCTGTTGTGATTGGTATTCGCGTTTCAATGCGTGGAACATCACGTCCGGTAAGTGACAGTGGGCCTTTAAATGTTATTACTATTGTCAATAAACGCTTGTGTAACACAAGAGCTAGATGTTGTCCTTTGTCCTAAATAGGGTCTTAAAATAGAGGGCATTGTCTTATACAGGGTAGGTTATTTAAGGTTATTTTCGTCCTAAACAGGGTCAGGGTTTCAAACCCCTGGCGGCACCCCTATACCCAAACATGGGTCAAGTGCCCCCCCTCCGGCCGGGGGGGTCATGGAGTACCTGATAGATGAGCATACAGTAGAATGAACGGTCCACCAGGACTGCCGTGAACATGTTAGAATAATAGTCGCCATCATCATCCAGAAATCAGCGCTATTGGAATCAGTTATATTATCATATCCAGTTATAGAAGCGATGAACTTCCAGGTAAATGTATTGTTCTGTCACGCATTGTTACTTATTTAGGCTTTCTGTTACGCGTTGCGTTACTCGCGTACACTGTTTTGCATTGTATTTCATCGCAAGTGACAGCAAGGAATCATGGTATAGCTTTGGCCATGTGATCTTGTTTTTTTTTTTTGGTTTAGTCTATCGAGAAAAATTATTGTTCAGTCCGGGGTAAACGCTTTCTCGTTTTACCGCTAGATTTTTACTTTATAAAAATCGGTTAACTGACTGAAGAAGGGCTTACGTCTCGTTCGTTTATTGAGGAGAACTATGGATCAAGGCCTGACGGGTCAGAACATGTGTAAAATACTTTATTGAACACTCCCAGTGGGCTTTTTAGGTCAATTCACATGATAAAAAAATAGTAAAGAAAAAAAATATATTTACATATTCATATATCAAACATAGTCAAAAAATTGACATAGTGAAAATATACCAGTAAAAAAAACCGAGCTCCCGTCAATCCCGTCAACTAACTAATCAATCTATAAAAAAATTCGGTCACTTCGGCCTGTTGTTTACGTTTAGCCGTCCTTTAATCAGATCTCTATCACCGAGCTTAATTGCAGCAGATTTTCATGTTTTCGCATAGTTTATTGTTTATTTACGCAATGAGTATCTTACTTTGGTAAATCAGATCTCTATAAACTACAGCAAAACGCCCTTCTTTAGTCACTGCAGATGTATTCAATTTTAAGCAGTCGATCCCAAGTTGAATGCTGCGTACAAAATGTCCTTCTTTGGTGTATATTAAAGCACGTACCTTGCCACTGCCCTGTTCTTGACTGATGACAACAATGTGATCACTTTCCCGGTGAAACGCAATCGAATGAGCGGAAAATGACCCTTGCACTTTTATTTCGGAAAGATGTTCTCCTTGTTCGCTAAAAACGTGAAGACAGGAATCACCTCTGTCCACCACCAGTGCACGGCCTTCACTAGCAGCGGTAATATCTCTTGCATCCCTCAATATCCCATGTCCGAAACTGCAAACAAATTGGCCGTTAGTCTCGTGCACGTCAACAGCTTTATTTGCCACTGCCATCACTTTCTTACTTTCGTTAATTGTAAGTGCATACCAGAGGAGGCTCCACGACCCACCTCTCAGAAGAAACTTGTGATGCAAGCTAGCGGTGCTATCATAAACGTATACGCCGATGCGTAAGCTATGAGACCCAGGCTTCATCAGTCTAACTAGGACATAGATGCTGTCATTATCGTCAATGGCAACGTCATAAATAGACAAGGTTGTACTAGAGTCATCGGTCGATACACGAAAAGACTTCAGAAACTTGCCGCTGCTGTCAAATACCTTAACGTTGCGATTACCATCCTCGTTATCTCCTGTAATAAACTGGCCTTGACTATTTACAGCGACGCCTCGTGCTGTTTTTAGCTTATGCTTCTCTTCGCCGTCGCTTCCAAATGACCATGGTCCAACACAGAAGTCCATGCATAGTTCACTCATTGTTTCCACCACTCTCGAGTCACGCAATGGATCAACTGTTTCTTCTCCACAAGAAACACAAGGCCAGTTCCAGAGATTTAAGTCTTCGTTCAATGTCTGTTTGACATCGTAGATAACACGGTTTATGCGACAGACAGTGGAAATAATTTTCCTGCGTTCGTCTTTACTAAACAGAGAACGGAGACCCTTCTTGAGCTCAACGTCGAAACTATTCTGAACAGCTGGCAGAGCGTGCAGCTTTTCGATGCACAATTGACACGCTAATAATCCGGCCGGTGGATTGTCCACCGTCTCTAGTATTGTCGCCATGACGCGATATTCCATCGCATGTACACGATCATCGATCGTGAGACTTTCGTCATTGAAAGCCTCAGTTGCTTTTCTACGAGCGTCTTTGAATCTCTCTTTTGACTTTGAAAGTACTTCTTTGGCTGATTCATCTAATCCAGCTAACTCCAGGTTTGTCATTCTCCTGGCGAGGGACACTGTTTTCGCGTCGGCAATGGTTTCTTGAAAGCTCCTTGAGTGAACCACATTGGACAACAAGACCAGACCTTCCTCGAAGTAGTCGATCGCGGCCAAAAGATCCTTTCTTGCTAAGCCGTCCAACTTTGATTTCACATCATCAATTTCACGGACGATCAGGTCTCGAAGTTTCTGATCAGTGATATCGCCTTCTTTCAGCTTCTCTACCACTTTATCTCGGCCTTTGTTCACTAACAAGCCAATGACGGCTACTAAAATCGAAGACATACTGTGGGTAAACCCTAATAGCTAAACTACAGCGTCGGTGAATGAATTAGTTACAGTTCAGTGCCTTGTACATAAAAGAGTCGCGGATCTGTGTTATTACGTAAAGTCTAAATAGGGACAATATACCATTCCTATGTATATCTTTTATTTACGGTAATTCCGCGATGCCGTAGCTCTAGACTCATGATGAACCCGTACGTATTGACTGAGCCTTGTTTAAAGCGATGTAAATTTTATGAATGTATGAAAAATAATAAACGATCTGCCTTGATCAGTATACAGTCGAACCTCCCTTTGCGACCACCTCTCGTAGGCGACCACCTCTCATTAGCGACCACTTTTCCAAAATACCAAAAGTTTTCAAGTCAAATCACTATAGATAGAACCTCTCGTAGGCGACCACCTCTCGTAAGCGACCACCTCCCGTAAGCGACCACTTTTAGAGATGATTGTTTAAAATTTTCAATTGTTCTTAACCTCCCGTAGGCGACCACTTGACACACAATCTGCTGTATCTCTCACAGGGAAAAATTGCAAAATGTGTCGCTGCAACATATTGGCCCACAT